>NC_051405.1:28848074-28848593 GCF_015228065.2 Penaeus monodon
ATTAGCGTCTTTATTACTCCACGTCATTATTACCAAGCTCAGAGTCTCTAGAGCATCATTATCATCAAGCAAGATAGTTACTCGAGGAAGAAAAAAAAAATCCCGTAACAAGGGATGCATACACTAAGAACACATTCAGTAGGTTATCACTAACTTGGGTGTATTTTTAAGTCAAGGAGTTTTCGTTCAGGAATATTTGGCTTGTCGAGGGATGGGAGTAGACGTAGGAGTTGAAATATAAATAAAGAGCGTATATAAATGAATATAAAAAAAAACAGAAATACACATGACAGAACATGACATATGAATAGCCTCTTCAGGGTACAACTACCGAGGTACAGTTGCCAAAGTACAGTAATTTGGTACGGTACAACCAGGGTACAACTGCCAGCTACATCACTCTCTTGAAAGATATTCGCATATGAATTTAATTTAAGAATTAGATCAGGCTGTCATGACTCTACGTTACGGTCGGAGAGCAATGAGGTTAAGGCACGGTAAAAAAGCGGAGAGATATAG
>NC_051405.1:28848689-28848762 GCF_015228065.2 Penaeus monodon
TAGTGTATGAAATGAATTACAGAGAAAAGAATGAGATTATGGCAAATTTATCGAGTTCACAATACAGAGAAAA
>NC_051405.1:28849389-28849504 GCF_015228065.2 Penaeus monodon
TAATGTTATTCTCGCAGTTACCATCATCAGTTTTATCATTCTATTTTTTCTAAAACCTTATAAAAATGCGTCTTCCGAACAAGCAATAGCTGTGACTTTAACGAAGGGCGAGTGC
>NC_051405.1:28849606-28849692 GCF_015228065.2 Penaeus monodon
CTGCTCTTCTGCGTGTATGTGTGAGCGTAGCATGGCGAGTTCTGTTCCCTTGTTTATTTGCTCCCGTGTATGACATCTGCCTACAA
>NC_051405.1:28849870-28849967 GCF_015228065.2 Penaeus monodon
CAGGAAACAACAGCCGCCCATAAGTCACCGAAACGCAGACACGACGCATAAAACACGGGGAAGAAGACACGCCGGAGGACACTTTCGTACCCACTGC
>NC_051405.1:28850148-28850338 GCF_015228065.2 Penaeus monodon
ACCCCCTCATTTCATCCTTCCTCCCCCTGTCCCCCCTACCGGCCGCCCTCGCATGACTCATCATTTCTTTCTCGCTTCCCCCGCCCATCACGCCCGCACGCCCTTGCTTGTTGACGGCCGGGGTGGAGGGGGGGCGACGACAGAGAATAACATGATAGACTTTAACGATGGGCGTGGACGTCTTAGGCGA
>NC_051405.1:28850649-28850912 GCF_015228065.2 Penaeus monodon
ATATTCCTAATACATGACTGTATATCTCTGTATGTACATAACAGTCTCCCCCACCATATGCATACATAAATACTAATAACAGAAACAAACATTAAATCCAACATTTCCTTCTAATTTCTTAAAATTGTCTTTTCCTCTATTTCTCTTTTTTTCTTTCTTTCGTCCCTCTCCTACCTCCTCTTCCTTAACCGCCGTGACGAAGGAGTCAAGATCCGTTTTGGGGCAAGAGATTTTGGCACAAAAGGAGGGGATTTTCATCAACG
>NC_051405.1:28851228-28851325 GCF_015228065.2 Penaeus monodon
TAGCACTTAAAGGCTATCTCATGTCTCATTTATCAGTATTCATCCCAGAGGCTGATAGCGCACGTCATCTCTATCGCGTAGATGGTCTTCCTCGAGA
>NC_051405.1:28851574-28851799 GCF_015228065.2 Penaeus monodon
ATCCAACCCTGTTTGTTTGCAAAGTTAAAAGCGAAACAAAATCGCAGAGGAAAGCGTGCCGTCCCGATTTCACCTCGGATGCTGATGAATTATGGCTGCCATTCTTCTTCCATTCGGCACAGCTCTTGGTCGTGTTTGATACGTCTCAAGCAGAGGATACCAAATGTGTCGTTTTTAATAAGAGCGGTCGGGTGAGATTTATGGCCGAAAAAAGGGGAAGTTGGT
>NC_051405.1:28852528-28852928 GCF_015228065.2 Penaeus monodon
TATCTTCCTACAGGATGTTTACGAGGCAAAAGTTTGCCTCGTCAGATCAAAATCGCATTTCACAAACTCCATTCACAAATATTCCAAGTTTTGCAAGCCTCGTCTCCCGCTGTTATTCTCGAGCGACTAAGTCAGTTCCGCAGAAATATCACTATTTGAATAACCGATGAACTCCGAAAGGAAATATTTGTTATATTCAAAAGTATATTCCTTATATTTTTTGTATCTTTTCTGGCGAATCTTAGATGCGGATTGAAGATTCGTTGGAGATGCGAATGTGTTTACCTTTTCCATTCAGTCGAAGGAACTTCTTTTCATCTCGCATTCTTGTTTCTTTTGGGGAGGAAATAAAATACATTGCGTTTCATTTCTCTTGCTTCTGTGTAGGTTTATATCTCGT
>NC_051405.1:28853179-28853423 GCF_015228065.2 Penaeus monodon
CAAGTTCAACACCAACTTAAAACTGCTAATCCAAAGTTCACCCTCAAAGTTGTTCAAGACACACGGGAAGAAACCGGGGTAAGAACAGCAACTTGGATTCACGAGAGAGGACTTTTGAAGAAGGTCTCCCTCCCATCAAAAACTCGAAACACAAAGCCCTGGCCAATTCATTGATAAAAGGAAGGCAAAGGAAAAGAAGCTCTAGTCTATCTGTGATAAAGGAGATGCAAAGGGAGAGAAGAAA
>NC_051405.1:28853911-28854134 GCF_015228065.2 Penaeus monodon
TACCCGTGTTGCTGGCTGGAGTACTCGTGTAGTGTGCCCTTCGAAGTAAAAATGGAAATAATGATATTCAGCTGTTCACGTGTTTCTTCATTAATACAAGGCCACTTTTTTCCGGAAATATTTCGGTCTGTTTTCAATTAATTTTTGAGTACAAGCTGTATAACTATTTAGAAAATATGTCTGGCAGAATGTGTGTGTCTTTGTGTGTATTTATGAATATCGA
>NC_051405.1:28854248-28854476 GCF_015228065.2 Penaeus monodon
CGTCTGTAAATAGAAAAATAGATGTAGGTATTGTTACAAATATATACACACGAATATACACATGTATACAGGAATAGGCAAATGAATACAATACATACATACATAAATATGAAATACATGTAAGCATCACTATCACAATACGGATAAATACTGCCCATCAGCCGAAGCAGAACATGCTGTCTGGGTCGCGGATCATGTGAAAGGGGGCCAGTCCCAATACCCACACTG
>NC_051405.1:28855768-28855919 GCF_015228065.2 Penaeus monodon
GGGCGTGGAGGAGGCCCAAGGACATGCCTCTAATGAGACGGGCACCCCCCCCCCCCAGCCTCGATAATTGTTGGGAAGGAAGCTACGGCGTCAACACTCCCTCCTCGCCCCTTTCCTCTCTCTCCCCTTCTTTATCTGTCTGTCTGTTTGT
>NC_051405.1:28857924-28858284 GCF_015228065.2 Penaeus monodon
AACGAACGAGCATTTTTATTAACAAACGAACGACCATTTTTATTCTCACCTGACTTCCCTTTCCCTCTGATCTGTTTAACTTGAAAATCGCAGCACCAGAGCCACACACACAAATGAAAGTTCACACACAGGAAGTAATTATTGAGAAATTTCAACCACTGTCTATATTTGTTCAAACTTGTTAGTGAAAATGCAAGTGAAAATAATGATGGGGTTTCCAGTAAATATAATTAATTTCTTCTCTTGTGAAGGTGGAAGGGAATATATATTTATATATTTATATATCTGCTTACGTTTCCTTTCTATTTCTCTATCTTTCTGTCATTCTAGATGTATATATGTATTTATGTATGTATTGTT
>NC_051405.1:28859178-28859583 GCF_015228065.2 Penaeus monodon
TCTCACAGTAAAAGAAAATAAAACTCATCTTACATGATACAGATGGAACCGCAAATAAATTCAAATAGGTCATATAGAATCAAACCGCTATTTTTTTCCACGCTTATGTCATAGACGCAAAAAAAAGAAAAAAAAGTTAATCTACGGAGGCAAAAATCCCTTTCAAAGACGCGGGAATCTTCATTTCTGCTTCAGTTCACCCGAAAAGGAATTAAATCTCATTACATCCACGGGGAAAAAGTTCTTAAAGCCAGATGCATCACTCTTTACGTGTTTATTGCGAAACCACCTTGCAGGTTGATCATTATTTAATATGTAATTGAGAGACATGATAATTATACTAATAAATACTGTGGGGGTAGTTATGACGACTGATGAACGATAGTGATTATGGTGATTATGAGA
>NC_051405.1:28859643-28859746 GCF_015228065.2 Penaeus monodon
AGAATTTAATGATAAATAAAATTATGATGAGTGTGAGATGGAAAGTAGTAATAACAGTGAAATAATAGTAGTAATATTAATTAAAAAATTATGAGTCCATTGC
>NC_051405.1:28859851-28859932 GCF_015228065.2 Penaeus monodon
AAGTGATATTATAGAATATAGGCATCTTTCATATATCGCTTGTCGCTAAATTGGTGGGTAATTTGAAGCTGCCTGACGCGA
>NC_051405.1:28860603-28860675 GCF_015228065.2 Penaeus monodon
CTTTCGGTTGAGAATCCTGGTAGACGCTCATTTTAGGAGACTCAAAGTTTCATTAGGTTCTCAAGGGCAATG
>NC_051405.1:28860961-28861159 GCF_015228065.2 Penaeus monodon
TATGATTGCCTGACTTTTAAGAACCTAATGAAACTTTGAGTCTCCTTCTAGAATGAGCGTCTACCAGGATGCTCAACCTCAACTCAACTAAGCTCCATAGAAAAGTTAGATGACGATGAAAAGAATATCGCCGCTTCACTCGCAAAAGCCTGCTTTAACACAAACTCTCTCATCGCCAACAATAATTCGGTTCTAAGA
>NC_051405.1:28862287-28862604 GCF_015228065.2 Penaeus monodon
TGACAGACTATCAACAGATGTCTACCTCCCCCGCCCCTCCGCCTGTAACACACATGCACCGCCGGCAGAGTCTTGCCGCCGCCACCTTTCGCCCACACTTCCTCGGTCATGCATAACTCGCATGCTCTCAAAACCTTGCGCGAATACGTCCGTGTACTGCTAAATCTAATTCCGCGCCATGAAAGCAGCGCCAGGTGAGTCCCTTTGTGCTTCCATTAAGGCATATTGCCTCTAGATTCACTTTAATGCGCCTTAATGTCTCATTTAAGGGCAAAATATTGATGCTGCTGAGTTGACAGTGGTGTGTGTGAGAATAC
>NC_051405.1:28865031-28865312 GCF_015228065.2 Penaeus monodon
TCTTCGCATGCACCGCTCACCGAAATGCACAGTGAGAAAGGCAAGCAAAATCAACATCTGGCTCGTCAAAAAAAAATGCTGAATTTTCCTTTCAGTCGCGGGGCTGCTCTCCCTTGCATATGTCCGAGTCATGTTAGCTGCACTTTAGTTGATTAACCGACCAGCTTCAATGGCGATCGCTCAGTGGTCCGTAAGAAAAAGGGGCGTGGCTTATGGGTGAGGTATGCATGCACGCTTGATGATCTTCGTCGACCTGTGTTTTCGGTTCCTTTTCTCACGGA
>NC_051405.1:28865338-28865879 GCF_015228065.2 Penaeus monodon
TTGGCGTTTGAACTGCGTGAAAAAGGAATAAAAGATCGAAATTTTTATCGTTCGTTTGGATGACAATTGGAAGACACTTTCTTTCATATTGCTTATAGATCGTAGACAGATGCGTAAAAGCATAAAGATAGGTAGACGTTGCTATCTAGTTATTAAATTATCATCTATCAGTTATCACCTGTTAACACCACCCCTATAGTTGCCTTCCAAATAATCTTTTATTCTATTTTAATGCCATGTATTCTCTAATAAAGCAACGATATTTATGTCAAGGAGTATCTCTTTAACACACTCCTTGACATAAATATCGTTGCTTTATTAGAGAATACATGGCATTAAAATAGAATAAAAGATTATTTGGAAGGCAACTATAGGGGTGGTGTTAACAGGTGATAACTGATAGATGATAATTTAATAACTAGACAAAGTTGAGTCTTGAGTGCGATGTAAATTCCGGGTTGCCTTACAGGGAGACCAGATTTGAAACTAAAGGTAAAGGTTAATAGGCTATTCATGCATGGGCAATTAACCCTGGATTATT
>NC_051405.1:28867425-28868008 GCF_015228065.2 Penaeus monodon
ATAGATGATAGCTGTAATGACTTTATACAGGATTTATTTCACACTTTTGCATAATAAATTTCTTGTGAGTATTGACCTGCAGTAAAATCGGAATCTCAGTAGGCAGAATTTTTCAATGGAGGATGGAGCACGTATGATCTCCGGCAAGATAACGACAAAAAGTAACTCTTTATCCCGTTAATCCTGGCATCATAAATAATCATTTCGATTCAGTTTACAAGATGTAATTTGAAGTCGGGAAAAACAGGAGGAAATCAAGGGATTCTTACGCAAGTGGAATCTTCTATTGGGAAGATTTGTGTTTTCAGTAAAATCATTTGTTACAATTTTCATTTAAGGATCTTAAGAAAATAAAAAAGGGCACTCTTTGTTATTTTAGTGGCTTTCTTTAATCCAGATTGACATAAACTTCGTTGCTTCATTAGAGAATACATGACATTAAGGACCGTGCTTGTCAATAGAGACAATAACTGAACAGTTTGAAGTCAGCGTAGGAATTGTGCACAAAATTATTCATGATGAACTGAACATGCGAAAGATTTGCACGAAGTTTGTCCCAAGGTTGCTCAGTGACGAACAAAAG
>NC_051405.1:28869389-28869535 GCF_015228065.2 Penaeus monodon
CTTCATTATGAAGCCGACAATATTAGGATTAACCACATGGCTATAGTAAAGTAATCTGCGCCAACAATAATTAATCTGGTAATATGCAGGCATTAGTGAAATAACAATTATGATTCGTAAGGTGATTCTGTTGGTACTAGGGACCT
>NC_051405.1:28870241-28870309 GCF_015228065.2 Penaeus monodon
CGTGAAAGGAACAATACAGAAATAAAAATTACATGGAAAGGCAATGGAATAAGGCAAACACCAACAGT
>NC_051405.1:28870383-28870752 GCF_015228065.2 Penaeus monodon
TAGGCCTACTTCTAATTTTGCAAAAACCCGCGAGCCTACACAGCCTCATTCACGCTGATGGTCTTCGTCACCCTGGCAGAGGAGACAGGAATATAGGGCCGATTTTGACCCACGTATGACCTCTCTCCTCTCCTCCCTTCCCCCTCTTTCCTTCCCTCCCCTCCTCTCTCCTATCCGCCTTTCCCCTTCCTCCTCTCCCTCTTCCCCCTCTTCTCTTCCCTCCCCTCCTCTCTCCTATCCGCCTTTCCCCTTCCTCCTCTCTCTCTTCCCCCTTTTACCTCCCTCTTTCCTCTCCCTCCTCTTTCCCTTCCCCTTCACCCTTTTCTCATCTCTCTCCCATCTGCCCTCCCCCCTCCTCTCTTGTGTGTG
>NC_051405.1:28870916-28871147 GCF_015228065.2 Penaeus monodon
TCGCATTTCGATACCAGTCCATCACTCACACATTTACCAAAGCCACCAGTAAAAGAATCCCAGTATACAAAGATTACACATGCGCTACACTCGACACTTGAAAGGGCTTTGAGTGACAGTCCTCCCGTGTCATGTTAGGAATCCGTAAAGGTGTGAACTCGCCTTTAAGACCAAGAGAAATAGCATCCAGTTCCTTTTTTGAGGCTCTGCGGAGTTCTTGAATTCTGAAAG
>NC_051405.1:28871617-28871882 GCF_015228065.2 Penaeus monodon
ATTTATGTAGTAGTTCATCTATGTAGCTCTCTCGTCATATGAATGAGTAACTGCACTGCGCTGTATGTTCTAGAGATTATGTAAAGTAATAACAGAAGGGAGTTAAAGAAAGTCACTGTTTACGTAAGCAAATGTGCAAGGATTAACTTAAACAAGCAGAGAGGTAGAGAGGAACATAACATCAACTGTAGGAAAAGGAAATACGAGTATGTACTCAGTCCAAAGGAAATTTGATCCCATAAAATCAACAGATATACAATTTATC
>NC_051405.1:28871908-28871995 GCF_015228065.2 Penaeus monodon
GCTTTTACGTAAACTGGATATAATTCTGTTCTAAGAATAACTTCGCATCTTTTATATTTCTTATTAGTTTATTTTTCCGCCAGGTAA
>NC_051405.1:28872038-28872323 GCF_015228065.2 Penaeus monodon
AATATGTCTTACTGTATTATCTAACTGTATCTTACCTTACAAAAGAGGTATGTGGGGTGGGATGGGGGGTGGGGGGTTACATGGTACAGCGCGTAATTTTGAAAAACTCCGGGAACCTTTCATTATTTGGGTCATTAGAGAGAATTTGGAAAGTTTTAATGGCCAGAAATAATCGATTTATTATTCTTTCTTTCCGAGAAATTAATTTTTCTGTCTGCCTCTCTCTTCCTCTCTCTTTGCGTTAATCTTCTTGCCTCTTTCTCTCTTTCTTTGTCCCTCCTCCTC
>NC_051405.1:28872501-28872592 GCF_015228065.2 Penaeus monodon
CCCACTTATATATCTATCTACCAATGTGCTAATCTATATCTATCTATCTGTCTTTCTACCTACTTATCTCCACCTCTCTCTCTCACACACA
>NC_051405.1:28872796-28872997 GCF_015228065.2 Penaeus monodon
TCACACAAAAAGAAGCAGGGAAGAAAGATCAGAATCCAAACAAAACGGCCTCGACCCCGGCCCCTGTAGCGCCCGATGCTAATGACCAAAATTCTGAAGAAGACGTTTATATTTCAGTCGTGAATGTCTCCCGCGAAACAAATTTGAACGCAGCGGTAAAACACCATCTTTCACTCTGCCGGAGATATATATATACGAAGC
>NC_051405.1:28873463-28873767 GCF_015228065.2 Penaeus monodon
TCGCGCGCGGGCCCGGGGAGGGCGCGAGGGCACGGCCGCCCGCCAGCACGGCAACCAGCTCAGCACAACCGCGAGGAGAGAGTCAGGACTCAGTAGCACCTCAGACGTGGAGACGTGAGGGCGCTCGCCTCAGTGCTTGTGTGGCCCGACAGCCGTGCCTGAACTCGGTGACGCTGAGAGTGAGTGAAAAAGGAGGCTGCTTTTCTGTGACAACGTGGTGACTGAGTTGCATTTATTTTCGCTTTCAGTACGTTGAGTGATACAACTATTTTCGTATTTACTATGTTGATGAATTTGATATGCC
>NC_051405.1:28874021-28874333 GCF_015228065.2 Penaeus monodon
TGACGCTCTCGGCACCCTTAATCCTTCACAAATTCCTCCAAATTACCCTCTCGCCCAACCCATTCATCTGCGTCCCATTTTCAAAACACATCCCCTCCTCCTCGCGTTCAGTCACGCAGCATCCGAGCATCTTCCGTTTGTGAGCATCTCTTTTACACGGATGCCGCTCCTGGATAATTCTAGAAATTGTGTTCTAGAAGACGCCAGAAGGCCTCGCGTTTGCATCTCGGATTCTCGGGCAAGTTTAAGTGGGTCTGAGGCCATTGTAAAGTTTGTTTGCATGATCGATTGCAAGGGAGGTCTGTTAGGGGG
>NC_051405.1:28875270-28875547 GCF_015228065.2 Penaeus monodon
CCTGATGTACAAATTCACACAAAAAAGAGAGAAAAAAACTAAAGTTCCAGGAATATTAAATCACATTTGACATCATCCTAAAGGTTAATTCCATATTCTGGGGATGTGCATGGAAAAAAAACACACTCACACACAAGCGCGCGTGCTTCAACTCGAAAGACAAGGCCGCATGTCTGCTTGCGTGAGAAGGTATACATGTGTGTATACGTGTGTGTTTATGTGCGTAAATGATATCATTTGCAGTTACATTTGTTGAGTGCACTTCTGTGGATATACC
>NC_051405.1:28875653-28875803 GCF_015228065.2 Penaeus monodon
ACGCGCGCAAGCGCGTGTGTGTGAGTATGTGTCTTTCTTTCTCTGTGTTTAGATATGCTTCTTTTCATTCCAAACTCCCCAGCCAAAGAGAATTAGGCCTATCAGTAAAAAAAGGGGAAAAGAAAATGAAAAAGGCTGAGGAATTATCTG
>NC_051405.1:28875837-28875943 GCF_015228065.2 Penaeus monodon
TAGAGATATTGAATGGAAGGAGATGACATAATTGACAATAAACGAGGGAAAAAGAAGCAACACAGAAGAAAGAGGAGAGAGCCACAGGTGTGCCTCAGCGTGAGTA
>NC_051405.1:28875983-28876077 GCF_015228065.2 Penaeus monodon
CAGATGGAACGTGTAAAGGTATCAAAGATTATGCTCGCGGCTATAATATGGAAATGAGTGATTTAAGTTGAGTGTGTGAATTAAACACGTATTG
>NC_051405.1:28876121-28876291 GCF_015228065.2 Penaeus monodon
GAAACAAATGTAAAGAAGAGCGAAGGCAGAGATAATGGTGATAATTCGTAAGAGGGCGGAATACATAACGTAAAAAAGGGTCTGTTTGATCGGCTGTTTTTGAGAATATAAGGGGCCCGGGAAGGATGAGGGTTCGCAGAGGAGGGATTTTTTGTTCATACAATCTTTTG
>NC_051405.1:28876632-28877322 GCF_015228065.2 Penaeus monodon
GCTGATATCAAGGGAGGGAAAGATACCCCCCCCCCCTCCACTGTAGGTTCTCATTTTGAGGCCAAATATTCCGTTGTCAGGAGTCTGATCCTTGCCCTCGTTACACGCTGGGATAGGATGTAACGGGATATAATTCAGGGTAGGATAACAGTATACTTGGAAGGGGGGGGGGTGCCGGTTAATTGAAATTGTTGCGAGGCTTTTGTTTATCAGGATAAAATTTGCGTTAAAAATATTTCACAGGAGGACATAAAATGGGCCTTTTTTGCGTTATGCAAGGGCCATAGTTTTCCCTTCCTCATAATATAGATGAGGAAATAAATAGGAATAAAGTTGAAGAGAGATAGATGGATGAATAAGGATATTGAAATCAAGATAATAAAGACAAAAAGAGAGATCAATTGGGATATTACAATAGGTGTGCCATTCGTTTGAGTGACGTCATCATTTCCCACACGCATCAATAAGTCACAAGTTTTAGGCACACGTCATGGGCGCATGCAGACGTCCTCAATTCCCGTCGAAAGCGTCCAGTTCATTGCGCCGAGAATTAATGATGAATCGAATTCACATAAAAAAGAAAACATTAAAGTCATTTATCAAAAAAGGGAATTTTCTTTTTCTTCCTCCCTGTCTTCTCTCCCCTCCCCCCCCTTTTCTGGCGGAAGTTGCATTAACATGAACACTTTT
>NC_051405.1:28877358-28878086 GCF_015228065.2 Penaeus monodon
CCAGAGCTTTTAGTCAAATATTTCATAATTGGAAATCTTGTCAAATGAAAATCAATTATCTTTGCAGTTAGATGTACAGAAATGTAGAGAACATCAGGGAATGAAAATAGGGGGATATTACACGTAATTAATGATGGATTCTAAGCCTTTCCATCAGTCTGTGGTTGAAGAATCTCTCTGCGGGAAACTGGACGGATGGGATGAATTATTCTAGGTTCGGACGCGAGGAATAATTAAATAACTTCACGGGGAAGCAACAAAACTGGCATCATCAATATTCGTATCCAAGATATCGAGCAAGCTTTACAGTAAATAAATACATGTAGACAAGCGCATGACCGTAAATACAAACAAACACTCAAAATTATATAAAAATAATGACGACAAATATACAGACCAAAACAACTTCAAAATCCAAACAGGCGAGCGTCCCACCACACGAGACTAACGACCGAGAAGGGAACTGAAAGGTTGGCAGAAGAACCACTGCGTATTCACGTCCGTCAGTCCAGCGCCGTCGACCGCCTCCAGCATTATCATACATTAGCGTCATTTTTCAAACAACAAAGCTGGAATCCTCGTTTATTTTTTCTGGGGTGTAATGTATGGCGTAATGTATCTGGTTTCTCGCTGATGTGTTTACCGCGTGTGTTATCATGGAATGTATTCTTTCGTCGTATGTTTACCTATTTGTCTGTCTGTTTATATTCGTAGACATTATGTATGGG
>NC_051405.1:28878554-28879070 GCF_015228065.2 Penaeus monodon
GCACATGTGTGTGTAGATTTTGATGGAAATAATTAAGGCACACAAACACATATCTTTATCTCTATCTCTATCTCTTCTTAATCAGACAAAAAGACAGATATAGTTTTTCTTTTAATTTTACGAGCGTGTATCCATTCCCTAACACATCCCCCCATACATACTTACTCACCGGCCAAAGGGTAAGTCGCTTTCCTTTGAGTATATTACTGCGATTGTAATTAAACTGTTTCTAAACTCATTAACTTAGGAATGAGAGACCACGAGCGGAAGGGATAAAACGAGGGAACAAAATATGAATTGATGAATGCATTGACGAAGAATGAAGGGGGAAGAGAGCGAATGAAAGTGAAAGGAAGAATAACGAGGAGGGATTTAATACGACAGAAGAGAATAATAATAAAGGAATAATGATAAAAAAATGGTATGGATATGAAGGGAAGAAATAAAGGATGGAACTGATTAAGAAAGATCATAATTGGCGGGATAAAGGGGAGATGAATAAAGAGAAGTAGGAAA
>NC_051405.1:28879718-28879846 GCF_015228065.2 Penaeus monodon
GAATACCTCATGGAAACCAGTTCCATTCCCCAAAGAATTAATCCATTGAAGCATAACAAAATTGATTTACAACGACTTGTAAAAACAAAAGGTGGAAACCTTAGTTTAACAGAACAAGGGAATAATCA
>NC_051405.1:28880688-28881061 GCF_015228065.2 Penaeus monodon
TGACATTCAAGAATACCTCATGGAAACCAGTTCCATTCCCAAA
Source organism: Penaeus monodon (assembly GCF_015228065.2). Lineage (NCBI taxonomy): Eukaryota > Metazoa > Arthropoda > Malacostraca > Decapoda > Penaeidae > Penaeus > Penaeus monodon. Next base: position 28,880,732 of record NC_051405.1, read on the forward strand.
GAATTAATCCATTGAAGCATAACAAAATTGATTTACAACGACTTGTAAAAACAAAAGGTGGAAACCTTAGTTTAACAGAACAAGGGAATAATCAAAAGAAAGGAAAAATAGGAATGATAAGGGAGAGAGGACGAAAGCAAGGGAAGACAAATAAAGGACGGGAAACATAAGAGACACAAAGAAAAAAAAACACACACATTGGGGACCAAGGAAGCCATAATATGGGAAGGAAAAGCACAATAGGATATATTGGGAGGAGAAAAAATGCGAATGGAAATAAGGGGAAAGAACGAACAAGGGGGAAGAACCCAATGCCCAAAAGACAAGGAA
>NC_051405.1:28881325-28881448 GCF_015228065.2 Penaeus monodon
AGATAAAAAAGAAGAATCTGAAAAAAAGTATGCAAGGTAGGAAAGGTCGAGCTCTCATAATCCAGTAATTTCCATTAACAGGACCTGGCTTGCGTGTGTGCCTTTCTCTTCACGCGCAGGCCG
>NC_051405.1:28882102-28882729 GCF_015228065.2 Penaeus monodon
ATTTCGGTTAGGAATGTAGTTTAGAAAGAGCGAAGAGGGGAAGACTGCGTGATGATTGGGAGATAGAGACGAGAGGGGGGGATTGGTAGAAAAGGAGGATGAAAGAGGAAGAATAAAACATAGGAGGAGGGGGATTAAAAAATAAGGGAAGAGGGGGACTTGAGGTTAAAAGCGAATGTTTGGAGATATGTTGGAGGGAGGGAAGGTGAAAGTGGAAATGGAGAGAAACTGGAAGAAGGACAATCAGGGAAAAAGTAAAAGAATGATAGGACGGAATTAGATTGAATGAACGAGAGAAAAAAACAGTAAAATTGAAAAGGGAAAATAACAAACATACCCCCCCCCCCTCCCCCGCGCAAAAAACATCAATCACATTGGTATCCTAAAAAAATGAGAAAAAAGAGAGAAAGAAAAGAAAGAACGAAAAAATACACATCAGTAAGTACTTAAACCACCAACGCTTCCCTACACCTACCCCCCCCCCCTCCCCGAAGTCCCACACCTTAAACCCCCCTCCCCCTTAAACTCACACTCCACACCACCCAAGGGCATACACCCAAAACCCGATAGCCTTTTTCATATTACTTTCAGACCTATACCTCTTTCCTCTCCTGACTTCCAATATCC
>NC_051405.1:28882763-28882939 GCF_015228065.2 Penaeus monodon
TTGTGTCACGGAAAGCTGTGTTCTGGCCGCCTCCTCACTTCCCAAGCGCTTCCGATGTCAAAGGCTTATAGCAGCGTGAAAGGGGCGAGGTGTGTTTATTCATTTATAGTTATATTGGTTATGCATCGCCTTTTTATTTTTAAGGTGTGGTTGTGGTGGCAGGTGAACGGGGTATG
>NC_051405.1:28883468-28883640 GCF_015228065.2 Penaeus monodon
ATTTCCACTGCCTTTCCTTATTCTTCTAAACTTTTTCTTCTGCTGAAATATCTTTTACTATTTTACCGTTTCGCGTTTCTCTGTTTCGTTTCTACATGTTAACTTTTATTTATCCACCTGTCATTGTGTCCAGTCATTTGTCTTTCGCTCTCCACTGCTCCTGCCATTCAGA
>NC_051405.1:28884568-28884810 GCF_015228065.2 Penaeus monodon
AATTTAGCAAACACAAGCGTTTCTCCGCCAGCCATAACAAGCCCGTTCCGTTCCGCCCGGCCAAGAACTTGCCTCTGCCTCGGAGACGTCGCTAACAGAATCTCTGACTCAGAAGACACAGCCCGGGGTCGAGGGACTTCCTAAATTGAATTCCTCGGCGGCAGTAGGCTTAGGCTTTGCTCTAGCGGGGCTGGTTATATGTGGGAATCTTATTCACTGGATTGTATTATGCTTTAAGAGGC
>NC_051405.1:28885738-28885905 GCF_015228065.2 Penaeus monodon
ATATAAATTTTATTATAATATTTTATTGTATGTTTTTAAAATGTAATGTTTTACTGCTGGTAATTATTCCCCTAAAAAAATAGTAATGATAATAAAAAAAAATGATTAAAAAAAGAAATGGTGAAGAAAAACGGGTTTAGCAAACCAAACAACAGAAAAGGGCACAG
>NC_051405.1:28886153-28886391 GCF_015228065.2 Penaeus monodon
CACAGAAATCTCCCGAAAAATAAAACCCAAGGAATAATGAACGGACCTCCTTTTCAGCCTCGGGGATAATGACAGCCTTGGGGGAAGCCCCCCCCCTTTGCCTTCGCATAGAAGACCCGGGGTGATTGGGTTGAAAACTTTTTTTTACAGAAAAGGGGGGATCATGGGATACCGTCAATTTGGTATACAGCAAAATTTTGTGTATTGTGTTTTATACACAAAAAACACCCGGGCACAT
>NC_051405.1:28888135-28888436 GCF_015228065.2 Penaeus monodon
ACGCACACACACAGCCTCTTAAAGCATAATACAATCCAGTGAATAAGATTCCCACATATAACCATCCCCCCCTAGAGCAAAGCCTAAGCCTACTGCCGCCGAGGAATTCAATTTAGGAAGTCCCCGACCCGGCTGTGTCTTCTGAGTCAGAGATTTCTGTAGCGACGTCTCCGAGGCAAGGCAAGTTCTTGGGCCGGGCGGGAACGGAACGGGCTTGTTATGGCTGGCGGAGAAACGTTTTTGTTTGCTAAATGAGGGATGGGGAAAGTGGAGGGAGAAGGAGGGAAGAAGGGGAGGAAAA
>NC_051405.1:28888481-28888579 GCF_015228065.2 Penaeus monodon
TAGGAAGAGAGACAGAGGTAAAATTTTTTTATTTATCTGTCTTAAACTTTCTCTTTCTATGTGCTGTGTTAGTCATGTGTGGGGTGTTGTGTTGGTTT
>NC_051405.1:28889195-28889363 GCF_015228065.2 Penaeus monodon
GGTTTAAAATTTTTATATTTCATTTCCCCACCCCAAAACCACAACACCAAAAACACCCAAAAAATACCCAATACAACAAAAACAAACAAAACATTTAAACCCCCACACCCACACACAAAACCCAAAACAAAACCACCACACAACCAACACACACCCCTCAACACAACA
>NC_051405.1:28889395-28889641 GCF_015228065.2 Penaeus monodon
TCACCTCTGTTTTTTATCCTTTCCCCCCCTTTTTCCCCCCCCTCCTTTTGCTCCCCCCTTTTTCTTCTCCCCTTCTACTACTTTTACCCCCTTCCACAACTTTCTCCCCCTCCATTCCTTCCCCGGCCCCTGTTTGGGGTGTGTTTTTGGGGGGGTGGGTTTTGGTTTGGGGGTGGTTGTGTTGGGGTGGTTTTTTGGGTTTTTCCTGTTGTTTTGTTTGGGTGGTGTGTGGGTTTATTTTTATAA
>NC_051405.1:28891250-28891410 GCF_015228065.2 Penaeus monodon
TACATGATGCCCCTTTTCTGTAAGAAACGCTTCAAGCAATCACTCCGGGTCTTCTATGCGAAGGCAGGGGCGGGGCTTCCCTAAGGCTGTCATTATCCCCGAGGCTGAAACGGAGGTCCGTTCATTATTCCTTGGGTTTTATCGTCTGTCAGATACTGTG
>NC_051405.1:28891601-28891668 GCF_015228065.2 Penaeus monodon
GTATGGGTATCATACATGTGCCCTTTCTGTTGTGTGGTAGACTAACCTGTTTTACTTCACCATTTCT
>NC_051405.1:28891813-28892118 GCF_015228065.2 Penaeus monodon
GGTGTTTATTTCTAGAAATGGGTGCCGTGTATAAGTGAAAATATGATATTCTACGACAAATACAAGTATACTACGAATGTGTGGTAATTTCGATGAGTCAGTCTGATCACTTTTTCTTTGTTCATTTGTTCGTTGTAACCAAGTAACCTAACACTTTACTTTTTTTTTTATTCATATCTAACCCCACTGGATCCCGCGGATTTACCTCTCTCTTAATTAGAGGAAAATGTCGAGCAGTAGGTACGGGGAAATGGTCCATAAATTTGTGGCCTTGGGAAAATGATACCGAAAAAATATATATGCAA
>NC_051405.1:28892216-28892342 GCF_015228065.2 Penaeus monodon
GTCAGAAAAGTCCATTGTATGTCTGCGTACGGGTATGGTTTGCTCATGGAAGCAGCTACTTTTGATAATTGTGCTAAAGAATCGTTCGGGGAATCTGAAGTGAGGAGAAAGGGGAAACATTTGAAT
>NC_051405.1:28892887-28893564 GCF_015228065.2 Penaeus monodon
TCCTAATACAAAGAAAGAAATGTGCAGCTTCAGGGATACTAAATTTCTCTTAGTCTGTGTTTATAGATCAAACAAAAGGGAATCAAGTGTTTATTTGCATAAAGGATTACGCGTCTTGCAAGCAGCCTCCCGGTCGAAGCAGCTATCCAATCTGACTTAATTTCTGTTGACTTAGACAGCCATCCGACAAACATGAATTTCACAGGACTGTAGAATTGCAGAATAGAGCTTACCTTAGGCAACATTGCAACACCATCAGGAATATTTGATATCACTCAACATGGCAAAGAAATCTCGGTTATTACAGGTCTCTCTTTGTAAACACGCGCGGTGAAATTATCCTTAGGGGAAAGTTATGAATTATACAACAAGACGGAGAGGGTACAGCTGTAGAAGAGAAGGAAATAGAGAGATAGAGAAGCAGAGAAATGGAGCAAAGAAGGGAGAGAGAAAAGGAAATAGAGGAACACCGAAACAGATAAATGCTTTTGCTAAAATGTTTATAATGATGTGACTCGTACATTGCTTCATATACTCTGTAGTGAATCCATACCCTCCGCTGCTATAGACACCTGTAATATCCTGACGCATGTGATATCAAAATCCTCTTTGCTTACAAGGAAAGGGAATCCGATGCGCTAATCCCCCGGCCATGAACTGATAAGATGATATCTGTC
>NC_051405.1:28893618-28893770 GCF_015228065.2 Penaeus monodon
CCCTTTGGTTGCTGCTCCAATTGTTGCTACTAGGAGGGACGCGAAGGTGTTTTTTTTACGGTTATGCTTTAGTTGCAATAAGCTCTTGATCTTCGGGTGTACATATGAGAAGCAATATGATGTTGCCGTCATTTGGGTATCATAACATGTGC
>NC_051405.1:28894332-28894426 GCF_015228065.2 Penaeus monodon
CATTTTGTTTTTGCATCTCATATTGTATTTGAAATTATCTGAACATTAATTACCAAATTGCAAAATCCATTATACTCATATGTTCATTATTTAG
>NC_051405.1:28895050-28895236 GCF_015228065.2 Penaeus monodon
TTTTCTCCCTCTGTATTAGTTCCCAAGAATAAGATCTTTACAGGTCCATAAAGACGACGTTTGATCAATACAGGTTCCGCTCCTCGACTATGATCATGTCTTCCTATCTTCTTCGATTCCTTCACCCCTTTTTTATCCTCTTCCTCTTTATCTCATTTCTCTCTTTTCCTTGTACGCTTCCACAGG
>NC_051405.1:28895315-28895594 GCF_015228065.2 Penaeus monodon
CATCCATTACCACACGTTCACCCTCTCTCCCTTTCTCTCTTCCTCTTCTTCCTCTCCTTCTCCCCTACATCCCTATTCCTCCTCGAAACTCTTATCTCTTATCCTCTCCCCCTTCCATAACCCCTTCCCCACCCTCAACCTCTCTCTCTCTTCTCTCATTTATTCCCCACAGCCTTCTCTCCCTCTTATACCTCTCAACTTCCTTTCTCTTCTTCTCGTTTCCCATCATTTCTTTCCTCACAACCTCTCTCTGTGTCTGTCTGTCTGTCCGTCTGCCTG
>NC_051405.1:28895688-28895851 GCF_015228065.2 Penaeus monodon
CTATTTCGCTCCCTTCCCTCTCCCTACCATATTTTAAGTATCTTTCCCCTTGAGTGCCTAAGATGAAGTTACTGATGGTGTCGTACTGTGCTGAAGGAGTGCCAACTAAAGAAGACGGTCGAGTTTGTTGGAAGTATGTACTTAGATGTAGGTTACATGGTAA
>NC_051405.1:28897066-28897429 GCF_015228065.2 Penaeus monodon
TCCCCAGCCCAATATCACCACCAGTAATCACCCGGGGTTTTTCCACTAAGGGCCAGAACCAAAGGGTGCCAGCAGGAAAGGGAAGCGATCGCGTAGAGCCAAGAGGCCGCCACTTCCTATTTGCCCGAGAAGACAAAAACGGCGACCCGGAGTTAATATCATTTTAGCCCCGCGAAGCAAACATTTTTATTTGTTGTCTCGAGCACTCGTGGTAAAAAGGAGAGAAGTTTGTGAGACGGAATGCTCATGTGTTCATATATTCTGCAAATAGGAGAAAGGAAAATGTCTGTTGAAGAGGTCTATATTGCATATGGGTTGGTTGTATAAGATATATGGAGTATTCAAAGAATGGTTACATATATG
>NC_051405.1:28897797-28897984 GCF_015228065.2 Penaeus monodon
GCTCACTCACTCACTCGCCCCCCCCCCCCCCCTGAAGAATTCACATTTCCGCATCTCGAGACAATCTTCACGGGCCGGCTAGAAAAGACAATTTTTCATAGTATTACGATGTGGATCTACTGATTATGTGAGAGATTATGTAATGAGGTTTAAATAGTCCTCAGGTGCAGGGAGACGAGGAACATGA
>NC_051405.1:28898959-28899089 GCF_015228065.2 Penaeus monodon
GGCAAATTCGCCAACGACAAGTTTCCGCCAAAGGAAAGAAATAAATGGGAAAAGGTTAAGGAAAAGAGAGAATGAAAAATGTAGAGATTACGGTGATAAGGAGACTGCGGTTAAGTTTAATGAGGTAACC
>NC_051405.1:28899498-28899621 GCF_015228065.2 Penaeus monodon
GGGCTGAAGGGGATTGCAGTCGGTTTGATCCTATTTATGCCGTGTTGGGGACGACGCTCCTTCCGTCCCCAGTTTAATGTGCGGGTGGGAGGGGGGGGGGGGTCGCCAAGGGGCTGTTATAAG
>NC_051405.1:28900259-28900335 GCF_015228065.2 Penaeus monodon
AAGAGGGAAGTTGAAAAAAGAGGAGGATTTATGGGAGGGAAGAGAGGATAAAAAGAGCACAAAACACAGAAAGCGT
>NC_051405.1:28900544-28900829 GCF_015228065.2 Penaeus monodon
CAGAATACGTGTATACATGTTTGTCTTTATGTGTCTTTAATTTGTATACATTAGGTGTGTCCGTTTTCGTGTTATGTATGCGTGTGCTTTTAAGTATGCATCACCGCATGTGATAATAATGCTTATGATTTGGGTAAACGCTGGGTACTTATTTATTTATGAATGCGTATACATAATACTCTTACGGGTGGCCTGACTAATGGGGTTCTCCACTAAAGGAACCTCGATAATCAGGCATTGGATGAGTTACCATGAGGACCTTTTGTCCACAGGAGAAAATGTACG
>NC_051405.1:28901156-28901239 GCF_015228065.2 Penaeus monodon
TCCAATTTTGCCTTGAGAGTAGCTATCAAAAGTAATCTGGTAAATTGCTCATACCGTAGAGCCTTAACTGGTACAGAATTATT
>NC_051405.1:28901261-28901366 GCF_015228065.2 Penaeus monodon
GTGACAGCCAATCAAAAACGTCGATTGAATATGTCCTCGAAATAATATCACGTGACTACAGTTGGAGTTAGAACTATAAATAAGAGGGAAAGGAGGCTAAATTTT
>NC_051405.1:28901726-28901956 GCF_015228065.2 Penaeus monodon
ATCAACTGATATGACTGGGGTCGGTTTCTCTTATGATAATGAAAGTAAACAGCTGCACGTTGATTTTTTTTTTTTTTTATAACTTTGTTGATAGAAATGTTGATATAAATATGTATTACACTTGAATGGAATGAATGAATTTAGAAGTGTGGGTTACTCTTCTTTTTTTAAGCCAACGTGATGAAATCGCGTAAACGTACTATATATATGCTTATATTAAGGGATTAATA
>NC_051405.1:28902224-28902401 GCF_015228065.2 Penaeus monodon
ATAAATTCAACAGTTAAAGATTTGAATTCCACTTCTCTACGCAAATAATTTTACGCGCACTAAACTCTAGGTCATAATTCAATTTATTTAACTCCCTTTCTCACTTCGTTCCCTTTAATTCACGCATATTCTGTCCTCTTAATGTACATACCCACTCACACACGCGCACACGCACTA
>NC_051405.1:28902580-28903435 GCF_015228065.2 Penaeus monodon
TAAACAAACACACGCTACCACCACCAAGAGTTTTTGCTCAGATCGCATTGTGTCCAACGCTCACGAAAGTCTATTTCCTCTTCCGTTTCAACAGCCGACTTTCCATGACAAAGCGCAGACATTTTCAGGAATAATTGTGACGGAAAGAATTTTCAAAGGCAAGCCCAAGGGAAAGATAATGTAGTGACCATAGAAGCGAGTGAGAGAAAAAGAAGCAGCATCTTCAGGAGCGAGTGACCGAGAGAGTCTAAGACGCCATGAAGGAGGAGGAATTGCTGCCCCGGGAGACGCCGACGAAGGAGTGCGTCCTGGGCACCCGGGGGCGGCCCCTCCTGCTGCCCATGCTCTCCGCCTTCCTGTGCCTCCTCGTGCTCGCCCAAGCCGCCTCCTTCTTCTTCCTGTTCGGCCGCGTGGAGGAGGTGCGCGGGCGGGCGGAGGCGGCGGAGGCGACGGGCAAGAGCAGGGACGCCCACCTCTCACGGGAGTTGGAGGCGTTGAAGGAGCAACTACGAGCCGTCCGGAGCCAATACCCCGCCCACGCCCCTCCGCACCCGCCGCCCACCAGCGCCGCCAGGTCCGACGCCCACCGCGGCTCCCACGCCCACCACAGGCCCGGACACACGCCCGACGGGAGGCCCAGCGGCCACAGAAGGGCCAAGCGAAGGGCGTCGGACCCCTCCTACGGTGTGAATGGCGAGGTGGGCGAGGCGGACGGCGAGAGCGGGGAGCTCAGCGTGAAGCCTCTCGGCGAGGGAAGCGACAACAGGAGCGGCCTCGACGAGTCCTGGCTGCAGCTCACGTCCTACTCCAGAATTCCGGTGAGTACGGATTTCCTTTTACGTTGGGGGGGGGGGG
>NC_051405.1:28903639-28903856 GCF_015228065.2 Penaeus monodon
TACTCAAGGCTGGACCAAAATCATAAACAAGACTGGAAGCGAGTGTAGAGAGAGTGCTTAAGGGATTTAATGGAAACAGGCCTGTGGACAGCGGCAGGTGATATATGATATAACCTAAATCCTTAATAATATGGAAATTGAAATTGAAAATATACGTTTTTTCACATATGCATGTAGCCAAGCGTATGATCAGAGTCACACACACGCATACAAATAA
>NC_051405.1:28903891-28903991 GCF_015228065.2 Penaeus monodon
AACAGTCACACATAGCTCACCTAGACCATAAAGCAAACTCCACGGAGATCTCACAGCAAGGGCGAAAGCGTAGGGAGGTCGTAACCGCGTGTGTGAAACC
>NC_051405.1:28904568-28904657 GCF_015228065.2 Penaeus monodon
TAACACCGGAGGGCAAACGGTTCACCTGGGAGCTGAAAAGTCGACACGAGGCCAGACTCCTCACTAATTTATTTATGAGATTGCCCCCG
>NC_051405.1:28905070-28905311 GCF_015228065.2 Penaeus monodon
GTGAAAGAAGTTATAAGAAACACAACAACTGCAAAAAATATCCAGAGGGGCCTCATTCATCATTAAAATTGACCACAAAAATTTTAATTACTTACCGAACCCCTACCCTGGAGCCCACTTACACCAGCAGCCAATAACGTTCTCGGCTGTAATGCACACACGGCGGAATATTAAAACGCTACTCCAGAGTCGCATCTCCTCGGCTAAGGGATCTCTGCCTTCTACATAATGAGGAGGGGCA
>NC_051405.1:28905548-28905772 GCF_015228065.2 Penaeus monodon
TAGTGAGTACGAAGGGAGATGTGGGAATAAATGTATGTACGAAATAGGGATTTTTAAATCCATATTTTACTTATCCTTATACCTTTATTTTAAATTATTAATTATAAATGCACTCCTTATTGCGGCTTTGGTACTATCATAAACACCAAGATTATTACAAAATGGCCATTATGATAATATGGATATCAGTTTCAATAGCAACAGCAATAGAAAAACTTGTATTG
>NC_051405.1:28905973-28906255 GCF_015228065.2 Penaeus monodon
GATATTAGAAAAAGAAAAATATACAAATTGCTCCTTCCTGTCTCCTTCCACGCCCTTTCATCCCACCGCTGCCACCATTTTCGGCCATATCACTCTCAGTAAGATGACACCACAAGGCCGCCCTGCCCGTGACACCCGCCAATATCCTGCCAACCCAAACTCTTTTCGCCGCCCACGCCGGGGAATGGGCGTTTTGTGTACGCTCTTTCCTACTTTTACTGCTGTTGTTAATCTGTGATGTACGTTCAGTGTATTTTTGTTGTTTTCTCTATCTCTCTTTAA
>NC_051405.1:28906342-28906505 GCF_015228065.2 Penaeus monodon
CACTCATATCATTGTCTTTGATATCTATTCGCTTGTAGTTGTAGCTCATATAATATTCATTGTCATTAATATCATGCTATTACCCTTATAATCAAAATGACAGAGTAAAAATAATTACTTTTATGAGCATCATTCCCTCTCCCTTATCCTCATTCACTTCACC
>NC_051405.1:28906984-28907281 GCF_015228065.2 Penaeus monodon
CACTGAGTGTCCCACAGCGATTTCACTTAAGTGCCACGCCAAGTGAAGGCTGCCAGTGGCCCGTTTGGCTCGGAGAAATGAGCGAGGATTGCATAATTAATTCGTGTTATGTTCCTCTAAAGGCAAAGGAAATTTCCTGCGCTAAATGCATTATGATTTTCTTAACACCCTGCGAGTGGAGGGCAGAGGGCAAAAATGAGGAGATAAAGTCAGAAGCCATATAAGAAAGAGAAAAGGAAAACATGGCGATGAAGAAGAGAAATTAATGATAAGGAGGATAATGGTTGTTATATAGGT
>NC_051405.1:28907412-28907762 GCF_015228065.2 Penaeus monodon
AACTAAACAATGTTTAGCTTAACCCTTAATATCGATCAGTATTACAACAACAATATCTACAATTACCATATCCACAAGTGCTGCAGTGACAACAGAATTAATAAAACAAAATCACATCATGTTAATTGCACACTTAGCGAGGAAAAAAATAAAATTTTGAATTGTTTAGAAAAAGACCAAAGGAAAAACTATTTGCTCTATCTTTTCACTTAACATTTCGTTAATTAAGTTACAACTTACTGTATACTGTTTTAATAGTCAACGATTATTTGATATTTTTATTAATGTCATTGTTTTATAAACTGTGTTAAATGATGTTTTTTGTTTTATTTTACTCTTGTTCATGCTGT
>NC_051405.1:28907960-28908036 GCF_015228065.2 Penaeus monodon
ATACCTTCATTAGCATATTACAGTCGATCAAGCACCATTATTTTCGTACCTATTACCATAAGTATAGCCCACTCTG
>NC_051405.1:28908204-28908305 GCF_015228065.2 Penaeus monodon
CCTCCTCGCCTTATTCCCAGATCCACAAATTCCTCTTCCACCATTGATCCGCGTGGGAAAGTCCACATCTGGCGTTCTTTAATCCACTTTAAGGAGCTGAG
>NC_051405.1:28908466-28908546 GCF_015228065.2 Penaeus monodon
GTCTAATTTTCATTGTTGTTCCGACTTGTCAAGACTCTTTTTTGTGTGCAAAACGAGATTCATGGAACTCGTGTCTGATT
>NC_051405.1:28908568-28909007 GCF_015228065.2 Penaeus monodon
ATCACATTAATTCCTTCTTGAACAGATTTCTATTTTTTTTTTGTCTCGGTCCGTCCAAATTTCCACCAAAATCTAGAAAACCGTAAGAAGACATAGTTTGTCATTAATGATCCTTTGAGGACAAAATGCCAGAGACAGATATAGAAAAAGACAGATGAATAGAAAGATAGAAAGATAGAAATATTTCCACAATTAACATCAGAAAACGAAAATATTCTATACGCTGCTACAGTAAAACAAGTGTAAATATTAACACAAAGAAAATAACTACAATAACAGCACATTTAAGGCAATCTAAAGTAAAACAAAAACAAAAACAAAATCTCTCAAAACGGTCGCATTCAAATTTATACTCGTATTCAATATTCATATTAGATGAGTCATACCTATCGGATTAAATGGATAAATCATACATCTGAATTATGTCAACTCCTCCTCG
>NC_051405.1:28909047-28909231 GCF_015228065.2 Penaeus monodon
TAACTAGACGCCCTCGGGTGCCATGTAGATCCCAGGGAAGGCTGTGTCGTCTAGATCCCTCGTGATCAGAAGTCATGTCGTCCAATATATCAAGGGAGATTATTAATTAATAATGAAGACTTCATTAGCTTTGAGGCATATGTATTGTTGTTAGATTGGGGTTCATTAGCTATGAATAATATAT
>NC_051405.1:28909447-28909706 GCF_015228065.2 Penaeus monodon
AATGTACATAATTTTCTTTTTGATACTAGTGAATAGATATCACAAAATTAGCTGCGTAGTTAATGGTATTAAACGTGCATTGTAAAATTTCTTATCTGCTGTTTTGAAAGTCTAGCTTGGAGGAAAACACGACAGATTACTAATTACAAAATGATTAAGCGAGAAAAATACACGTAAAATAACAAAGCTTGTTTTTGGTAATTCGAAAGAAAAGATTATATATTTTTTTCCTTGTGCAACATGTATATTTTTTCATTTC
>NC_051405.1:28909931-28910098 GCF_015228065.2 Penaeus monodon
CAACGACAACTAAGCTTTAACTACACATCACCAAATGAAAAACAAGAAGGATATTTATCCAATTTCTCGCCGACATCGTCAGGAATGGATGAGCCGTCAACTTCCCTGGCAGCCAGTGCTGTCACGAGGCATAGCGGCATCGCGCAGAAATATTCTCTTTTTCTTGT
>NC_051405.1:28910453-28910596 GCF_015228065.2 Penaeus monodon
AATCAGAATCTGGCCCAAAGGAGATTCGAGTGTCTCTCCGGGTCCTTTTCTTGCCGCCTGCGCTTCTCCGGTTGACAAGAGGGTTGGGAGAGGCTGCGGTCACTCCGCAGCCTCTGCTGATTTTGATGAATTGGTGAATCTTT
>NC_051405.1:28911110-28911319 GCF_015228065.2 Penaeus monodon
AAATTACACACACGCGCGCCTCCACAAACCCTGCACCCCCCCCCGCCCCCGCCCCATACCACTCCACCGCGTTTGCAAGATTCTTCAATGTTGCAGGAAACTTGGAGCTGTTATGACATTCCTTGGGCTTCCCGCTGACTCGCCGAAGGAGTTCCTCGCAATGGCCGCTGCCAGATGCGGCGGAAATCGCTCGCGAATCGGGAATCGGA
>NC_051405.1:28912034-28912368 GCF_015228065.2 Penaeus monodon
TAGACATCGTTCTCTCCCAAAGTCAATTTCGAATTCAAACTCCGCGAAAGTTTTATTTGATACGTTTTTCCCTGTAAGACTTTGGGCCTATAACCATTTTCCTTTTTGATATGAACTTCACACAAACGTTTCAACAATAATAAAAAAAAAGTTTGACTAATAAAAAAAGAAGATAAATTATTTTGCTAATCTGATTTCCCTTTACCAGAGGAGCCCGAACAAGGTAAGTTATTTCTTTCGACTCTTTGCTAGCTGAGAGTCACAGAGACGAACGCAAAGCTTTTTAGTGTCCGTAGATGTGCAAGTGCTCGGCCAGTGCTCAACGTAGCCTCCC
>NC_051405.1:28913321-28913390 GCF_015228065.2 Penaeus monodon
CTACATCCGTCTAATTGAACATCGAGGGAGGCAGGGCACCCGACCCCTTCCATCACCCGTGCCCCTTGT
>NC_051405.1:28913411-28913677 GCF_015228065.2 Penaeus monodon
CATCGACGACCAAGATTTTAATTAGTAGGCGATGTTGGAAGTGGTATGTAATAATGGTTCTCTCGCCAACACCTTGCTCGCTGTCGAGGTGAATCGGCCAGCGCACCGGCAGGTATGGTGCTGCTGATGGTGGAGGGAAATTGTGACATCATCATTTTCGTGTTTGAGCTCAGTCTTGTGGTTCTTGCAATGGTCAACGTACGTAGAGAAGTAGGCATGAGATAAGACTCAGATTCTGACTCAATTACATGCGAATGCACACGTAA
>NC_051405.1:28913856-28913981 GCF_015228065.2 Penaeus monodon
AAACAAATACCCATCTAATGTTGTTACGTTTAAGTGAAAGCAGACGCAGATTAGTTAAACGATATAGGCCTGTTCGAATGCCTGTGGTCGATGGAAGAGAGAATTATTGCTTCCAATTGTTATAA
>NC_051405.1:28916493-28916877 GCF_015228065.2 Penaeus monodon
ACCACACACACGCTGTATGTAAAGCATTAGTGCATTTGGACGTGTACTCCGTGTAGTCCCCCCCCCCAACACTCATCATTGCGTCCGAGCCGGGCACCAACGGCTCATAACTTACAAAGAGCAATATCGGCGCCGACATTGCGGCTGCGGCCATGCCCATAAAAAGTGCCCATGAAATAAACATTTTTTCCGTTAGACTAACTTTTCATCTTTATTATGTTTCAGCCTTTCGCTAACAATTATCAAGGAAGGGAAGTACTGAAATCTAAATAACTTAAAAATGACAAATATATTCAGCAGCGCATTTTTGGCGAATAACTTCTGCTCGAAATTCTTCCTTTCGGCTTCAAATCGAAGAATTGTCTTAAAAAGAAGGTTGTAAAT
>NC_051405.1:28917818-28918099 GCF_015228065.2 Penaeus monodon
CTCTGTGGATGTCATACCGAAAAAAGAAAAGAGAGAAAAAGATATTTATAGCTTATAGCTTTTCCTCTGGCGAGTCGAAACGGTGCTGACAATCAGCGAGGGATTTTCTTGGAGAAAAAGGTGATCCTTGGGAGCGAAGGAGAGGAAAGAAAATGAAAGCGAAGGAGAAAGTTTTCTCAAAACACCGCCAGAAATGGAACTGACAGGAACGTAAATTCGCAGACATACAGACACAGATGGAGACACGGCGGCTGGCAGAGAAAAGGGCACGAAGTATAAGG
>NC_051405.1:28918308-28918483 GCF_015228065.2 Penaeus monodon
CGACCCGAAATCGAGTGGCGACATTATTGTTGACCAAGTAAAAATAAACGTTGCGAATTCAGAATAGAAAAAGAGAAAACAAACGAATGATTAACTCATAACCATTAATAACTCATAATAGAAAATAGATACAAAACATAAGAATTTGCACCGAGAACTACATAAGAAAATTATG
>NC_051405.1:28918802-28919028 GCF_015228065.2 Penaeus monodon
CCCGCCCACCCACCAAAACGAACAGCCTAACTACCCGCTTGCCTCGACCCTGGAAACGGAATGCCAAGGCCGCACCGAGTTCTTAATTAGCCGTTTCTGCGACGTGTGATTGCCGAGGCCGCCCCTTGATGGACTCCGGGTGAGGAACAGATCGCGAGAGGGATCTGCTTATTGGATTTCTCCTCCCCCCCCCCCCTTTTTCCCTTTCTTCTTCTCTCTCTCTGCA
>NC_051405.1:28919083-28919226 GCF_015228065.2 Penaeus monodon
CTTAGAATTGGGGTAAAACTATTATGGGAAGTGTTTTTTTTATTGATTGTGGATTCAAAGAAGGAAGAGAAAAAAAAATCTTGTGCGCGTTTTTTTAGGTCTGTCCCGAGTGTGGATTTATTAAAATGTCGGAGGTGGGGGGT
>NC_051405.1:28919782-28919879 GCF_015228065.2 Penaeus monodon
CAATTTGTATTTACATAATTTCACTCCATATCCATCCCTACTTTCAGCGGGATACAGTACATCCATATATGCCTCTTGTCGCGCTAACTGAAATCAC
>NC_051405.1:28919996-28920198 GCF_015228065.2 Penaeus monodon
TTTTTTTTGCATGTTTATTGTCTTTGCGTATGTCTCGGTCTCTTTTCTTTCTTCTGTCATTTTCTTTGTCCTGTTTTTTTCTTTTCTTTTCTTCCTTCGTGTTTCCATTTTCCTTTTTTTCTTTTTTATTGCCCCCCCCCACCCGCCCGTCCCACTCTCTCATATTTTCTATTTACTCTTTTAGAGTCTCGAATTCCTTCCC
>NC_051405.1:28920363-28920531 GCF_015228065.2 Penaeus monodon
CCCCGCCGTTCGTCCCACGCCTTGTTTCGCATTCATCTCCCCAACTGTAAAACGGACTGAATATTCGCAAAGTCGACGGTAGTGAGTGATGCGTAACAAGCCAGGCGTGTAACCGATAAGGAAATAGCTCTCGCTCACCAATGTGGATATTTCTTCAACGCTATTTTT
>NC_051405.1:28920973-28921141 GCF_015228065.2 Penaeus monodon
CCAGACTGTCACGAGGAATGCATCAGGTACAACAAACTTTTTTCCAGCAAAATGAATTGGCTATTTATTCCGTGCCAGTTGCCAGTGAAAGTGTATTCTCTCGGGGATGAAAAATGATCTGTCATGCAGAAAATGATGACGGGGAAACTACTGCGAATCGAAAACAGA
>NC_051405.1:28921280-28921476 GCF_015228065.2 Penaeus monodon
ATAAGCATCAGATACGACACGAATAAAAAAGAAAAAAAGAAAATGCATCTAGACATATATCCTCTGTCCCAAAAAGAAGATACAAAAAAGGAAGAAAATATCCATTCTGTAATTCATTTCTCTCGCTGAAAAGGTGTAAAAAAGACCCTGTTTCCCTTCTGTCGAGATGGTGAAAGAAAGAAGAAGAAAAAAACGA
>NC_051405.1:28921544-28921670 GCF_015228065.2 Penaeus monodon
ACCGCTTAACAAGGAGAACAAAAGACCTCCAAAGCGGGAGAAATGAGGAGGAAAGAACAAAAAACGAGAGAATAAAAGGAGATGAAGATTACCGCGTGATGGAGTTCATTATGGAAGATTTAATAA
>NC_051405.1:28921715-28921870 GCF_015228065.2 Penaeus monodon
ATAATAACAAAAATAAAAAAGCCCACGACATGAGACTCCTATCCAAGAAGATAGGTTAGCGTACTGTGACAAATCTTGAGAGAGACGCTGCGTGGGAGTCAAGGCGGGAGCGAATGGAGGACAAGAACGTGAAAGGAACTAAAGCAAACATCCAT
>NC_051405.1:28922075-28922166 GCF_015228065.2 Penaeus monodon
GTAAGGTGATGGGGGGGGGGGACTGGATTTAATCTTATTCCCTTTTAATTTCCTCCCTTTATCACCCTCCTTTTGAGATTCGTTGTTGTTG
>NC_051405.1:28922254-28922351 GCF_015228065.2 Penaeus monodon
CATTTTACATTTACTTTTCTTTCTTTCTTTCTCAATTTTATTTCTCTTCTTATTCTTAGTATATTTCTTGGTGTTCTTGTTCCTGATCTTGTTAACT
>NC_051405.1:28923169-28923461 GCF_015228065.2 Penaeus monodon
GCGAAGAAAATTCAATTACCTTCCCTCAAGCGCTGTTTCAGAGCCCCTTTGTGGCGCGTGAAACATATTGTGACTTTGGATATACAGATGTATATAGATGCCTATAGGAGGCTATAGATGTCTGTAAGAGGCTATAGATGTCTGTAGGAGACTGTAGGTGCCTGTAGGAAATAGCTGGAAAAGGATGTAGATGTTTATAGATGCTTGAATATAAATAGAGCTATTTGTAAATGATTGTGTGAGTGAAGGATAATTTTTGGATATATATGCAGACATATGCACACAAACATAA
>NC_051405.1:28923672-28923777 GCF_015228065.2 Penaeus monodon
TGAACATAAAGCTATCTAAGATAAAATAATACGGAAGCCACGCTGGTTCATTCCGCGCCAGTTAATCCTTTGCTGAAAGTAACTATGGCCTTTATTTACAGTTCC
>NC_051405.1:28924676-28924827 GCF_015228065.2 Penaeus monodon
CCTCTCCTCCCACCCTCTTCTTCCTCTCCCCCTTTCTACCCCCCTCCCTCCCTCAGGTCACATAAAATACCACCACGAAAGCGTTTTCGGGTCTGCACTCCCGGCCAGCACAGATTTGTATATCAATTTTTCACTTCGCCCCCCCCCCCAG
>NC_051405.1:28924886-28924986 GCF_015228065.2 Penaeus monodon
GGGAAACCCAGAGGGCCTTTTACAGACTTTTCTTAGCTGGAGAAACTTATGGTTGGAAGCTGTCTCCGGAGCCGGGCCATTGTATAGGAGTGCTGGCTGC
>NC_051405.1:28928826-28928931 GCF_015228065.2 Penaeus monodon
ATCTTCTTCTGGGGTGTACATTAAACCAAGTATTTATATCTATTCTCCCTACACCAATCTATAAGTTTATTTCCACTCATTTCGTGCGGCCCAACAGTCTTCCCG
>NC_051405.1:28929692-28929985 GCF_015228065.2 Penaeus monodon
CAAAATACACAAATATGAAGTACAGGAAAAAAGCGAGTAAGGTAGGTAGTGCCCCCCCACTCATCCTCCCCTCCTCTGCCACGCGACAGGGGCCCCCTCCCCCTTCCCTTCCCTCCCCCTAAACAGCAGGTGGAGGTCGGGCATCGCCGCCTTGCGCTCGGGTTGCAAATGTTGTTGCCGTTCTTTCCCGCTTTCCTCAGGGGCAGCTCAGGTTCCCCTCACAATCCCATTGCATCGACGATATCAAATAACTGCAGTTCCCCTCACTGGCTTGCATCAGACATGTGAAAGCA
>NC_051405.1:28930718-28930967 GCF_015228065.2 Penaeus monodon
GGGGAGTGGGGGCTCTCTTAAGACGCCGTGTTATGATCGTATCTCCCGCAACCAAGACGTTTAGTGGCATCGTCCTCCATGCTCTGCTTAACTCTTATACCCGAGAGTATGACAATGCGAAGGACGGAGTGGCCAGCGCCTCTCCTTTGTCGTTGGAATAATTTATTCGGCAAACATTTAGCCAAGAAATGTTGGTCTCGGCTCCCACCACGGACAGGCAATGGGATTATTTCTTAATATTGTCGTGGG
>NC_051405.1:28931115-28931554 GCF_015228065.2 Penaeus monodon
GTGGTCCGCCTGTTCGTGTCATGATGGCTTCGACAGCCCTTTAGTTTATTTTTATGCCGTTTATACTTAAGTTTATTGGTTTTTCTTTTTATAAGCTGTGATTTTGTTTATGATTTTTTTAGTTGATAGTCTTGCTCAAATTTCTCAAAGTTCAATTTAAAGAATAACTTTTTGTATGTCTTCTGTGACAGCTAATGCTATTTTTATGAATTACAAAAGCATAACGATAAATGCAGTTCCAGATATTGCTGTAATGACTTTGAATATGCATTTCCAGACTAATTTTACATAAAGAAGCGTCTGATTATTTCCTTGACCATACATTCACATAGGTGTCTTTACATGTACAGATAGAGAAGAGAGAAACAGACAAAACGTTTAGAGTACAGAAAAAAATGAGAGGAACTTAGGAAAGTCAAGAAGTTGATTGAAGCAGGCT
>NC_051405.1:28931972-28932178 GCF_015228065.2 Penaeus monodon
ATTTGTACAGATAAATATTATACATATCCATAACTAACAAATACTTAACACTTTAGATAAAGAAATATAGTATTACAACAACATCAGATCGTACAGTAATTATTTCAACTCACCGAAAATGATGATTTCCGAGCCCTACTACTGGTTCCTTGTTTTGTGAGTCTTATACTCACTAAATGGCTAGCGGACCTTATATTGGCTGCCTG
>NC_051405.1:28932374-28932604 GCF_015228065.2 Penaeus monodon
TCCCCTCAGGTGGATACGAGCTTAAAATATTTTCCTTGGCCTGGTAATAGCTGTGACTAAGATAAGATTAGATGAATGTATAATTATTCTAGTATCATAGTCTATCTTTGTACGGTGAATCACAAATTACAAATACTGAGATGTGTAATGGAGTAAATACTAATGATTTTGGTCGTGTTCCATAAAACTCTTAAAGAACGTAAAATAATAATTATTAACTTTCTTTCGTG
>NC_051405.1:28933139-28933384 GCF_015228065.2 Penaeus monodon
GTCCCCTACTTTATTTAGCAGCGCTGCGATTTGATTGAGTCTAAGCTCAGGCGTCTTACTACCATAGAAAGACATGCATTACGGGGCGGAATGCCCTCGCGACCCAAACAGGATCAAACTGCCATTAGGTTTCCATGGGAGAGGACACGTCGCTTCTGCTGGGGTCGGAAGGGAGGCGTGGGGGGGGGAGGCCCTTTGTTTACAGGAAAGGGGAATGTTTGTTTATGTTTATGTGTTTTTATCAC
>NC_051405.1:28937580-28937674 GCF_015228065.2 Penaeus monodon
GATTCTGTTACATTAATAATACTAATCATCTGTAATTTTTCCGAGCATGAAACCTTTAAAGGCAGTGAAGACGATGATGCAGATGATTATAACT
>NC_051405.1:28937933-28938483 GCF_015228065.2 Penaeus monodon
CTGATTCTGTTTCATTAATAATACTAATCATCTGTAATTTTTCCGAGCATGAAACCTTTAAAGGCAGTGAAGACGATGATGCAGATGATTACAATGGCACTGGTAATCTATTGCCCCAGAAAATATATTCTGATGAGAAACCATGCTATAAAAAAGGTTAAGAGGCTAATGGCGATAATGGCAAAAAGTGTTAATGAAAATACGCTACATTACTCTAAAAAAATAACTGTAAAACGGTTGTTGATGAACTGGTAATAATATGGAATTTAATCGTGAATCGAGATAAAACAAATGAATTAGCAAAGATAACCTTGTTTCTTTTCTTACACGTGGTATTACTGTTATGAAAAGGATAGGAGAATTATACGAAGGATATTCATGCTTAATAGCTTACATACATATTTGTTCGTGGGAAACGAATTCCTGTTTACCGAGATAGTGAAAAGGAGAGTGGGAAACGGCTTTATGAAAACTATGAATAAAAGATTAAAAAGAATTTAGTTAGTTTGTTATTCTCTCCGTGTACGTCAGTCTGTCTGTCCGGCTGTAC
>NC_051405.1:28938582-28938680 GCF_015228065.2 Penaeus monodon
GCAAAAAAAGGTTTTGTAAAGTGTGCTCGTTGCGATAAACTTCGGTATGATGCGAGGGAATTCATGCGTGGCGAGATAACAATGCAAAATCTCTTCCT
>NC_051405.1:28939110-28939338 GCF_015228065.2 Penaeus monodon
GGCCAACGCACAAACACTCACCCATTCATAACCGCCCCACCCACAACCTGCCCTCATACCCCCCCCCCTCCCCCCACGAACCGTCAAACAAGGTCGTCGGCTTTGAGGTGATTAGGTCATGGGCCTCCTGTATAATTCGCCGTCTGTCCTAATGACCTCAATTTGATGACCAGAGACACTATTAGGGCAGGACTTAACCCCAAATTCCGTAAGTGTTGTTGTTGACTC
>NC_051405.1:28939584-28939696 GCF_015228065.2 Penaeus monodon
TTTGCTCTGAAGAATCCCAACCTCTTTTTCTCTCTTCCCTACATTTCTCCTCCCCTTTCTCTACCCTACTTCTCTCTGTCACCTTCCTCTTATACCCCTTCCTCCTCGCTTT
>NC_051405.1:28939744-28939897 GCF_015228065.2 Penaeus monodon
GAGGCCCAGCCGTCAAAACTCGGCGGCGCCTGTGACACGCTCATCAGCGCCTGCGTCCGCGATAAAAGCCCGTGGCCGCCCGCGCCCCTGATGGCCTGTCACCGAGCACGCGACGCCCAAATTGTCACGGTGGCCTCCATCAGATCCGTAATC
>NC_051405.1:28941168-28941334 GCF_015228065.2 Penaeus monodon
GTCCGGAAGATGAGTGATTCTTCATGAAAACGCGTAGGTGCGATGATGATGTTATAATATAACATAATTATTAGCAACAGTAATTTTATCAACACCAGTAGCATATTTTAAAAGAAAATTGTAAGCGAACAAAACGTATATATATGATCGAAATTAGGTCAAGGAG
>NC_051405.1:28941380-28941512 GCF_015228065.2 Penaeus monodon
TTCGGATGGAACAAAAGTCTCCTTTACAACGCCGTAAGCCCCACGAACGGGCTGTAAAAACGCACATCTTTTTAATCAGATTTTTACTGAGTGGCTCCCAACACTCTCAATATATTCTTGTTTTTTCGAGGG
>NC_051405.1:28941596-28941930 GCF_015228065.2 Penaeus monodon
ATGCCGTGTTAGCGATTTTTCAAAGTGATTGCCATTTTTCTGTGTTCATTTTGCGCTTGGAGTTATGTGATACATGGCAAATAAAAACACACAAACACGGCAATAATAGAAACAAATATCAAATACAATTTGAGCTGAGTCTCCTTCGCCAGGAATTACAGATCTTGTAGGTACGGACAAGGCAGCAGCTGCAATTACCTCCGCTAAAAAGTTGAAGTTTCTAACTATGCTTGGATTGGGACGTAATTAATCTCTTGTAAATCGTGAGAGAAATATTTGGAGATGCGTGGAAGCTGTGTTTGCTGTTGACTGGAAATCTTTACTGGTTTTGCTG
>NC_051405.1:28942154-28942766 GCF_015228065.2 Penaeus monodon
TTATTGTCTTAAAGCTGTGACGCAGGAAACAGGTAACAAAATCAGGAGACTGACAGCCAGACAACCAAATCATAAAACAGCCAATTAGCCAAACAACTAAATAGCCAAGCTAAACAACCAAACAATTGAAAGCCGAACAATCAAGTAATCAAACAATCAATCAAATAGCCAAACGACTAAACAAACAAACAGTCACACAACAAAACAACCAGATAACAAACAATTAAAACAGCCGAACAAACAACCAGACACACATCTAAATTAAAAAGCTAAACCATTAACAGCCAAATAGCTAAACAACTAAGCCAAACATCCAGTTAACCAAACAACCAAACAGCCAAAAAATGAAACAGCTAAACAACCAAACAGCTCAATATCTAAACAACCGAACAACAAAACAACCACACAATCAAACAGCGAAGTAAGCAAGCCATAAAAAAAGAAATAAGAAACCAGAAAAAGGGAAGAGTCGTTTCAACCAAACCAAGATATTTGAGGTCTGGCCCACGGAACGAGAACAAGGGATCCCGTTCTGTTCATCATGTTCATGCGTTATCTCGCCAGGGAAGGGACTCCAGCTGAACCACAGGAATTCACTGGCAGTCCTCTGGG
>NC_051405.1:28943008-28943283 GCF_015228065.2 Penaeus monodon
GTCCGCAGGGGGTCGTTCTTGACATTAGTCTTACGGAGTACAGGCTCTGGGGATCTATCTGTCTGTAGCTCTTTCTTGCATTCGTGTGTCGAGTTCTTTGGGGTTTCTCTTGAATTCGAGCGAGCGAGAGAGAGGGGATGTGAGGACGAGTATGTTAGCTGATTTTTATGTTACTGGTCTCCTAGATGTTGCATTGTTTGTTTTTGTGATGTTATATGATATATTTCTGTTATCTTGATGTCATTGTACACGCATAGACCCACAGGCATGCATAA
>NC_051405.1:28943429-28943702 GCF_015228065.2 Penaeus monodon
GCAACAGAGACGGCCCTTAAAACCAACCCAAGCGAGAGTGGTATTGTTACCCTGTGTATAATACTAGTAAACATGCTATAAAAGAAATACCCATGCGAGTCAAAGGGTCTCCAGTATAGGGAATCTGACCGTGTGTGAAGCAGCGTTGAACGTCGTAAAACCGTCACTGCGAACGCCGATATAGCGCTATTAGTATTTACGAAATGTTGTCAAGGGGAAATATGTCTCCGTCAATGGAATGGGATGAGCAGGGGGAGAGAGTTCTTTTCTAAG
>NC_051405.1:28944694-28945813 GCF_015228065.2 Penaeus monodon
TCGCAAACAACTTTTCCAACGTTCAGACTGTGACAGCACCAGAGCGATACATTTATAAATACATACTTTTTTCCGTCCCTCAAAATAGCTTGTCTGGTAATCTCTGAATTAAAAGCTTTTATCCTTTACAAGTGACAATAGCTGAAGATCCTTTTTCTTTTTTTTTCAGTCTAGAACAAATGACTCATTTCATTTCTTACTTATCTACGTGTTATAATTCAGAAATATATGTTTATCATTATTGTATGTAACAATATAATTTCACCTCGATTTTTTTCACATGTGAATTATTTTTTATTCCTTTGCTAGCTATTAGTGCGACTGGAAATATAAATTATCCCTGAATAGCATTTTTCCGCGCGATATTCCATGGTATATACATTTCTCCCTTTCGCAAAATATTAGTATTACGTCTAGGAATTTCCATATAAATACAATAGCAATTTCCCCAAAGGTTTATTTGAGCAACAAACAATTTCAGAAGCACATATATACTTCTCCCTCTCCCCTCTGTTATTATCATGAGTAATTATTATCCTGACCAATATGAAGATTAATAGCCGTTTTCCAAGTGTTATAAATTTAGAGCTATATATACGCATTTCAAGCTTGCGTAATACTAGTAAGACAAGTAAGCTCTATGTAGCAATTTTTACAAGTGACAATTTGACAGTCATATATATACTAAGCATTTTCCTCGTTTATAAGTCATAAGTATGGCTTGTGCTTTCATCAAGCCATGAAGAGTATTTTATTGCATGTAATAGCTTACTTCCCCTCTTGAAAGTTATTATCATGGTTAGTACGGTAATCTCTCTAAATATAATAGCCTTACACGTAATAGCTTCTTTCCCCTTTTGCAGGCTTATTAGTAAGGGATTCTGTTTTTGCCACGAACGGCATTTTTTCGGAATATGAAGGATTTTTCCTCCCTCGAAAACTATGCTGTTTAGTACCGCAGTTCCTCTACTTCTGTAATTTCGTAGCCGCTTAATATAGCCACAGAGATCGCCGCCAAAGATGCTAGTGGCCAATACCATTTGGATTAGCAGCCCATTAACCTGTTCTTCCGCTAAATAAAGTTATTTCTGTCTCTTTTTGTGTATGTTTCAACCCTGA
>NC_051405.1:28946043-28946129 GCF_015228065.2 Penaeus monodon
AAGTTCGTGCACTATTTGCTTGATTACGCATGGGTCTTGGGAACATGTACTTTCCGGAAATAAATATAAACACTGTAAATAGAAAG
>NC_051405.1:28946272-28946391 GCF_015228065.2 Penaeus monodon
CTAAAAATATATATATAGAAACAGTCCCACGAGCGCACTGGAAATCCTCCCCATAACAAGGAATATGAGGGCCTAACTCACTAAAGGAGAAATCTCTTGAGGTAGTTTCTGAGATCTCG
>NC_051405.1:28946915-28947092 GCF_015228065.2 Penaeus monodon
AGGTCAGAGAGCAAACATGTAACTAAATCTCAATGAAAGGGGAAAAGATGCCTCTCCCCTTCTCCCTTCCCCCATTTAAAAAAAAGAGTTGTCCAAGGGAATCGTCTTCTAAACTCATTACATTAAGATGGAAGGCGGTTAGTTCGCTGAGGGAGCGCTAATCTCGCCTTCCACGCA
>NC_051405.1:28947469-28947910 GCF_015228065.2 Penaeus monodon
GAACAGAGAAAATGAGTGAATAAATTCGAGAAAGTGTATATGTATGGCAGGAGGGAGTAGGAAAAGGAAAATAAGGGCGGGAGAGAGAACAAGAGAGAGAGAACAGAAGTCATGATAGGTCGACTTATTCTCCTGCTCACTACGCGTTCACATGTTTATTCGTCTTAAAGTATACTTCCCGCACGTGCAAAAGTGCTGTGCATCATTCTGCTCGCAAAGTTCAAGTTTAATGACTTCTGCATGAGAGTGAGATGAAAAAACTTTCTTTTGTTTGCGATAAGGAATTTACCCTGGCCTTGTTTTCATCTCTTGAGAAGCGGGTATTTTCCTGTCTCTATTCAACGTGGATATTCATAATCATTTATCTGTATCTATATGCATACTTTTTTATGATTGAGATATGATGTATTTCTAACTTGGATACATATGTGAAGCCACGAT
>NC_051405.1:28948249-28948602 GCF_015228065.2 Penaeus monodon
TAGATAGACTGACACATATCAACAAATTTACGAATCTCCTTTGCTATAATTAAGGCACAGTAATTATCCGCAACCTATCGGTACAGTTTCATAAAATGATGTTGAAACTGAATGCAGAAGCAATGTCATGTCATACTGTCTCGGGATTATCATGCAGTCTGTAGAGGGAGAATCTTTTATTTTGTGTCGGATTCATAAAAGGATTATGGAAATGTGAACAAACGCTATTTCATGGCAACAATTACGGAATGAACAAAGATTTTAAAAATTTTGTGCTTTGATTTTTTTTTTTCTTCTTTTTTGTGCGGCACCATTTTTGTGCGTTTTAGATACATTGCTTACCAAAACACTAT
>NC_051405.1:28949554-28950018 GCF_015228065.2 Penaeus monodon
AACGATGGTGGTAAATTGCCGGAGAAACATTCATAATTTTAAATGGTAAATTCGTCTACAGTTTCAATTACTCGATTTTTTTCCTTTCAAAGTAAACGAACTGTAATGAAAAGAAATCTTATGCAAAGAGAAAAGAAGGACGTGGGAGGGGGAGAAAAATGTTTTTGTTGACTTTGCACGGATATTTATTTTCATTTTCTTTTGTCACTCCGTAGTTTTTTGTTTTTTTTTAGCATTACGATTATTTTAAGTTGATGAATCTTCTTCATTTTCTCGTTGTGTATATTTTGAAAAAATGTCAATTAGTTTTATGTATTCATCTTTTTGTCTCTGGGTTTTCCATTAATTTGACGTTAATACGTTTCAACGAATGCATTAATTGAAATGTTCAGTCCTGTAACATTAGGAATTATGGAGGAGACGAGAAGCACTCTTGCATCACTTACTCGGTTACTGAAATGGCG
>NC_051405.1:28950819-28951109 GCF_015228065.2 Penaeus monodon
GACTGAATAGGCACCGAAAAAAAAACTTGTAATTCTAAGTCAAGAAAAGATGTTATATGGCAAAATATAATGAAAAAGGACAACTCATTATTGACCTGTGTAATGTCTCACAAAAGGTGGAGGAGAGGTCGAGAGGATGGTATTGTGTAAGCTATGACGCATTAGCTGTATGTCATAATGAAGCAGCGCATGGGTCCATCTAAACACCATTATTGTTATCATTGTTGTAAGCATTGTCAACGTCCTCGGTTGCAGTAATAATGGTAGTGACAACAGTAATGATGCCAATG
>NC_051405.1:28951150-28951224 GCF_015228065.2 Penaeus monodon
TGATATTAAAGATAATAAGGCAAAGAGAAAGAGAAAAGGGGGTAAAACCAACTACTTCAAACAATGAACAGATG
>NC_051405.1:28951267-28951499 GCF_015228065.2 Penaeus monodon
TTCCTTTTTAAGAAAAAGAACGAGAAAGAAAAAAACACGGAGAGAAAATCCAAGATCATAACACTATATATATATAAAATAGACTAGATAACAATAAAAGGAAGAAGTAAAAGTGTTGCCACAACGAGCACTTGAAAGCACGCTGGCAACACCGCAATCCCGTGTCTCTGGGTCGCTCGCTCTCCGCAGAATTGGGGATTATTTCTGGGATTATTTTCCTGCTGCTGAGGTC
>NC_051405.1:28952257-28952564 GCF_015228065.2 Penaeus monodon
CCATTTACTTATTCATTTAAGAAGAGTTAGTTTCTCATATAAAATCGAAGTAAAAAAACGGAATGAGGAGACAGAATGCCCCTGGATTTTCTGTATTCAATTATAGCTCATGAGGTGTTTCTATGCATATATCCGGGACGAATTTATGGATAAAGTAAACAGAAATAAACAGAATGAGATAAACAGAAGGGAAATGCAAGGCACAATAAACACAAGGATATACCATTCGACTCGATATCTGAAGGGATAGGAAAAATACAACGAAAAAGAACGAAAAGAAAATGTTTCGGAAGGTAGAAGAGATGAC
>NC_051405.1:28952618-28952684 GCF_015228065.2 Penaeus monodon
GATCCACTCAAGGTAAAAAGAAAAAAAAAATCTAGTTTTCCTTTCCTCATCGCAAACAGAGATAGT
>NC_051405.1:28952741-28952886 GCF_015228065.2 Penaeus monodon
TACAAGGACAAAGACAGCGAATCACAGAGCAACAGCAACAAAAAAAGGCCTGACATCTTCTCCCTCTCGGTTCTTGAGAGCTTGTCACGGTGTTATCAGCCTGCAACAGAAGGCGCTGAAGGAGGGCCATTTACTCATCAAAACT
>NC_051405.1:28953109-28953198 GCF_015228065.2 Penaeus monodon
CCACATATTCATCAGTTTCGGGGGCTGGTTTGATCTGTGAAGAATTTTGGTCAGGGATCTATAAATGTTAGATGTGTTTGTACAGAATT
>NC_051405.1:28953294-28953510 GCF_015228065.2 Penaeus monodon
GGTTACCACCCAAGCCTCGTGCCAGCAGTCGACGGTCACGCGCTGGATGCTCTCGGGAGGCATTCAAAAGACACCAGTTCTAAACCACTTGATTGATTTTCACTGAATTCCTGCCTGACCTACCCGAAGCGACCTTGAATTCCACGCGAGACTAATGAGTACGCGGATACATACATGCTGTGTGAACAGGATTGCACTCAGTAACGGTTTTATTAA
>NC_051405.1:28955451-28955621 GCF_015228065.2 Penaeus monodon
GCAGAATACACGAGTAGTGCAAGTAGTGCAAGGCACATACAATAACATATACGACATTTCGTCAGATTGCAGTGATGAGAAAAATATCTCGAGTCCCATCGCCTCACAAGTCAGCCTTATCGTGCCGTAGAGTCGAGATAATTTGTTTTCCTCATATCCCGTATCTTGTG
>NC_051405.1:28955820-28956095 GCF_015228065.2 Penaeus monodon
TGCATAAACCTCTTATATAGGTCTAAGGCAAACACAGGAGAGGTTTGTAGGAAGGTCGATCTCACAAATTCCCTGTGTTTGTATATACCCAGGACATAACGGGCTATGAAACTTTAGGAACAAACACATAACTCAAAGAGAATTTCTCATATGGATGTTTTTTCTGTGTGTGTGTGTGACGTTATTTTGTGAACTAATATTTCTCCTACACTCAGTTGGCGACATCGCAGTGCATTGTATCTGCTCTTGAGATTGCAGGGAAAATCGTAAGAAGA
>NC_051405.1:28956650-28956790 GCF_015228065.2 Penaeus monodon
AAGAAAGACAGGGAGAAACGAGAGGCAAGACATGGAAACGAAAGTTGAAACTGGAGGAGCTGTCTGACGGCGGCCCTGAAGCTTTCGGGGCCTCGGGCGGAATGGAATGACACGCTCGTTTTCTGTTTCTGAAGTGAAGG
>NC_051405.1:28957164-28957382 GCF_015228065.2 Penaeus monodon
TTCTTGTTTTTTTAAATATTGTTTTGTTACTTTCTTTAGTTCCGTTTCTTTCATTTTCCGTTTGAAGAATTTCCAAGTATGAGTTTGCTTTTATTGAGAATAAAACTTTTTGGTATTTCGTTTCTGAAATGAAGGTGGTTTTATATATTCCTTCAGATCATCTCCGTTTCTTTCAGTTTCAGGTATGAATTAATTTTTCATTAATACGATATTTATGT
>NC_051405.1:28957555-28957911 GCF_015228065.2 Penaeus monodon
TATCCTCGAAGCTCTGTAAAGATATCCGCTCTCATTCATACCCTTCTCTTCACTTGCTCTGTCCGTCATGCAACTGAAGAAATGCACACGGATTTTGGAAAGACGAAAGCAGCCAAAATGGAGATTTTGCTATTTCCCCTTTCCCATAAAAATCGCAACTGCACCACTGTCTGAACAACCCAAGGTCTTTCCAAGCATCTTTCACAACTGCCATCGAAGTTCCGAAAAAGGAAGAGAAGCAGAAAGGGAAGAAAAGAGGAAGAGGGAAATAAAAAACTGGATACACATAACAAAAGACATCACAATGGAAGTTAATGGAAGGTGTGTGTATTCTTACGAAAGCGACCCACATTTCT
>NC_051405.1:28958321-28958467 GCF_015228065.2 Penaeus monodon
TGAAGGAAACCCCAAAAGTTCGGGAAACTCTTTATGAAGAACCAAAGTTTAAGTGTCGTTGAAATGATAGCTACAAAGTTAATAAATGTCAAGAATTTTTCAAAGGAAACTAGGATGCTTTGTTTTTAGGAGGGGGGGGGGGAGTT
>NC_051405.1:28958867-28958994 GCF_015228065.2 Penaeus monodon
TCTTGAGTCCACGCAATCTGCGCGCGGGAGAGAGAAAGCGCGAATTCTCAAGGCATTTCTAGTCTCTCTCGGAGCGACGGTGCAAGAGGACCATATTGGCTGATATTTCCCTCATGCAACTTTATGC
>NC_051405.1:28959139-28959240 GCF_015228065.2 Penaeus monodon
ACCGTGGCAGCAATGGCCGTTACATAGGCATTCATGGGGTAAAGACAACAACAACGTGAAAAGAAATATGTAGAATATTCGCTCAGACTTTATAACGGTAG
>NC_051405.1:28959338-28959528 GCF_015228065.2 Penaeus monodon
TCGCGCTGCGAACGTCCAGCAGTAACTTTGGGTCCTGCAAAGGCGTTCCTCAAGCCCGTTTCTTGAAGGCAGTGATACGGTTTGTTTGTCTTCAGGACAGCAGTCAGAGGGGAGACAATGGAGGGGCGGGGAGAGTGAGGGGAAAGATATTTATGAACTGGGAACAAGAGGGGTGAAATAGAGAGGAGAG
>NC_051405.1:28959767-28959918 GCF_015228065.2 Penaeus monodon
TGCGAATGACAAAAAAAATCTTTGACGAGAATTCATCCTCAGTCTTTTTGCCGGCAGAGAAATGGCTCTTCCTTCACCATTCCTTAAGATAGTGAGAGTTGACGTGGAAGGGGAGAGGAAAAATATATTTCCGGTGAGAAGGATTAAGGCA
>NC_051405.1:28959996-28960278 GCF_015228065.2 Penaeus monodon
TTGGAAACTGGGGAGGAAGGCAAAGAATTGGTAGGAGGGGTAAGATGCCTAAAAAAGAAAAAAAGAAGTAAGAGGATGGGATGCAGATAGGATAAAGCGGAATGTGAAGATAGAAAAGGAAAGGCAATGGGAATAAAAAAAAATAAGAATGAAAGCAAAGAGATTATAGTTACAAAAGGAAGCAAGGCGTACAAATACGCAAAAATGGAAACACCAAAAATGATAAGACCGGAATAAAAACGGGAAACAAAGGCCAATAAGCATATAAAAAGAAAGAGACTT
>NC_051405.1:28960462-28960614 GCF_015228065.2 Penaeus monodon
GCCACAGAAAGACGAAGAGAATAAGCACCAGACGCCAAAAGCCAGTCTATCATCGCAAGACGGGGCCGGTCTCCCCAAGAACTGTTTACCTCGAGCGGCAGCTGAGAATCTGGCAAGTAACACTCTATGGGCAGATGGTGTTGTTACAGCCA
>NC_051405.1:28960633-28960797 GCF_015228065.2 Penaeus monodon
TACTCGATCCTTGCGGGGGGAGGGATAAACATTTTCTTTGTTGCATATTTAAATGTCATTATGATGGGAGGCAGAGAGATAGGTGATGTACATTCTCATTTGCTGCATTTTAGTTAGGAACGTGATGAAAACACGTTTTACATTTCATTTGATGCTTGGTATTT
>NC_051405.1:28961010-28961345 GCF_015228065.2 Penaeus monodon
AAGTATTCATTGCATTTTTTTTCTATGATAATATCATGATCACAAATTATCATCGCTTAACCATTAGAATATAACGTACTGCTATAATTTTTTATTTATTTATATTAGTATTTGATTATCTTTGCACAATTATTTTTATTACATCTTTATGTCTACTTACACTCACAGTTAATTAACAATATCCTTATCTCATTTCAGGTATGTGTAATAAAGAATTGCATATGACTGACTACATAAACATGAAAAGGTAACGTGAAAAAAAACATTTGATTGATGTCTCCTCCGGCTGTTCCGTTTTCTTTAAGAAGTTGAGGGTTCTTGAGATTGACTTTGAT
>NC_051405.1:28961799-28962005 GCF_015228065.2 Penaeus monodon
CTCCCACTGGATGAAACTTTTAGCTGAAACTCCTTGATGAAAGATGAGTCTATGATTACATGAACTTCACACAACTTTCGTTTCCTTATAGATTAAGCAGCAATAACATTAATCTCGAGCGTAATTGCCTGAAGGGACTTTTTGCATTACTAAACTTTTATCGACATCTAAAAAAAGGGGGTTAATAATGCCTCAAGAGTATGAGT
>NC_051405.1:28962514-28962798 GCF_015228065.2 Penaeus monodon
ATACTAATATACACGTGCTTACAATATATACTACCTACATGTATAATCCCTATACCATGTACCACCATAAAAGGCTACTAAATATACTCCCAACAGTTTGTACTAAAGTTAGTGACAAGTTAATTGGCTGGCTGTCCATGTAGCTGTATCCGGTTAAAAGAAGGAGAATCAAGGTAAAGGTAAAGTGCAAGTCAGGTGCACGTAGGACAGGTACTCGCGTAGTTTGCTGGGAGTTATTTAGATTCATGACATACAACCGGTGTATTATTTTAAAATGAGAGATG
>NC_051405.1:28963404-28963548 GCF_015228065.2 Penaeus monodon
TCCGTTGTTTATTGTAGATGCTAAAAACAATAGAAAAAATTCGACTGGTAAATTAATATTGTTTACATGTTGTTTAGCGAGTCATTCATGCATTAGTTTTGATGATTATCTACATTTTATGCATGTATTTGTGGGGTACATTTG
>NC_051405.1:28963674-28963895 GCF_015228065.2 Penaeus monodon
ATCGGAGTTTGTTTGTTTGTTATAGCCACTATCGCTTGGAGTTGCCTCGGCCTCTCCGCGATTTCATGCATAAAATCACAATTTAGTCTTATAGCCTGTCGAATCCGGATTGATTTCACTTTTTTCTTGTCGGATCCTTGCATGACGAACATACTTTATATATTTCGTTACTCGGAAAGTTAGTTTTCGTCTCACTATTGTTTCGAAAATGAAGGGGAAAG
>NC_051405.1:28963929-28964327 GCF_015228065.2 Penaeus monodon
TCTGGGGGGATTATGTATGAGATTGGATAAACCCTTTAACCCTGTGGAATTTCATCAACTTGCATTTTCTGAAAATTATTTGATATAAGAAAAATGAAGAGGGTGAAGGAGACGAGGAAATAAAGATTTTCTTTACACTTTGAGAGCAAGACTTACGATAAAGAGAAAAGTTTTGCAACATTATATATCTTTTTCTTCAACATTCTCCTACTGAAAATTTAATCTTTGACGCCATAAACTCCAAAATTACAAACGAACGAAAAAAGGGAGCGAGCAGAGACGAGGACTGGACATTCTTTAAGCACAGTTTCAAGTGTCTTAGAAATTAAGTGTTGATTGAGGGGGAGGCTGACCTTGGCTTCATCAGCTGCTTGTAAGTCGAAGATCATACCATGTAT
>NC_051405.1:28964889-28965280 GCF_015228065.2 Penaeus monodon
TCCTCGTAACATATAACATTAAAGATCCCTTTTCTCTGTAGAGCAAGCCCTGTGCAGCAAGTGTTGTATGAGATTACACCATGAATCAAGTTGACAAAGGAAAGGAATGATTATGCTTATAGAAAACAACTTCAGACAAAGGTGATCCTTTGTTGAGGCGGTAGTTTAATCCTGGAAACATCTGTCCCAGTGGCCTCTGTGAAATATGCATTCGGATTTACCCTTGCTATTTACACGGCTTTGTACTTTCGGTTTTGCTTTTACGATATTTATCGTAGTTTTTTCTTCTTATGTGTATTTATTTTTCATATTTTCTCTTGCTTGTTTTCTACTTGAAAATGAGTTGTATATGCAGATAAATACATACATAATCGCATGCATAAACGCATAA
>NC_051405.1:28965381-28965849 GCF_015228065.2 Penaeus monodon
GACGACAGCACAAAAAGAGAAACATGGAACTCACATGTTTGGAACTGAATCTAATCCCAATGAACCCAAGTCACAAACCCTTTTACTTCGCTCTCTTTCCTTCGCCAACCACTTCGCATGAACTTTCCTTCACTCACGACGCTCTCCGAGGAAGCCACGCGGAGAGCAATTGGTAAAGCAGGCTCACCTTTAAATCTCCTGGATGAAATAAAACACATTACTTATAATAAGGCCTCTGTCGGCAAAGGATTTTTTATAATGGTGAGCAAACTTGCAGGTAAATCATACTTTGAAAGGATGGAAACATTCGTATGGAAAATTTTCCAAATGGTTTCAGTGGCTTAACGTTTTACTCCCAAGAGGGTCTCTGGCTCGGTCGGTGTTTTATGAAATGAGAGGAACTTGATTGTTTCGTGGTGAGGCAAAGACGTGACGTGCACACGCAGACACGGACAAACACGCACACAG
>NC_051405.1:28966798-28966963 GCF_015228065.2 Penaeus monodon
ATGACTGCATCCAGGAGGCCATAAAGCTCACAATAGGTAGAGCTTGAGTTGTGTAATCTACGGGCAACCCATCCGCCACCCCCTGGCGGCTTCATAGTGTGGGGGTGGGGGGGGGCATGGCATACGCCGCGCTCCCGGGAACAGATGCAGAAACTCTGGCTGTAG
>NC_051405.1:28967318-28967819 GCF_015228065.2 Penaeus monodon
CGCATGACTGTTTTGATTTTTTTCCAGTGGCTCCAGTGCTGATTTAGTTACAGTTGACAGAGAGTTGGTGATATGTAGTCAATGACAGATCTCATGTACAAATAGTTGGTTTTGGCTAAAGGGATAGAGACTCCGGCGGCGTGGTTGGCAAGTCCCCAGACAGGGGTGAAGCGCTGCTGTAGTCGGTCCAGGTCCTTCACAATGGAGTGGATGCTCTGTCGCGCTGGGATGGTCAGGATGACTCGTATAGGCGCGCCCAAGTATAGATACTGCGAGCAGCGAGGGCCAGCTCTGATTCCCATGGTGAAATATGAGAGTGTTCTTGGGTTGCGGAAGGAGAAAATTCTGTTTTTTTCCAGGGAGATGACGAAACCACAGGCGGCAGATGAATCAGAAAAGGCGTGGAGGAGGAGCTGGATATCCTCTAGTGAATTAGAGTGGATGCAGATGTCATCTGCATAGCAGGCAACTGTAATTTCGGGGATGTAAGGTAGGAGAGAG
>NC_051405.1:28968049-28968708 GCF_015228065.2 Penaeus monodon
TATGAATGCTACAACACTGGTGGGGGAGAGGCGGGTGTAAAGATCCAGAAGGCAATGGTGTGTCCCTCACTCAGGTAGAAGTGAGAGTTTGGGTTGCAGGCGGTAGAGCAGACGGTCGAGTATGATGCGTTCCCTCACCTCATGAGGTGAGGCCGGAACTTGTCAGTGCTAGGCTTTGGTATGGGTACGATGGGCAGTCCACGCCTGAGGTATGGATCCTTTCTGAAAGCAAGGGATTGCCAGGGACCTTATGGAGAAGACGTCCTCCTCATCTGCCCGTAGCAATGCAACCATCAGTCGGATATCTTGAACCTGTGAGGGAAGGCTGCACAATCGGATTGTGCAGACCAAGCATCAATAAGGGATTGGGCATACTCTGCTGGACTATGGTGAAGAGCATCAGGAGCCTTCTTCTTTACAATTTTGTTGATTAGATGCCACATAGATCCCACGCTGGTAAGATGATTAATGCTGTTGTTGCCATGAGTCAGTTTTGAATACTCTGCTGGAGGGCAATCAACACATCCCTGGATGTTTGATACTGGCGGAGATCAGAAGTCGGGAGTTTTTGAAAAGCTAGGCTATCTTCTATTACTTTCCTCTCTGTCTGTAGCACTCTCTTATCAAGCGTCACGGTACGGGTTCCGGGGCGACGTGCT
>NC_051405.1:28968821-28969075 GCF_015228065.2 Penaeus monodon
TTAGACCGAGAGAGAAAGAAGGATAAGGGAGAGAGGCATGACAGAACGAAGGAGCAAAAGACGCGAGAGAGAAGCTATGGCGGAGGTGGGGGTAGGGGGGTAGTAATCACAGCGCTTTAGTCTGTGATGATGAATGTGGCTTTCAATGGCCGCCGATGATGGAATATGGGGATGGTTGAGCTGCTGTGATTAATGTCTTTATTTTCTGCGCTGGAAGGATCAAACCCGAATTTTCAATTTCAGAATTTACAGAC
>NC_051405.1:28969216-28969678 GCF_015228065.2 Penaeus monodon
CGTGTATTCATTTTTTTCTATATTTTTTTATCTTACATCTTGACTTTTGTACATTATTGCATTATGTACATCTGTTATGTTTGTTCTTCAATTGGGACAAAATCTGAATAATAACGTTGATCTGAGGAACCTAAAAATAAAAAATGAAACTCATTTTGATGGGAAAAAACGAAAGAACATAATAGATATTAAGGATGTCAAAAATAACGATATAATATGATAAGCGACCAAATAAATGAATCTCTCATAATCACTTACCAAGCTAAACATTAATGAAAGTTTCCATGGTAAAAGAGGGCAGGCGATTTTTTTCACCATAATAACTGTACGAAAGCCGGTAGTTTATCAGTGCCACCGTGAGCCAGCAACCTGTGACGTCAGCAAATAGACAGTAGTGAACGTGTCATTCATCACTACTGTCTAGCAAAACTCATTAGTTTTTTATTTTATTTTTTTGTGATC
>NC_051405.1:28969903-28970918 GCF_015228065.2 Penaeus monodon
CCAACCAATGGCACGACAGTTTTTACATATAAACTAGTGTCATGTGTTTTTGTATTAATATTCTTGTAATGGGCTGAGTTCATGGGTTAATTGTCAGTAGCTATGGTAATTATGAAGAATTTTGGCTATCCGTTAATATATAAATGAAGTATAGATCTGTTTCTCTTAAGTTACCATTCATAGTCACATAGACAGTAAAAGCGGAAACCACAGATAATTGGATAAATTATATATTGAATATATGTAATATGAATTGAATTTAAATTTGTTAAGACAATCTGAAAAAACTTCGGGATATTATTGGAACAAGTGTTTATCTTTTGGGGGATATTTGTTTATAAGAGTGGTACCTTCTTTAAACATATAATTCATTAACAATATGAAAAATCATTCTTCAGTGTTTAGACTTTCCCAAGTAATTATTCATTCCTGTCGAGTTAAGTGATGATAGTCTCTGATCACAACCGACCGGCAGGTTGTTGTTGGTTGGCGGTCGGGACGGACAGAATTTTAGCCGGTTATTGGCTCAATTCTTAAGTTTTGAATTGTGTTTCTATGCTCAAGGTGATGCTACACATATAAGTTTTATATTGTGTATATCATAGCCATGTGACAAGCTATTATGGGTATGAATGAGGTAATACCCCCTAGCCGTCAGATTGTTTCGTTGATTTGTTCAATTTTTCTACATGTAAATATGTATTGGTGTTTTCCTATTGTTAGTGAATCATTTAACTTTGTAACCAAATTTGATTTTACCTTGGTAATTGCCAATTTTCCGTGACGTGTTCTGCAACAAGAATAAGTTTTCAAGCAAACTTTTTACAAACTATAAGGGTCTAATATATAAAATCATTACAAGTAATAAATGACATTCATAGATAAGTTAAGAAAGAAAGCTAAATATATGAAAATGTGTGCATTGTAACTGGATTTTTTCTGAAGTATTCTTAACATAACTTATCGCAGGTTTATCGAGGTTTCTATAACAATAGCATAATTGGAAATCAAGAAA
>NC_051405.1:28971468-28971640 GCF_015228065.2 Penaeus monodon
GGAATGAATAAATTATAATAAAGGAATGTTTTGTACATATTGTGCTTAGGCTTAACGCCACAAATGATTTGCAGCTTAATCCGGATGGAAGTGGAATCTGCATTAAATCTAATGCATTCCTCTCTATCATAGAGGGCACTAACTTTCCATCCGATGCAATAATTAAGAGAAT
>NC_051405.1:28972011-28972482 GCF_015228065.2 Penaeus monodon
CTTAATTACTAATCTCGTCACATCTGCCAGAAAGTCCGAATTGATTGCATGATCCATTCCATTCGTTGCAAGTCGTCATCCATTGCAGCGCCCGGTTCCTCATCAACGCAGCCTTGCATCAGCTCGCCCGCCCGTTTGTCTAGTGTTAATTCTGTGCGTGTGGTGGGGGTGGGAGTGGGTATGGGGGAGGGGTGATAGGAGTGGGGGTAGGGGTTGGGTGTGTAGAGAGAGGAGGGAGGGGTGGATGAAGAGGGAGGTGAAGGGGTACAGCTGTGGGTGTGTGGGGAGGGGGAGGGGTGAAGGGTGGATGAGGATGAGTGAAAGAAAGGTGGGTGTGAGGGGGGGGGGGTGTTGGGGGTGAAGGATGAGGGTTTAAAGGGGGGAGGGGTTGGTTGTGTATAGTGTGTATAGTGTGGGGAGATTGGAGGAAAACTGAAAAAAATAAACCCGTTATGAAAATATATGTTAGTG
>NC_051405.1:28972580-28972980 GCF_015228065.2 Penaeus monodon
ATGAAAGGTAGGTACAAATATCAGCAATATTAATGAAGCAGCAAGAACATCCTAATATGATTCTCGCATATGATTGCAAATTGCACCACCACCCTGCTGTAGAGGGAAGCTATATAAACTGTCCAGCCATTATAGGTTCTCGTCAAAGGCTGAGGAGCGGGAGGCTGAGCGGAGAGGTAGATTGGTCTCTTTAGGTCTTCGTAAGGATACAGAATAATGCTGGGGATTAAGGGTAATTCATTTTTGCCCGGGGGGATAGGGATAAATCAGTAACATTATGGTTAACTGCAGGGGAAGAGAAAAAATGTAATCATAGAGTCCTTTATGTATGTACTGTGAAGTATATACATCGCCTTCATTAGCTTACGCATCACTAAGTCAAAATACGATGTGAGGAGGG
>NC_051405.1:28973084-28973342 GCF_015228065.2 Penaeus monodon
AAGAACTTTTGAGAGTGAGGTGGAAACAGTAATATCGGAATGCAATTTGCAACATCGCCTAGAAGTGCGCGTAGGAAGGGGTTGTGCTAAATGATTAGGATTAGGAGTTCGATAAGGAGCTGTGATCTTAATTCGACGATTGGAAGAGGACAATCAGGCAGGTCGGGCATGTAGGGAATTTGTGTAAGGGGGGGGGGAGATGAACTTAAATGAATTTATTAATAGATATTCATACATCGACATTCAAATACACAAACA
>NC_051405.1:28973438-28974826 GCF_015228065.2 Penaeus monodon
GTGACGGGAAGGGTAAAAACGCAAACTGGAAAGCGAATTTATCCTCATTCTTCCCCTCAAATTCCCCTTGTTCTTTCCAGTGACTTGCCTTAAGAAGACCCGGGGAAGCGCCCTTAATCGCGTCTGACTCTCCCTGGACTTTTAATCTGGCTGGTTTAATGACTCATCTGTTGAGGTATTTGTTACGCGGAGAAGGAAGATTATAATGCGAAGAATATTGGTAACGTTAACAACAACGACGAATATAATAATGGAATTATGATAGGGAGAAATGAGTAGATAACAGTTATGATACAGATTTTTTCTCCCTCTCTTTTGGATGATAATAACAAAAGCAGTATCGACAGTAGTAAGGATTTTATTTATAAATGAGATGCATATATAAATGAACCTGACTGTGGTCGAAGCTCTATAATGCAAAAGGCATACATGGAAATCAAATAAACAAACAAAGTAAAGCCGCCCTCCTTTCCGCAAGAAAGATTAGAGAGGGTGTGTTGTTTGTTTTTCCGCAAGATAAGGACCCCGTTTATAAAGGAATTCCACCCGCCTCTTTCTCCTCCTCCACAGGGACCGTTTCTGTAAAGAATTTAAAAGCCACTTCATGCTCATCATATAATCCTAATTGCTGCTAATGCACACATTGTTTGCTAACATCTTCCCCCCTCCCATTGTTATTGCTGTTGTCATAAACAGTTCCCCTTTTATACATCACGGATCCCTGCCAATCCCTACAAGCACAGGCCCGAAATGAACGAAAGCGGTTCAGTGGCTGCGTTTAGTTACGGCGTGTTTACTCTGGCAGCGTCAAAGACCGGTTATTGACGTATCCGATGATTGCACACGCTTGCTTGTGCATGAACGTTAAATGCTTTTATTTATGGCCAGCTCTGAGTAAAAACGATATAGAGCTTGAATTTAGACTCAAATGCAGTTGATGTTTTGAGAAAGAACTACGAAAAGACGTGATGAAATTAAAGTGAATAAAAATGAGCCGTCATAGCAATAAAGTGAATTGACAAGCCAAATAATAATTACGATAATAACCTAATTCGGATCCATTAAAACAAGACAAACATGTATCACCGTAATTGGAGCGTATCATTTAAACCCAATCTGCACGCTGAATCATTACCGCCAGGACGAACTGGTAACTCATCGCCTTTATTTCGCCTTATTCAAGCCCCGTCGTCGACCAACGCCTCATCAGCATTTCTGAAAGTGTTGTCTTCTGCTTCGGCCAAGAAATGCAAATGCGCCGACGGGATTTGCTGATTAATTAATGGGATTTACATTAGCCGTGAGGTCAGGCCTTTCTGGGGGTTCTAATTAATTGTGAATGAGGGACTGTGCGAAGTGGATGTGTGGCTTATGTTTGTGTGTTCGTT
>NC_051405.1:28974978-28975274 GCF_015228065.2 Penaeus monodon
GCTCGCTCTTTCTACAGTGCTCCATCTTTCTCTTTCTTTGTTTCTATCACTCCTATCTTCTCCGCCTATGTCTTTCTAACTCCTATCGCTACCCTACTTTCTCTGAATATCAGAGAGACGCACACGTGATAATGAATACTGTTTCCCTAGATACAACCCCCCCCCTAATAATTTATCACTCATTCGCGCATTATCAAAATATTTTCCCTCGACTTTCAGTTCCCGTATTTCAACAGTGAATATAGATAGACAAATTTTTAGAAAGCAACCCACAGGCACAGAGGATATGAAACACT
>NC_051405.1:28975350-28975661 GCF_015228065.2 Penaeus monodon
GAAAAAGAGGACAAGAAGAAAAAAACACCACGTTCCCTCTTCAGTAAATTTGATGAAAATATTAAACATTATAAAACACAACAGACGCTAGGTTACGGAAGAGCAAAGGTTAAGTAATGAAGAAAAAACGTAGCCAAAAATAACCAATCTCGGAATATTTTGCGAAAAGATTTCAAACTTGCCGCAAGAAAAATCGTTATCACATTTATTATTAAGAGCATAAACGAATGACTTTTTGGCATAAACAAAATGATTAGACAAAGAGATAAAGTATACAGCAAAAAGGATGGCCTTGAGAGAGACAGGAAATC
>NC_051405.1:28975710-28975779 GCF_015228065.2 Penaeus monodon
AACTCCCTTCACTCAGGTAATTGCTTAATTTTATGATATTCATCACGATGACATCACGATGATAGTTCG
>NC_051405.1:28975929-28976208 GCF_015228065.2 Penaeus monodon
TGAAAAGGTAACGTTTGCCGATAATACGCTATATCATGATCTAAAATTGATAAATTACGTGTATGAATAATTCAATGAACGTCGCACGCTTGTTGCAAAGTCGATAATATAGAATTTTCTCGCGATTCTCGGATCTCTCGGATGTCCTTTGTATGTTACAAATTGTTGCAAGGATTCTCCTCTTGGACTTGCATTAGTGCTGGAATGTGTCGGCTATAGAGAAGCGGAATTCGATTTGTTGTATTGAAAATATGTATATACGCTGCATATCTACACCTA
>NC_051405.1:28976570-28977489 GCF_015228065.2 Penaeus monodon
TGGATTTTAATACTGCCCTGAAATTACGTTATGTGATCATGGCCTTTCTTCTGCGATTTTGAAGGAGATTATGAAATGCCACACGTTCATCATTAATATAGTTGGTCGAGCTCTCTTCAGGGGAATTAAGAACAAAACAATGCTATATTAAGGGAAGAGGCTTATATGTTATGAACAGAGTCATTATTTGCGATTTGTGGAAGAATTGCTCGTTATACAGTACTTGTTTTGCCGTAACGGATCAGTGGCTCTCATTAGGAAATCTCTTATGGTAAAGTTATTTTGTTGATGACGTTAAACTGGATGTAAAGAAAAATAGGAAAACAAAAGGATATAATGTGGATAAGGAAATATTATACTGATATGATGATACAGTTATAACGCTTACGAAATTGAAATGATTATAACTTTGAAATGTAACATTGATGATAATACAAATAAAACACAACAATGGGAATGACTAACCAGTGATAAAAAAGCAAGCAATACAAATCTAAAATTCAATACACACTCAGACCAATGACTCCCATCTCCCTCCCCCGTTAAAAAAGTCAGACAAACCGAAATATAAAACAGGAAACACGTCACCGGAATTGCCGAGTCCCCGCACGCCGCCCCTCGATAAAAGCCTGCCAACCGCGCGTATTTCTGATGACCGCTGACGCCACGGGCGCGAAAATTGTCAATATGACAGTCCATCAGCCCGGGATAATTTCACTCTGTCTAATAGAACCCGCTTTTTACGACCGCTGTCGGCGGAGGCGCGTCCATATCTCCGGCCGGGGCGGGAGTGAGGCGGGCGGCCCGAGGATGGCGGGCGCTGGGTGTGTGTAGGGGCGGGTGTTGACACACAAACACTCACGTATGTGCGCACGCGCGTGTGGGTGTGATCACTCTCTTTATCTATAAAATTATCATT
>NC_051405.1:28977594-28977760 GCF_015228065.2 Penaeus monodon
TCTATTTCCCGCGTCATCAGAAAAGGTCCTTTTCGCCGAAATGTTTTGTTTGCTAATGGACTTGTGAATCTAAATCCAGGATAAGAGATGAAAAAAAGAAAAAGAAAAAGCGGAGGTGCCATTAAATGACTTCCTTTCCTCCATGCCCATTAGCCTCGGCGGATTT
>NC_051405.1:28977832-28978000 GCF_015228065.2 Penaeus monodon
ATAGAAGAAGAGATTGGACAGGTAGAAGTAGAGAATATAAGAACCTGATAACACTAATACAAAACAAATAGACGATATTTTAGAGTGATGCGAAGTTGTCCCGCTCCTCTGTATAATCATTTTTCTTTCTTTAATATTTTTCTCCCTTTTGCCCCTCGGTCCTTATAA
>NC_051405.1:28978037-28978287 GCF_015228065.2 Penaeus monodon
AAGACGAATCAACAACAATAGTCAGAAACTGAAAATCGACATGAAATAGAAATCCCTCGAAATGGGTCGACCAACAATGCAGTGTTTGAACTCATTCCGTGTTTTATCTGTCAGTGTGAGTGTCATCCCATCGCTGTTGCCAGATGTGAGGGCCTCTGGTCGGGGTTCCTCGCGGCGGGGATCCAGGGGAACGCTCGCTCCGGCTGGACGTTTTGCTGGAAACAGTAGCGTGGGTGGAGGTTGAAGAAGA
>NC_051405.1:28978690-28979166 GCF_015228065.2 Penaeus monodon
ACAGAACTAGAAAGTGAGAGAGATTGACTAAGAATTAAAAAGGGAGATGAACTATAAGCTGATATCGATGGCATAAAAACAACATTTCTAAGTGATTCAAAGAAAATAAAACTTATATATCTATCCCTCTCTCTCCGTTCTTCTTACCCTGTTGCCCCTTCATCAGTTTTCCCTTCATCTCGTGTTTCATTTTTTTCCTCAACATGAAACGAATCGGGAACAATAGTTAGAGATCTTAAAATTGGACCTAAAAAATAAAGGAAAAAAAAGTATAAGCAGAATAGCTCGACCAAGGACTCAATTATTGGATTTTTAAAAAATCTTATCTTGATTTTTACTTAAGATTCAGGAAAGCAATCTTTTCCCGCAGAGAGCTTGATTAAACCAATATGGCAGCAGATATTTCGGGATTTAGTTGTGTTTGTTGCTGTTGCTAAATCGCGTGATCGTGTTTCTGATGTTTTTTTTTTCTCAGT
>NC_051405.1:28979764-28980016 GCF_015228065.2 Penaeus monodon
GATGCTTCTCACCCTAAGAAATGATAGGCCAACCGCTCCATCAGTCTTTAAATCCGTAAATAATTCACTGTTTAAGTGAATTGCTTATTCCGGCGGGAGTGCAAAGTGCAAGAGTAGTCTGCAAGAATATATACTCGGCTCAATCTTGCATTAAACATACCTCAGTTAGGAACACAGAAGCTAAATTAAATTTCCATATGCAGCCATTTGGAATAAGTGAGGCCCATTTGCAAGAGATTGGCAGGCTGCGAA
>NC_051405.1:28980049-28980644 GCF_015228065.2 Penaeus monodon
CGCTACGTAATGGTGGCCTGATTCGATTTTCTGATGAATATTATCACTGTTGTAAGCGTGTTGTCAACGTTCTCACTGCTGTTATCACTGTCAACGTTGTCATTGTTGTTGCTAACAATGTGTTATCAACGTTATTATTTTTGTTGCGTTTGTCAGCGCTGTCATTGCTGTTGTTATTATTGTCAACGTTGTTATTGTATATACTTTTCGATTAATATTTATGTCCTCTTCACATGGATTGAGTCCTCACCATCATTTTAACTATTCTTAATAATATCGTCATACTTTTAGTGATCATAATGATCAATTAACATAACACTATCGCTCATTGCTCTGATAACCCTCATCATCTACAAAAGACTGAATCTGAATCTTTACAATAAATCCTCTGACAGGATGCCCTCAAAGGAAACACTCCTGGAGGCTGAAAAACA
The DNA here is from genome assembly GCF_015228065.2 of Penaeus monodon. Classification (NCBI taxonomy): domain Eukaryota; kingdom Metazoa; phylum Arthropoda; class Malacostraca; order Decapoda; family Penaeidae; genus Penaeus; species Penaeus monodon. The sequence goes on from NC_051405.1 coordinate 28,980,484, forward strand.
AACAAACAGACGAAGCCAAAGAGCTATGACCTGACTCTCATATTCAAAGGCACCGAGCGCCAGCTTCGACAAAGAACGAGGAGGCAATAGTCGATGAGAAAATCGATGATTGTGTCAAGGAATGTGTTTCAATTGGAGGCTCCAAATGAGGACGACATGAG
>NC_051405.1:28981869-28982406 GCF_015228065.2 Penaeus monodon
GTGTGTGGGGATCTACCCAAACTGACAGAACTTCCCTTGCTTTAAGAAGATCATTAAAATACTCACTCTATATATAAGAGAGAAGAGAAAATACTGATCACATAAAGCAAGACCAGTGTTTCTTTAAGTCTACAATTTCTTAATCATATACTAAAGACCCAATTAGGGAGACAGCTGTCGGCTGATTATTTCCACGACAGACATTTTTCGTTGATGAAGAGAGAGTACAAACCGCCTTGCCTGGAATTGAAATTGCCGAGTAATCTGCTGTCATTTGATCTTTTGTCTACATCGGTATATCTGCATCATATGCCCGAGGTCCCTCTTTTCCTTCCCTTCTGTAGAGTCGTTGAAATGTGCGTGTGGTCTGGTATGGTGAAAGTGGAGCTGAAGCTGATAATACTACTGGAGATGGTACTGCTGCTTGAGCTCCACCTCGAACCGGCTCTGCGACTGATGCCATGCCAGCTAGAAGTAAGGAGTGTAGAGTATTTCGTGTGGCCATAATTTTTATTTCTTTGAAGGGCTACCAGTCTT
>NC_051405.1:28982423-28983162 GCF_015228065.2 Penaeus monodon
TTCTATCTTTTAGGAAATATATATTATGAGAAATTTGAATTTTGCTTTAGGCCACAGCTGACACGTTTCCGGGAGATATTTCTCCCTTGGATTTTTTTTTTTTGTGCGCCGCGGTATCTACAAGCACATATTCCTCCCTTGAACAATTTGAACAAAAGGAGTGATTAGCAGGGGGCTCACCTCAAGGCTACCACTCCAACAACCTTTGGGCGACGGCCGCCCCTCCCGTGGAAGCATTACCTTCCGTGCCGCCATTCCCTTAGTCCAGGCAGAGGGACAGGACGAACAATAAAAAAGGATGAACAAGGGAGGGAAGAAGGGAAACCGTTACAAGCGCATAGAAGGAAAAAAGATCATTGGGAAAAGGATAAAAAAGTGAAGGCACAGAGATGGCAATATAAAGTAAATAAGCAGACGGTATCTGTTAAGCTTCATTCAATTAATCCCGAACACAAACCAAGAAAAAAAAAGGTTAACTGAATCCATAAAAGATAAACTACGTTCAAAACTTAACCAAGATTACCTCTTGCTTCTTTGTTTAATATATGTTTTTACACTTCCTTGATCTAACCAAAGCTATGTGTGCTTCGGGAACTCCATTATGCTGCAACTAAATTTTGTTTCAGATGGATTAGCCAGGATAAAACCTATGCAGTATTTTTTCGTGATAACCCTCCCTTGTTAAGCAGGAGGGATAACGCCACGGAGGGAGAGGGAGAGGGAGAGGGGAAGGGCCGTG
>NC_051405.1:28984780-28984975 GCF_015228065.2 Penaeus monodon
CTTTCTCTCCCTCCCTTCATTTCATACCTAAGCTGCGCGCGCGGAGGCAGTCAGCTTAACCATAAACATTATGATACGAAGCCTCGGATATATGTTCTCAAACAAGGCCCCTGACAGTGAGTAACGTGAGAATAGCGGCGTGTTGACGCGCGCCCGCCCATTCTGAGTGATGGAGAGATAACGACAAATAAGAAT
>NC_051405.1:28985035-28985202 GCF_015228065.2 Penaeus monodon
GGAAAGGTATGGGCGTGCGGAGATGAATAATACATAGATAGTTTAATCTCCACCTTTTGTACAATGGCATTATTTTCGTTCGCGTTGTTCCGTGATATGGCAATCAGGAGGGAATGCCGATTATCATGTGAAATAGATGGTAATTTATGCTGGAACATGAAACCTGT
>NC_051405.1:28985295-28985860 GCF_015228065.2 Penaeus monodon
AACTCTATGGTTATCTTAATATCATAAAATGAAAACGATTATCACAGTGTAGGGGTAATATTCCTAGTGATTTAAACTACTATGTTGAGAATCAGTTGAGAAGTAAAAGTTACATCTCGATATCCTAGTGTTAAATTCTATAACCAAACTTTGATAATAAAAAGAATATTGAATGAACATGAATAACTTAAAACGTGAGCAAACTATAAAACCAACAAGTAGGTTCGTAATATAAATTTCCCTTTTTCATCCAAAGAGTACGACAAAGCTATGGCATTTTCTAAGAAGCGCTTTGTTATAATGGATGAATTTCTATTATTCAAAGTAGGTGACTCAAAGTAGAAAACAAGATTAAGAAAAAAGTTTCATGCTGAGAGTGACTTCGGGAAATGGGGGAGAGGGAGTGGGGGAGCGGGGTTATTCAAGAAATAAAACTATTCTGTGTGTTCTTTCTGTACCACATAATGCAATAAATTAGGAAAGTGAAAGGAGCATAAAAAGAATACGAAACTGTAAGACAAAGCAGATCTTAACAAGGTCTTCATTTCGTGTATGTGCCTATTTC
>NC_051405.1:28985950-28986115 GCF_015228065.2 Penaeus monodon
CATTCGTTTACCTATGTGCCTTTTACATGTGGCATTGTTATTTCCTTTAAGTCGCAAAAATATTCTTAATGTCAAGCCGAAGTTGCTCCAATATCCAAGTGGACGCAGTGGATATGTGTACGAAGCCTCGGAATGACGTGGTAGTGTGACCACCTCCTGTCCGCT
>NC_051405.1:28986161-28986650 GCF_015228065.2 Penaeus monodon
AGAGAGCGCGAACCCAGGACCTTGCTAAGCCAGTACTCTACAACTGAACTATAGCACCTCTATGTTGTACAGAAGGGAAGGAATATGTTTAATCATCCCACTTAATGTAAATGATAATGATTTCCATTGTTCACTGCCACACCAGAAAGCTCACATCTAAGAAGATTCACCTTTGCCTCAACAACACCGTCCATTTTTACCCTCGGAGATACGTGAATCACGCAGAGGTTTAGTGCACACTTATCAAATCTGTTTTGAAATATTCATAATGTGGATCATCACAAGATTCACCCTCTCTCCCTGAGCTCCGAACCAAAGGGAGGGCTCGTTCGTTATCACCTGCATAATAGCCATTCGTTAATGATATCTCCTTTAGCCAAAAGGAAGGGCGGAAGGGTTGGGGAACATGTGTAGCAGATGGATGAGATATCTGAGCTTTGATGAGTGTTTATGTGTGGGTGCATATATGTTAATGAGAGAGGGTTAGGG
>NC_051405.1:28986764-28987257 GCF_015228065.2 Penaeus monodon
AGGAGAGTATAATTCTTAGGTCGAAGGGAATCAAACAACAAATTGAAAATATTGTATCACTGGAGTAGAAAACAAAAACAACAAAGACAAAGAAAGGGTATTTTGGTAATGTTAGCATTAAAAAAGAAAAAGAATTGGTAAAAAGTAGTGCAAATATTATCACAATGATAAATAAAGAATCTCGTTCATTGGTAATAAATCAGAAATAACGTTAACGAATAGAAATGAGGAAATGATAATAACAATTAGAAAAAAATAAAAATAATAACAGTGACAGAAAAAAACAATAGTAAATAATAGAAAAATGATGATACCCTTTCATTCCAAATAAATTCTGATAACAGTGAATAATAACAACATTGTTACAATAAATGTCATAATGGGAAATAAAAAAAACGTACCATTTCTACTAAACGAACAATAATAACAGTGATATAAGAGAAAATCATGATATTAAATTTTAAAAACTCATCGTACCATATCTTACGAAGCG
>NC_051405.1:28987307-28987830 GCF_015228065.2 Penaeus monodon
GGTGCACCCTTTCTTACTATATGAATGTCAATTAGAATAAGTATTAATAGGAATGATACAGTCATCCCCTTTCTCACCAAATGAAAAAAAAAAAAAGATCACACTAGTAAATGAAAAATGCCGTACCGTCTCTTAGCAAATAAATGATAACAGTGAATAAGCATGCCAGTGATACAATAGAGATTATAAAAGCGAATAAAGGCAATGTCGTAACCTTTCTTCCGACTTATTGATAATAACAGCAATACAAAAGGAAAAGAAGATAAAAGAAAAGGAAAAAAATATATATATATCACAATAGTAAATAAAAAAACCTACCCTTTCTTAGCAAATGAATCCGTGAAATTCGATCCGTCGACGCCTACTTCCGTCCAGTGTCTGTTGACCTTTCGCGACCTTTCGTTGATTTGTCTCCGTCTGACCTTCCTTCGCTGCGCCTTTTCTCTCGTCTCTCTTTCTTTGTTATTTATTTTTTGTAGGATTATTTTTTTCCTCTTCGTGTTTCTCAAGACTGTGGTTGTTG
>NC_051405.1:28988303-28988546 GCF_015228065.2 Penaeus monodon
TAGCGCCTACACTAACGAGGACTTAAAGATATACGGCATCGTATATTAAAAATGAATAGACGATCGATTTAGAATGGGAATTCGATGGAAATGGGAATGCATTCATAAGATAATGGATGAAAATGCTGAAACAGAAATTAATGGATAATGATGATGATTATTAGGATAACGGTAACAACACAAGTGAACTGATTTAATAAAACATCAACTGAACACCAAAATGAATGAGAGAACATAACTGTA
>NC_051405.1:28988799-28989017 GCF_015228065.2 Penaeus monodon
CCTCTGCAATAGAGGCAATTGAAGAGCAATAAGAAAATTTGATGATAAGCCATTTACAGGATAACATTCCATTTCGAATCTATTGTACATATTGGGCGCTTGCTGCTCTTCCTATATGTCGCTCCTTTATTGTCATTATTGTCAAAACATTTATATAAAGACCGAAGTGTATCACTCGCCTGCCGGGCGATTCAATATTCTTGCCTCTTCGCACGCTC
>NC_051405.1:28989494-28990083 GCF_015228065.2 Penaeus monodon
ACTGTCTTAAAATTGTCTGCATTACTCATACTTTTCTACACAGAGAACTCACAAGAAACAAGTCGATTCATAACTATTTATCATCATATATCTAAAAGGCCTTTGTCAATTCCTCTCCCGTATTCTACCACTTATTCTCACACCGTGTTATAAAAACTAATCTTGTTTCCAGCTTAACAAGAAACAATAACAAACGACCTAAAAACTTATCTGGGACTTATTACACAAGCTGTTATTCCGAGAGCTGTAATTCATCAAGACAAAGCGAGTTGTTGAAAAGGGAAATAATACATGAGGCTTTTTGTTCCCGACGTCGCTGGTCAATAGGCCGGGTGCCCTTTCGAGATACAAGGAGATGAACAAGCTACTGCGTTCTTTAAGGATACGAGGGCCTTTTGTAGCTCTTTTGTATATCTATGGTTGTCTGCTTACATAAAGGAACACGAGGTATGCTTTCACGGAATGGAATACAGACAAACATATACACATGCGTGCGCACAATCTCAAACATACATATAGGAATATTAGTTTGTCTGTCTCTCAGTCTGATTCATCTATACTTATTCACACACAAACACACGCAAGTATA
>NC_051405.1:28990356-28990618 GCF_015228065.2 Penaeus monodon
TTAAACGTATGTAAATATAAAATATCGGAAACTCCCCAAGAATTCTAGAGTACGTGATTCAATATATGGAAAATTACAGGATGCCTTGTCGAAAAGTTTCTGAGTTGTCGCTCATAATCAAAAAGGTGGGGGAGAGGGGCCGAGGTGATCTGACCGTGACGTAAAACATGATAATAAATAAAGGAAAATAAAGCAAATATTTCTAATTATACGAGTCCTCGGTGGACCTAGCTAAGGCTCTGCTGGTAAAGATTTCTGAATG
>NC_051405.1:28991076-28991476 GCF_015228065.2 Penaeus monodon
GACGATTATATAGCATCGTATTTGCAAACGTCTCTATGCAAAGTCTGAGTGTGCAAATTTGCATACGCACAACTTTCCAGAGTATCCTCTTGCAAGGCGCGCTCTACTTGCAACCTGTCGTATTGAAGATGAATTAATAGTGCAGTACCCTTCCGGAGAGGCAAAGCTTTTTTCCTGGCCTTTTATATCATGTGAATCGGGTTTGTTTGCAATATGAATTTGGTTTAGTGAAAAGCAGGTATGCTCAGGGACGCTTTCTGGAGAGCGAATATATATTGAAAGGATTATGATGCAATTGCAAATAAATCCTCCGAATTTATTGCAAATACTCAGCTTGGATTTCAACGTGCAGATGCCCGTGTCGGTGCAAGATATAATGGGTCGTACCGTGAAAATTTAC
>NC_051405.1:28992460-28992823 GCF_015228065.2 Penaeus monodon
GTCTGTGAGATCGGCTTTGTGTCCAGTTAAATAGGTAAGCAAACAGGGAGCAAACGCACTATCAGGTATTGTTGAAAACGCAAATAAGGTCAACTGTCAGCGTTCAACAATACACAGCGACTCAGTGTGCTTACATATCTTTGCAATTACAGCTTAACAAAAGACCCATTATGCAACAGCATTTGCAATGATTGTCGTTGATTTTTTTATCATCATAATTTTTTTTATGGCCGTACGTAAATATTATTACAGAATATCCCTCTAATATAATGGACTGTTTGTTATATTGACATGTATATACGATATTATGACCCCGGTATCCTATATCAGCTGATGCAAATTGTGATGGAGGTCGGATTTGGA
>NC_051405.1:28993238-28993431 GCF_015228065.2 Penaeus monodon
GGCCTTTTTTCATGCACCGTATTGTTCCAAGGTAGATATAACAAAGATAAACAACAACTAATACCAGACCTTTCTTTTCTTTACAGGTAAGACGGCGAGACAAATTGTTAATCAGAGAAGGTAGGAATTACCTGCCTTGGTTTTCATGGCGCAGACGGTTTGATTAAAACATAGTAAAGAATCAATGAAAACG
>NC_051405.1:28995770-28996615 GCF_015228065.2 Penaeus monodon
TACGGTTTTATTTCATCAATCTTCTAGTTACATTCTGATATGATTTTAGAAATTCTGCATAGTTTGACATGAAATTACCAAATTTAATTAAAAGTCATATTAATCGAGTTGATTTATGAATCTCACACAAAATATATTTTTTTCCCGCGATTCTGTATTCGAAAAAGGCTCTCAGAATTTTTCTTCTGTAATATTGTAGTCATATGTATACCAGATTACCTTACCGAGATTATGCATGGGAGTGAGGCACCATTCAATACGACTGGTCCTGTAGTTATTGGATAACTTATATTCCAGTTATCCATCCGTGTAGGTGTTATCTTTAAGTAACCTCTCTGCACACCGTTTGATTTTGTAGCTTACTTTCTAGTTAGCTGTGATATTATTCCATTCAACCAGTCTTGTAATATCACATCCAACCAACCAACCGATGCTGTAGTTATTCATTATCATCATTGACAATCCTGTAGTTATGCGTCAATAGCCCCGACTCTTCCAACCAATCTTGTAGTTTTGCGTTAATAGCACTGGCTTTTCTAACCAATCCTGTAGTTATTCGTTAAAAGCACTACCAGTCTAGTAGGTATGCATTAATAGTAGCCTCCATTCCAGCCCCGTTTATTCCTTTTTAGTCTCGTCTTCAAGTCTCTCTTACCATCATGTTACCTGAATCTACAGCCTGGCTATGGGGACTCTTAGCCTGACTCCTTTTAAAGCTATTACTAGCTACATGAACGTTGTTTGAGAGTGGTACAGATGATCCGTAGTTTTAAGTCACTTTTAGATTTATTTTAGCGTGCAAATAGAAACACTGATGCATGCTATTCTATAATTTTAAGGAAGCA
>NC_051405.1:28996689-28996761 GCF_015228065.2 Penaeus monodon
CAAATGATACTGTCTTCTGCCATTTCACTATATTTCAAAGCAAGCAATACTATTCGTTAGATTCTGAACATT
>NC_051405.1:28996786-28996977 GCF_015228065.2 Penaeus monodon
TGTACGTCAGAATATTCGTTGTAAGTGACTCTGTTCATGAAAAGACAACGCATGTGCCTAATAAATGCTCAGGGTTAACCTAATCTAATCGAGTGTTTGCGTTATTATACTTTGGCGAAAACAATGAAGGCAATTACAACACGATTTCGCAAACGTCACTTTATCAAGAGAGGAAAATTAACTTTGATAAA
>NC_051405.1:28997103-28997222 GCF_015228065.2 Penaeus monodon
ATAAGGGAAAAATATTTAATCACAAAAAAAAGAGATAATGAACGGATGTCTAAAAAATAATTATTTCGCTTGTGAAAAAGAGAAAATAGAGGCACGACACGATTAAAATCAGCGTGTTT
>NC_051405.1:28997248-28997396 GCF_015228065.2 Penaeus monodon
GATCGTAATCTTCATTATCCTTTGATAGTCGATTTCTAGCTTGGTTACTAGGACAATAATTCTATGTTTGCTGTTATTGAAAACCTTAATTACCTCTGCTTGTTGATCTAATGCTGCTGGATTATATATCAAACACTGACACATACAT
>NC_051405.1:28997475-28997552 GCF_015228065.2 Penaeus monodon
GAACGCTAAATATATTTTCTAATATATGTACGTTACTTAACTTTGTGAACACTATAAAAGGTAAATACGCAGTATCT
>NC_051405.1:28998499-28998662 GCF_015228065.2 Penaeus monodon
ACTTGATTTATTTTCAATTCACTCCAACTACCAAATAACCCTCTTATGTCAGGAGACATGCGTTAAGAATACATCCATAATAAAGTAAATTGTGCACTGTGAGCATTTATTTTCCATTACTTATTGATTTTATAACGACTCATTTAAAGGTTGGACGTTTACT
>NC_051405.1:28998969-28999244 GCF_015228065.2 Penaeus monodon
CCCATTGAAAAAACGTGTTAGCCTGTATAAGACCAGCTCTGTTCTCTATGATAATCCGATGTCCTTCACTAGGACAAAACATTTTCTCGTTCTCGAGAACAATGGACTTGCTCTGTTTACCAACATAATAACATTTTGCTGAGGGAAAATAGACATGGAGAGAGAGAGATAGTAAACAGAAAAACAATGATTTTTTCACCTTTTTTCTAATGGCATTATCTGCGATGCTGAGATCGAAAAACATTTTTACATTATGGTGAGAAAGAATTCTATTT
>NC_051405.1:28999527-29000369 GCF_015228065.2 Penaeus monodon
AATGTCGCAGGAATGGTATAATGCAAATTTATTTCTCGAGTCCTGATTTAAAAGTTTCAGCAACGAGGAGACTGTGGGAGTAATTCCATTATGAAGGTGTGAAATGGTTTATTACGATGCCTCATCCTCCTAAATTTCACAGAGCCACATGGGAGCTTTCGTAAATTATTTGAATGGGGGAAAGGATTAGAAATGAAGCCTGGATTAACTTGGATATAAAGACTGAATTGGAGTAGAGATCAAGATTAAATTAGAGTTGGGATATGGATTGAATTAAAGGTAAAAACGAGAGAGGAAGGAACAAGAGGGGAGGAGGAACTTCAGAATATCTTAGCATGACAAGCGACCTGTGGTTATACGCCTGTCTATCTAAGTTACAGTCCCACCAGAACAATGTCTATTTGTCAGTGTTTTTATTTTTGCCTATCTCTGTTTGAATTTCTGTCTGGTTTATTATGCCTTTGCTCCCCTTCCTCCTCACTCATAGCATCTTCTTTTTTCCTTCTCGTCCCCTTCATCCTCCTACATTCCCATCCCCTCCCTCCCTCTCCCTCAGACTATCTTTGTCTTTGCCAAATACACATCACGAAATCCTACAATAAAGTATGCAAGACAACAGCATACCCTCCTAAATGTATTAACTCCTTGACACATAAGAACGAGAAAATGTATAATGTTCTCTACTAAGCAATTATTACGAAGGCAACAAGACACATTTGCTGTAACCTAAACCTATTGAATTGTACTCAAAGTACACAACATGCACTTAGTCAAACATACTTGCACTTACCCTCCCACAAATAGCTTATAATGCAGGTCTTCGTAGGTCGATGTCTTTAACC
>NC_051405.1:29000591-29000969 GCF_015228065.2 Penaeus monodon
AACATTATTATGCAAATCAACCCCCGTTTCTGCCAGTTCGAGACACATCTTGCTATCTCTACTAACTATGCCAAGGTAGATTAACTCCACTGAGTATTCTCATTCTGATCAACTATACGGGGTGAGACGTTATCTGCTGTTCATCGTTTCTTCGTCCACAGCCTTCTCCTGCGAGCCACAGATCTGCATTGTTGACAGTAATCGATTGTGGGGAATGAGCAGGTATATGAACACAGTTCTCAAATCTTTAACGTGCATATGCAAATTTGATTAAATGCTGTGACAATAGAAATGAAAGAAAAAGGGTTTTTATTTCGTTTCTCTTATGTGGCAATCGGTCCTAGTATAAAGCATTGCCATGCATGCAGAAGAAATGCT
>NC_051405.1:29001021-29001411 GCF_015228065.2 Penaeus monodon
TTGACACACTTGAATTGGTATGATAACAAGGTATAACGTCCAGAACAAAACTAATAATTCTGTTCTGGCATGTCATAAAGTCATCTACATTAATTATGTACACCTTTGTCAGTATACAATTTCTGTGTTTCATACATTAATCTCGTATATCCATTATGAATTTACAGGAACATGTTAATGAAGTTATCATTATTATAGACATATTTTCCCTGCTACAGAGATATGAATAATAAATATTCATAGGAAGATTAATTCGAGAAAGAGAAGATTGGAGAAAGAGAAATTTAAAAAGTGGGAAAAATATAAAAAAGAGGAAGATGAAGATAAAATGATAAAAAAGAGAGAAAAAAGAAATGTGTTGTTCGTTGTTGGGATTATTAAGCGTGAGAG
>NC_051405.1:29001456-29001724 GCF_015228065.2 Penaeus monodon
CGCATTGCTTCATCGATGTCATTATTAAATACTGAAAAAAGTGGAAAAGGAAGGAGAGAAAAAAAACAAGGTAAAGAGAGAAAGAAACGAAGGGGGGGGGGGGATTTAAAAAAAAGAAGGAAGAAAGAAAAGAAAAAGTGAAAAGTGCAGGCACATGTTCATATCTATATTCATTTTATTTTATCTAAGCTTAGTTTGTTCTTTCCTTACAAAAAAAATTATACTGAAATCTTGCACTCTGTGATAAAATGTATCCAGGTGACTCAAA
>NC_051405.1:29003556-29003807 GCF_015228065.2 Penaeus monodon
TGGGTGGGTGGGTATTGATCATTAAAAGTCTGCCGGATTATTGAGTTTACGTCGGAAAGCGGTCTGCATTTTGAAGACAGAAATGGAATCGCTCCAGTGTATTGGCTCTTCACAATTGAATTCATTATGGCGCAGTAGGATTGTGGTTTTGCGTCTTTGCCTTCTGTTATTTCCATAGACGTTTTTCGTTATTGTCATAATATTGTAATAATATTCGAGTTGATATAATGTCTCATGATCACATTATTTCA
>NC_051405.1:29004363-29004567 GCF_015228065.2 Penaeus monodon
AGAGGGGAAAGAGCGAGCCGGAGAGGTCACTCAGTGAAGGAGGACTTACGTCATAAAAGTCCGAGAAATTCCTTACGAGAGCCAATCCGTAATGGCCACTGGTCGCGTGAAGGAGCGCTTCTCGGACGAGGCGAGACGGGGTCAGTCTGATGTATTGGCATCTTGTGACATTTACCATCTTGGGGAAGTGAGTAATGGAGGCGT
>NC_051405.1:29004818-29005537 GCF_015228065.2 Penaeus monodon
AGGAGAAAAGCACAAAAGGGAGGTTTCACCCGATCCCCGTTTCCCTAATAAACTCGGATTAAGAGGTTCATCGAGGACGCAGAGAGATTAAGGAGCCTCGACAGACAGGAGCGGCTCGGGGCTGAAGCGCAAGTATTCAGAACGGCGAAAAGGAAGCCGTGATTATGAAGGTAATCGCTGCGATCAGGGGCGAGAGAGGGACGGAAACGGAGAATTATGCGAGGGAAGGAGACGCCAATGAAGATGGAACGAAGGAATAAATTGAAAAGACGGATTGGAAAGGGAGATGTAAGGACGTCACAGCGAATTGGAAAACCCGGAGATTTGCTACGAAGTGTTGGAAACGGGAGAGTCTTAGGGGATGTGAAATTTAAGAAATATGAATACCTCTCTTTATACAGATATTCATCTATCTATCTGTCAATCTCTCCGTCGATTAAATAAACAACACTAACACAAGTAAGTCTACCTGAATTTGTAAACAACAAAAACGTCGAGTTAGAAAAGGAATCTCTAAGTCTGCAGATCATACAGTACATATGTTGAAGGAAAAAGCAGGGAAGACAAAACCCCGGCGGCTGTTTGTGGGCCGGAAAGCGGATCGCGAGAGGAGGCCCTGCGCTGCTCCACACGCTGATGGAAAGGCGAACCAAAGATGCCTGCATCCGAGGAGAAACATTCGTGTGTGATCCAAGTATTGGATCAGAATAACTTTAATC
>NC_051405.1:29006303-29006521 GCF_015228065.2 Penaeus monodon
TGTTATTAATTTGCATGTGCATGAAGCAATGACGCTTGCATGAACAGAATTAACATCCGCCATTTTTCCTTGATCAAATTTCTCTGCATTTTTCCCTTTGATCGCCGACGCTTTTACTGTTTTCTTTCTCACAAATAAATATCTGAGAGTTTTGGAACGAATTTCATTTCTTCGTCACTTTCACTGCACTTGCTACAGAATAGGAAAATAGAATAAAT
>NC_051405.1:29006548-29006799 GCF_015228065.2 Penaeus monodon
AAAATAACTATCTCTTCCCACACATGCTTCCACCACCTCAGGACGAAAGAATGGTAGGTGTTGGTTGGCATCTTTTATTCACAACAAGAGCTTCAACCCAAACATTCTTGTGTTTTACCTTCATCATTTCATGTAAATGCACTTACACACTGTAAACAGATTAAGGCTAGGCTTATAAGCAGCAAAGGTTAAACCTCCCCATTTCGAAAAGAGATCTGAAATGAACAAGCCAGAAGAGGTCACAGACTAGG
>NC_051405.1:29007279-29007410 GCF_015228065.2 Penaeus monodon
TTCAAACCACAGAGAATAAACCAATCAATTATTTTAACATATGACGCCCTTCCTTTCCACCAATGCTTTCAAGGATAAAAATATGGTGAGTCTGACGCAGGAAGAAAATGTAGAAATAACGGGCGGGCAGT
>NC_051405.1:29009164-29009873 GCF_015228065.2 Penaeus monodon
GAAGGGCACGCTAGAGATGCTTGAAATTCTGTTCCTTTCCTTAAACTCTTTAAACGATGTTCTGCAAATATATGGCCTTTTATGTGTCTGCTTGTCTTTCTGCCTGAATGTCTAGTCCTTCTTACATATTTGTATTTTCTAAGTTTTGTAATAAGAAAACACACTTATAATTTCATTCAATATACACCTATATGTTACTGACTAGCTGTTAATTTTTTGTCGTTTTTGCAAAATCGTCTGTATGTTTGCTTGGATGTTAATCATATCTTTGTAACATTAAATTCTTAAAGATAAAAACTTTACTTATACATAACAGCATGAACAAAAAATATAGATACTAGAACAATATAAGGAACGCGAAATTACGATTCTTTGATAAGAATTTACACGGCAGTATAAAGCACATATTTTATACACACAGAACGTTTCTGATATTATTTATATTGCGCAAATAGGTCAAATGCAAGAATAAGGGCCGTATAGAATTAATTCATGAAATAATTTTTTAAAACCTTCTCTGCAAGAGAGTGTTATGATGATATGTAGTATGATTTTTTAAGCAAAATATCGTTAATAAGATGATCCTAGTAGTGAGTATTTTATTAGATTGAGGCGATAAAAAGAGAAAGAGGGAGAGTCATCATGCGAGCACAGCATTCTGTGCTCGCTATAAGACTTAGGCATGGTAAACCGGGAGACTGAATCGCCA
>NC_051405.1:29010321-29011296 GCF_015228065.2 Penaeus monodon
GCCCCCAGTACAACACCATCCAGGAGTTCTGCAGCAGGACGCGAGCCTCGTGCCCTCCAGGCCCCGACGGACCAGAGGGGCCCCCCGGCGAGCCCGGCAGCGACGGCGAGCGGGGCGACCGCGGCCTCCCGGGCCTTGCAGGACCCATGGGGCCACGGGGGGAGAGGGGCTTCCCCGGGAACCCAGGCATCACAGGGCCCAAGGGCGAGAAGGGAGACAAAGGTAAGGCGGCTGTGGGTACGCGGCGTGTGGTTATGAGTTGTTTGTGCGGTCATCGAGGTGTATTATGCTTTTGTATTACGGATATGTATGCTTCATTGTCTTGTTTTTTCACAGTATGCTTTCTCTCCCGCAAGTGAAGTTCTTCTTGTAAATGTACTGTATCTTTTATAATAGACATGGCGAACCCTTACTTTTGATTGTAAAATCTTCACTTTATTAGAATATCTTTTTTTGGTGTAATTTAAAGATAAAAAATATATATTTACATTCTTATATAGATAACGTAGCAAAGCAACTCACCTTCGAGAAAATCCATTCCATATAGTGAAATGCGGCAAAATGTCCCCGTAGACTTCTGTCGCGCCAACAGGCACTGATGAATTAGCAAGCCGCTCAAAACCCCCTTCCCCTCCTCCCCCTTCCCCTACCCAAATCTAAGCGGCAGTAATGGGTCCCAGCAGGATATTTGATGCTCTCCCCTTCTCTCTCCCCCTCCCCCCTTCCAGGTAGACCAGGAATGGACGGCCGGGATGGGCTTCCAGGTGAGCCGGGTCTAGATGGAATCCCGGGAAGGAATGGGCTCAACGGCATCCCGGGGGTAGATGGCATCCCTGGCAGGAACGGCGAGAAGGGCTACAGCGGGAGGGACGGAATTGACGGTAAGGGCAAATCAAGGATCTCCCGAGGTTCTTATGACTCAGTGTGTGTGTGAGTAAATGTTTGTAATTGTGCAGAATGTAGTCGTGGGTAATG
>NC_051405.1:29011491-29011624 GCF_015228065.2 Penaeus monodon
CCATTTTCTGCTTCGTTTCTTAGTAACGGAATTAGGCTTACAAAAGAATTCAAGTCTGGAGGCTATATTGGTTTCCTTTTTTGCCAGACTCTATCCTCCCCCTTTCCTTCCCTTTCTACGCCGTTCGCACCTC
>NC_051405.1:29012377-29012517 GCF_015228065.2 Penaeus monodon
TTGTGAAGTAAATTAAATAAATGACACAAAAAGGCTTCAATTCCCATTAATTCCAGTGTTTTTTTCACCTTCCAGGAATTCCCGGAGGAAAGGGCGACAAAGGCCCACCTGGACTCCCTGGTACCCGAGGTAAGCGCCAC
>NC_051405.1:29012719-29012917 GCF_015228065.2 Penaeus monodon
ATTCTTTATATTTATCTATATATCCATAATGTATCGTTGGTTTCTAAATTATAAGTCCTCTAGTCGTCCTTGCTTTGGTTCACCTCTTCAATGATATCTAACGTAAATTACTAATTGTATATCACACATTATATATCATATCTCTTAGTTTATGCAAGGTCGTAAATTATCTCCCATGGATCCCTTGTTATAGACCAC
>NC_051405.1:29012941-29014153 GCF_015228065.2 Penaeus monodon
ACTTAAGTTCATTTTTCTTAGATCACCCTTCACAGCTCACCTGAATCTACCTCACCTGTCCATCCCATTTGTAGGTATTCCTGGACCCCGAGGACGATCAGGCAACCCAGGTGAAAAAGGTGAAGCGGGGGTTCCTGGTTTGAGCACCTGGCTTATCAACGGTACCGAGGTTGAGAAGCTTCTTATTCCACCAGAAATACCGGGTATGTGGTATTGAGATTATTCCACCCATTTTTTTGCTTTTCTTAGGGTTTCCTTTTTGTTTCTGGTTTTGTAATTAATGGATTTATTGTCCTTTTTTATTTCTAGTTGGATAATTTTACTTCCGTCATTAGCATAATTTGCTATGCTTTCTACAGCAGAAAATAGGATCAGTGAATTTAGTTTTAGAAACTAAAAGAGCCTAAACTTTTGCATTGTCCTTTTCTAAAGAGAATTAATGACATTATCATCATAATTTACATTACTATAATTATTCCCTCCACTTCTATTTAGTAAAAGTAACAACGAACTCAGTGTCAGTAGTATGATGATCTTCAAAATCCATATCCATATCCACTGCTATCCTCATCCTGCCTCAGGGTCGACCCGCAAGAAGCCCAGACGTCGTAAGACTATCATTGTTCGCGAGGGAGACAACTTGCGCATGCGCTGTAACCCGACGGGAGAACCTCGGCCGCAGGTGGAGTGGAGCAGGGAGGACGGGGGGGTCATTCCCACGGGCCAGTGGAAGGGTAAGGCCGGATATCAAAAGATGCTTGCGAGAACAAACCATTAAAAGTAGATAATGGTGATAATCCGATAAGCAGGCTGATGGAGATAATAACAGTAAAACAAACAAGAAGAAAGAAAGATATAAAGACATTTGTATTGCCGGTGAAGTTAAATCTAATCTAAACCCTCGCGTCCAACAGACAGTGGTCTTAACAGCCGGATCCTGAACTTAACACACGTCCGCCGAGACCACACCGGAACCTACCTCTGCCAGGCTTACAACGGGGTGCCGCCCTCCGATTACAAGAGTTTCAAGGTCGAAGTTCACTGTAAGTATTCTGAACATTAAGGAAGAGGATTACTTTTTTTCTACTTAATCTTTGTCTACTTCGTAATAGGGAGGGTTATCACTTCAGCTGTTACTGCATTATTGATACTACTGATTTGTGACTGTCATCCATCAAGGTCTTATTAGGAGATATAGATACGCTGCGTTAA
>NC_051405.1:29014245-29014584 GCF_015228065.2 Penaeus monodon
CTGTATGCTAATTCATCCAACATTCATGCAAATCTTGATATGATGTATTTAGCATGAATGGGCGGAAAACCATGGGTCCATCTTTCATCGCGAGATGTATCTTATGGTAATCAGTAATACATTAAGTCTTAAATTATAACTTTTTCCTGTAATATCTCTCGGAAGGATAGAAATATTGCAAGAAAATGACGCACTCCTCTCTAAATGTTTAGATATGGCTTGTAATTTTGCTTACTAAAGAGAAAACTATTGTTGTCCTTCAGTATTGTCTGGCTTGATTTTTATTTTGCTGTTTGTTTTCGGAATGAAAAAATATACACATTATCTTGTAGTGTAGCG
>NC_051405.1:29014891-29015289 GCF_015228065.2 Penaeus monodon
ATTAACAGAGGGCAGTGCATGTGCCTAAGGCCAGAGGGCTGATCTTATGTCCAAAGCATATTAGCTTCTTAGTTATATCCAGATAACATCATTCAATCTGCTGTGCTGTCATTCTACAGACAAATTATATCCAAAATTCAGTCTGTATCTGAATATGAGTGAAATAGACTTTCTAGAATTCACAAATTCCAGGCTTTTTTAGATATTTATTTACACTTATGCGTGAAACAGTTGGTATGTATCAGTATCAAATTTGTTATTTTTATGTTGTGTATTTCTTTTCGCCATTCTTGTTAAGAATGATACCCCCATTACCTGTTACTGTGTGATTAATAATGGCTGTAATAGGTTATCTATCAAGGCTTTAGTACGAAATGTAGATACGCTGCTTTAAATAA
>NC_051405.1:29015315-29015590 GCF_015228065.2 Penaeus monodon
TAATATATTATTACTGCACATGCAAATCTATTTCTTTTTTCTCGCCAGTTGAACCGTACCTGCGCATTAGACAGTGGAAGGTCGGAACTTATAACGGATCAAATGCCAGGCTCGAGTGCGAGGTGCAGGCCTTCCCCCAGCCGGTGACATACTGGGAGGACCAACACGGGCATATCCTCGACAACTCAAGCAAATACTCCGTTGCTTATCATCCGAATCCGAATATTTTGTGGAAGGTAAGTCTGAGCGATTACCATTCTGATGTACATTTCGTT
>NC_051405.1:29016115-29016336 GCF_015228065.2 Penaeus monodon
ATGCATTCTTCATCTCTGCCCATAGAGTGTGATGATCTTAAACATATCGGACATCGAGACAGCTGACTTTGGAGACTACCATTGTGTCGCCAAGAACGAACTGGCAATGATCAGAGGGCACGTGAAGTTGTATGGTAAGTAAGACTGTTTATTTTATGTGAATATTTTGACAGGTATGCTCGTGCTGAATCGTGTGTCTAGGGTTGGGGTGGGGACCGGGA
>NC_051405.1:29016602-29017189 GCF_015228065.2 Penaeus monodon
CGAAATTCATGTATCTCTCTCAGTCTCTTCTCCTTCGTAGTCATTCCCGGTGTACTTACCTGCTTACTTTTATTTCTCTTCTCATTCATTTCGTATTTATTTATTCTCTTTTACTTCTCTTCTCCTTCCTTTATATGCCACGCCACGTGCATTTACCTGTTCCCTCCCCTGCGCCGACAGAGATCGACCCGACTCTCTACATCCCCAAGACGGGTACCGAAGACATCCTCACCTTCGGCCTCGATGCCCCAAGGTACTCGGAACTCTTCGATGACTTGTGCCCGCCTATCCAGGAGTGCCCCGAATGCCCCAAGACGCCCAAGTGTGCCGAGGGACGTGGCACTCTTTTCGGCTTGCAGGTGGAACAGTTCGGGAACAAGACGTATCCTGGATTTAGGAACAGAACTTTCGGTGAGTAAAGACAATGAGCTGTTGGTGTGGGTTCTCTCGAGTGGTTAAGTAGGTATATATATTTGTTGTGATTATGGTTTAAGCACGATTATGGGGATGTAGTAAATAATTGTTCGTTCATATACGCAAAAGACTTCAGCCACCATAAGTCGCATACAGATAATCTTAAATAATTC
>NC_051405.1:29017307-29017586 GCF_015228065.2 Penaeus monodon
TTCGCTCTCAGATTGTATGTTATCGGCGGTTGGCAAACCCGTGTACCACCGCCACACTGACTCCAACTACGGGTCGTGGATGAGGGATCCGCATCCCCGAGACACGTCACTCGAAACGAAATTCTACACGACGGATCCCACCAGCTCTTATTACCTCTATGAATTCAGCGACAAGAACCAGTACAGGAAGAATCTGCCCAGTAAGAACTACACGCTGCCTCGGCCTTTCGTGGTGAGTGAAACATGACCTTCGGTTCGTTGGGAGGGAAGCTTGCATAC
>NC_051405.1:29017776-29019122 GCF_015228065.2 Penaeus monodon
TGTATGGGATTTTAAAACTTATTTTTGTCAGTGTTTCCAATTAAAGGGTAAGTTGAAAGATGGCTACGTAGGATTTATTTCACTCATACTTATTTGATATTTATTTTCATATTTCAGTTTGATCCAATATCTGATTTTGAAAATCAATTGTAATCATAGGATAAAAAAGAGAAATGGCAAGGGGCGAAGCAAGCAATTTCAGTTTCAATAAGCATTTTACTGCAGTCATGAAATTTCGTAAAATGGTCTGCACTGAAATTGCCAAGAGTAAGTAAAATGCGATGTTTATCACCGCAGATTTTGCAATCGTCCCTCCCTCGGGTTCATGCAGTTTTTATACTGACTAGATCCTGTCATGCACATGCACGCAAGGACGCGTGTGTGCAATTGTATAACAAAATACCAATCTACACGCAATGCTTATTTTCCCGAACCTCACTCCCCAGGGCAACTCCCATGTCATGTACAACGGGTCCTTCTACTATCACGAGCAAGGGCACCAGAGGATCATAAGGTACGAACTCAGCTCGGGCAATACCAAGTCCGTCGATGTCCCTGAGGTGGCCACAGATGGGAACAATTACCTGTATAAGGAGAGTCGAGACTACATCGATCTTAATACGGACGAAAACGGGTTGTGGGCTATCTATGGCTTGCCTTCCAACAACAACACGGTGGTTATGAAGCTTGATCCTTGGACGCTGAAGGTGAGGCTGGGTGTTGGTGGGGGAGAAGAGAAGATGGAGGGAGGGGGGAGGTGATGAATGGAGCCGGCAATATGATGAGAAAGTAGAGAGATTGTTTAGATAATTGTGGTTATGTTAATGAGCTGATGATGAGGACAAATTCATCATCAATAAAAAAACTGAATTGATAAAATACAGAGATAATACTAAAAATATTGATTAGAATTAACAAAATATATTACAAAACAAAACTAAAATGTGAAAAATTAAGACAGACAGAAAGAAGGGAAAGTGAATCAAACACCAACATGTTTTATTGAAACAATCCATTATCTGTCCATTAATAATTTTTCCCCGACACTTTGCATTTCCAAATTCAAAAACCCTATCATACTCACACACAATAATCTACACACCAACCAGGTGTCACATTCGACATAAAATCCAAACTCTTTCCTCACTCGATGCATGTTCTGCCGCAGGTGGAATACAGCTGGAATATCTCCCTGAGTCACCATAGATTTGGCGAACTGTTCATCACGTGCGGCGTCCTCTATGCCATCGACAGCACGACTGAACGAGACACCAAGATCAGGTGAGTTATGTTAAAGAATATTCAACGTTTGCCACGTGCATTTCAGATTAGGATGAGCGATTGCC
>NC_051405.1:29019222-29019397 GCF_015228065.2 Penaeus monodon
AGCTAGCTGAGAGAGCACTGGTCGAGTTCCTGGAAGAGGATATGTAATATGTATTGCGCAAGAATAATGGGAATGACAACTTGTTCGAATCAAAGCTTGGAGCAAAGTTAGAACGAACATCATTGCGTGTGGAGTTTGAGGCGAGATAGACTCAGGGGTAAGACTTGAGAATTTA
>NC_051405.1:29020286-29020468 GCF_015228065.2 Penaeus monodon
TTCTTGCCTCAGATTCGCCTTGGACTTGTACCGCAAGAGCTTCCTCGACGTGGATCTTCAGTTCAACAATCCTTTCAGGATGACGACTATGTTAGGTTACAACCCCAGCACCAAGGTCAGTTTCAGTGTGTGATGTTGTATGGGAAGAGAAAAGATGCGATCAATAACAAATAAAACTCATT
>NC_051405.1:29020573-29022082 GCF_015228065.2 Penaeus monodon
CTTCCCTTGCTCACCCTGAGTATCACTGAAACATTTTCCATTATCGGTATCTGGTCTTCCTTCCCCTCAGGAAATCTACTCGTGGGACAGCGGCAACCAGCTGACTTACCCCATAAAGTACATCGACATCGGCTACAACACTCCCGACGAGGAGCGCGGAGGACACGAGACCTCGCCGTACCACATGGACTACGAAGAGGACTTCGAGATCGACGACGCGCGCCCGAGCTAACACCAGTTCGTGCGCCATTCCAGAGCTCATCGTCCTCTATAGTTTACTATGGAATGCGATTTTCTTTGAAGGAAATCGTTCATAGAAAATGGGGAGTTTTGATTGCAAATATGAATGACGTCAGTTGTCGAATGAAAATTTGTTCTATCTCTTAGGTAACACGGGGTCTGCTTAGACCCGTAAAGGTGTTTAAAGGATAGTAGACGATATGAGAGAAAAGCGATACCTCATCAGTTTTTAATTGTAGGGAAATACAGAGAACCTGACCTATGGCTGCTGCGTAGAAGTAAACGAGAGTGATCTTGGTCAGTTGGTGAGGAAGCCAGTCTTTGAAACCGTGTTCGAGATATCAACGACATCTTTCAAATTGCTAAAGTAAGAGATTTATTGATACTAATAAAATTCTAGGTAATTATGACGTGTGTCAGGCGTCCCCAATGTCAAAACATTAATGAGTTAAACCAGTGGAGATTATGTTCAATACCAGAATCTAGGACCTGTAAGGGATAAGAATCAGAATATGAAAATGAGAGAAAAAACTGAAGCCGGAGAAAAAGAAGAAAGGAAAACAAAAAGAGTGGAACTCGGCGACAAAGAAGAAAAGAGCAAATCCAACATTGTGGAACTGAAATTCCGCCAAGTGATGTCCGTAAGATAAATTGAATCGTCTTGTGCAGACAGAATTCAGGTGGAAGCCCAGATAGCATCAGGTTCTAGATGTTTGATAGTTTGTCATAGGATTTCAGATAGTGTATAGTTGGAACAAGTGCTTTACGCAAGTTACAGTGTATGAGTTTTATAGCTTCTTATAGGCAGGATGGTACTAGAAAGTAACACAACCTTTGTATTCTGCTGATTATAAACTCTAAATTTACCACATAGATTGTTTTCTACTCTCTTAAAGTCCTAGGAGCAGATCAGCCATTTCACTATGTATGAGAAAAAGATCAGTGACATAGTAAAAGAAACAGAAATAATAAAAAAACTGATGTTATAGCTTGATGGCGCGCCCGAAACGCTGCAAAGATGCAAGTGGAGTGACGCAGCGTCCGAAACATTGCCCGAGTTTCTCCTGATATACTCATTTTCAATGTTCTCTTTATGTTTGTTGTTCGGGATCGGTTGTGGATGCGTTAATCAGCAACTTCTGCATTTAAATGTAATTGTCAGTGTTAAGTGTTATACTTGAAGTGTTGTATACCATAACATGCTAGTATGTGCATTTATCATGCCACAAGAGAGGTGCCGTAAGAATTTACGTATTTTTATAGCCCGGA
>NC_051405.1:29022111-29022305 GCF_015228065.2 Penaeus monodon
CACTTAAGTGTTTTAACTCTGATAGGGAGATCAAGTGCCACATAACATTTAAAGTTATTGTACAAAAGGGAGCTTGTATGACTGATACTGATGTAATACGAAGCTACACTTTTTACATAATTGGTTATTTTGATTTAATAAAAAAGTAATAACATCATGATTTGTGATGATTTAGTATTGACGAGAGTTACCCA
>NC_051405.1:29022333-29022458 GCF_015228065.2 Penaeus monodon
AGAACCACATGATTTTAAGGAAAATATGGAAATTATGAAGGTTAAAATCGCACAAAATAAAATTAATGCGCTAATGTTATTATCTCTTGTTGCTACTGATATAATTTTCATAATAATGACGGGTA
>NC_051405.1:29022647-29023279 GCF_015228065.2 Penaeus monodon
TACTGTTATTAACATTACTACAGTTATGATTCTAAACTTTTATATTCGCAATAAATGACGATACAATTGCTGATATCATTATCATAATTATGCGAGCTTCCTCTGTAAACTTGTAAATCTAAGGGTCTGTGTGAATACTTTATAATTTTAATACGACTTTTATAGATGTTTTAATTTTAAGAGCAGCTGCTCCCTTAGGCGATTTGATTTTTTGTTTTCTTAACTTTATAATTATATTCTTAAAACTAACTTTTCTTTCACTTAAACTGGTTAGTAAGATATAGACATTGGAATACAAATGCGACCCTTTTGAATTCATCATTAATAAAAAATGAGACAAGAAAAAAATATAAATCTAAATTCTGTTCTTTCACATATTTTTTTTCTCTATATATTTGTCTTAACTTATGATGCTTCACGACCGATGATTTTTTTTTAAATAAATGAAATGACCAGCAGACTGTAAGATTAAGTTTAAATATATATTTTCGCTTTCTTTCGTCTGTCGGTCTGATTGTTAACATAAAGTAAAACAAAATCTAAAAAGGGAAAATAAAAATTACTAAATGCACCACCAAACTTTTATTTACCTGATTATTCTTAAGATGCAACAGATGAAAATATGAACAAAG
>NC_051405.1:29025008-29025715 GCF_015228065.2 Penaeus monodon
CGGGTTGAAGATCACCGCATAATGTATAACAATGTGATTTATAATGAACCTAAGTTTTGGGATTAAAGGTTTCATGTTAATGTAGTCTTTCTTGAGGCTAATACTCACGTTTCCATAATCGATATAACTAGTATTTCCTGATGCGTGGTATTTACTGTGAAACGGTTGAGCTGCTGTACAATAAAGGACAGTTTCAGGATCGATTTCCATTATGGCAAATTGAAGAGACACCATTATATGAATTGATTTTGTTGTTGCATACAATAGTCTTTCACTTTTATTAGTCATAGAAAAAAAGCAGTTGGAGGCAAAAATCGGCAGAAACTGACTGTAAACCTTATAGACATTTTTCAATTCCTTGTTATGTATAATCTAGAGATGAATTAGGTGGAAGAGGTAATAATCTTGAAAGAACCTATTAGTTATAATCTCATGTCAAATACATCAAAGAAGCCAGTACTTTGTTTATTCATACCAAAGATGAAAGGCCTTTAAAAAAATGAATTAAAAAGGTAATGAAGAAAAAAAATGAGAAAAGGTAAAGCTACTTCCCAGGCACTTTATTTCATATAACGGAATTAGGTAAAAGTTTCCTTGAGTGCAAATAAGGCTATTTTAATGCACTTGCTAACTATTGTTATGGTATTAGAAAGTTTGCCTTGTAATTTATAATCTTCATGTCTGATATATGTCTGATATCTGGTTAC
>NC_051405.1:29026408-29026490 GCF_015228065.2 Penaeus monodon
AACGTTAATACTGCATAACCGAAACGAGGCATTAAAAAATGACCAGAGCACTATTTTTATTCCATTTGGTATTTCCTTTTTT
>NC_051405.1:29027565-29027713 GCF_015228065.2 Penaeus monodon
AGTAATCAGGAACATATTAGAAGCATGGCACATGTGAGGAAGCAGGCCCTTTGACAGAGAGCTCGGGCGAAATGGAGTATTGATTGTTAATTATCATATACCAAAAAGATACTTGAGAATTAATGTTTGTAGATGGGTATAACTTTCA
>NC_051405.1:29028671-29028962 GCF_015228065.2 Penaeus monodon
TTACAATTCTTTACGGTGTCGAATACCACGGTTATGAAAATCACTTGTTATTAATTTGGCAGTTTGAAAGAGCGTCACTCGTTCGTTGACTGCGGTTGCCGGAAACGCTATGACAGAAATTAAAGTTGCTAATATTGTTAGAGAGTTAGAGAGCTAGGATTAGTATGGGTTTCTCTCCTGTCTTGGTCAAAGAAGGAAAAATAGAAAGGTAATGGTAGCCATTTTCTCTATTTTTTTAGACAAACATAAAATTGGAAATAACATTACCTAGGAAAAGAATAAAAGAGCTAT
>NC_051405.1:29029199-29029307 GCF_015228065.2 Penaeus monodon
ATGCTATAACCTTATCTACAAATTATTTATCAGAATAACTTATTTCGAGATAAGAAAGTCTTTGAAATATTAAAATTTTGCAAAATTTTATCTCGCACACACACACGC
>NC_051405.1:29029586-29030175 GCF_015228065.2 Penaeus monodon
AGTTAAAACAATAACGAATTTGATTATACACATTAATCTTTCAAACCTTAAAAAAAAAGCAGAATTGCAATTCGTTTCAACATTTCACCTTTAATCTTGGGTTTTCTGACAAACGAAGATCTAATCAGGAAGGAGCGACTTAATCAGGAATACTTATATCTTCTTGCCTTCAGTAATAGCCCCACAAAGGAAAAAATGACGAGGATAGGAGTTCCAATGATGGAAGGTGATGGTAGGATTATTTCGGTTATTCATTATTTACCAAAATCACGTGTTTTTTTTCTTTTTGTGTGTGTGTGTGATTTTACATTAAAACGGTAGGCGTGGGAAAGGCTGAACGCTCGGTCGTGCTTCCACTATTTCTTACTTTACTGTCAATACGAGGGTACTTGATTATGTAATTTGCTTGTTTGCGTGTGCTGATTACCGTGTCTGTCTGTCTCTCTTATCCCCTTTCCTCTTCCATATTCACTGATTAATATCCAGTATTTTTCACTTTTTCATTTCTCTATCCTATACTGACACCTTAGATTATCAAGCTGGGTCGAGGCGGACGGGCACCACGCCGATCTTGGGCAGCTTGGTAGGC
>NC_051405.1:29030909-29031058 GCF_015228065.2 Penaeus monodon
ACCACAACTGCGGCAATAGTCTCCCGAGGAACGAACCGGAACTCAGTGTTGACGACTTTCGCATTTTGTCCGCTATGAAGTTTGACAAGTTAGTCTTGCTTTTTGCTGATTTTGGAACCAAGAATGTCTAACTCCATCATATTCTGTTT
>NC_051405.1:29031505-29031593 GCF_015228065.2 Penaeus monodon
GAACCAGACATTTGGGTCCAAAATGAAAAGGAATCTTCAGAGATTTTCCTAGTTTGCTTTTTTCTTTTTCTTTCTTTTTCGGTCACGT
>NC_051405.1:29031631-29031707 GCF_015228065.2 Penaeus monodon
AAAGCTTCCTGTAACCCAGTAAAATAGTATCGTTAAGGCAATATCACGTTTACAAGAATTTCGAACATTAATTGTC
>NC_051405.1:29032784-29032874 GCF_015228065.2 Penaeus monodon
CATTCATCATTTCAAGTAATACCCACGGAAAATGCAGTGAAAAATGCTGCCACCTTCGGGAAGATTGTTGTAACATATGACTCTATACAA
>NC_051405.1:29032924-29033059 GCF_015228065.2 Penaeus monodon
GTATACCTTTCGAAACTCTTCTCCTTTTTAATCACTTTATACCTTTTCCTCTCATCAAGCCCGACGAAGTCTGAGGGCGGCCGCTCGTAAGGGTGATTTGCAGAGGAGCAACATTTCTTGCAATACTCAGCTGTG
>NC_051405.1:29033157-29033796 GCF_015228065.2 Penaeus monodon
TTGCTTGTTAAAATTATAAGAAAAAGAAAAACAAGAAAAAAAATCAATTGACGGATGTACTTTTAAATAAACTGCTTCTTAACAGACTTTTTATTATTCTTTTACTCTTTCAGTCTATCTTTTTCGCTGGCGTTTCTAATTTTGTTTGATAATGTTTGCATGCAAGTCGTTATTGTAAGGTTGGTACAGATATAGATGCAAAATATCACACAGAAGACGCAGCCCGGGACTAACACGATCAATGCGATCTCGTTGAAAACCGAAATATATGAAAATAAATTATGATTATTTTTGGGGGGAATAATTTTATAAATCACGGATTCAGTTTAACATCCAATTTAAACCATGATACAGGTTTTGTCAACTGCATAAATTAATTCTATCCTTTATGTTAATCATTTTGCTAAGCGATATTTTCTGCTGCAAATAGTATCACTACTATTACCGATTCTTCTGCTATGCTCCGTGCTCTCTGCCCTGAGCTATATCTACGACTAACAAATTAGTAGTCATTAGAAGTATTCAAAGGAAATAGTGCCAAGGTATGATCAGAAGAGGATGGCAGCGAAAGCATTCCTCATCAGGCGTTGGCGAGTTCGAAACGTTAAGTTTTACAATATCTATCTGTCTGTCTTATCA
>NC_051405.1:29033877-29033969 GCF_015228065.2 Penaeus monodon
CTGCACAATTGAATGAGTCCTACACCTGTTTAATCAGTATTATTTCCACTAATTCTTTTAATAAAACTTTTTTCACTTTATCCTCTACCGTC
>NC_051405.1:29034089-29034922 GCF_015228065.2 Penaeus monodon
CGGATTTGCCTGTGAGAAAAGATCATTTGCGGAGTCGACTCGAGTCGTCGTGCTAACTTTTATTAACAAAGTTCGCTAGGGGTTGTTGCTATAAAATTCATCTCCACAATTTCGTTTACTTTTCTTTTTTTCTTCCTTCCGCTATCCTCCCTTCACTTTCTCCTCCTCTCCAGAATTGGACGGAGAGGCGCTTGGTAATAGTGGTGGGGACCTTCCCCCCTTTGCTTTTTCAGTGTACAAGTTTCCGCCTTTATTTGGCACAAATCAACATCATCAGGACCGCCCCTGTGTGTGGAATGGATATCAACTGAGGGCGTCAGACAGTCTCGATGCATATTATCTTTATGAAATTACCATCCCAATCCCATACTGCGGCTGGGCAAATACAGCTTCAAAATTCATGTTGCGTTTTTTTTTTTTTTTTAAGCTGTCAAGATCATTCAATTTCTTCTCATTCGTGTATCTTGACCGATTTTCTTTCCCCTGCTAGAAGCGTGTCGTTCAGATTCTTTTCTCATTAACATTTGCATAATTCCTATCATAAGCTTCCCTGTCTTGCTGCCATCATTCTGCGCTTCAATTTCCGTTAAGTCCCTCCGGCACACTCCATTTGGCTTGTCGGAGGCGGAAACAGGTTTAGTTTTCGTAATAGCATGGCCTTCGATGCACTGAACTTCTGTGCAACATTGTCTTGATAACAATTAATAACAAGAAATTGGATAATTAGACTTTTACTTACTAAAATTCTGGTAAGAAATCATGTTTCATCCTGACAAACCTGAGGGCATGGCGTGTACAGCGTGAGCCTATTTGTAACTGCTAGGAGTGTTAAT
>NC_051405.1:29035248-29035606 GCF_015228065.2 Penaeus monodon
CACACACATTAGGGAGGTGGATTATGCTGGATGGAAATCACACAAACATATCACCTCCTACCCAAAATATCCATAAAGCTGTATTAACCGCATTATCAATACGATAATGATATTCAAGATGCTTTTCAAAACTTGGACGAGGTCTTCTTAATATGCATTTTTAAACAAAATATAACAAAGCCAACGAGGCCATTTCTCTTAAATATCAAATTACTCACACAGCAATGAGCATGTCAATTGATATCGATAACTCAATTTAGAGATGCATTATATAGAAATTGCAAATATCAACGTGAGCTCCTTCGCTCAAAACGACCTCCATTCCATGCTAAAAGAAAAATGGGACTTTGTTCTACGA
>NC_051405.1:29035687-29035767 GCF_015228065.2 Penaeus monodon
GACACCGCATATAAGAAACCACTGTGCATGTTGAATTTCAAGAAAATTCTGGTTCCTCTTGGATAAATAATGTCAAGAAC
>NC_051405.1:29036347-29036510 GCF_015228065.2 Penaeus monodon
TGAAGACCATCCTCTGTGAACACACTCTGAAGACGGAAGGAAAACAAACCATCAGGCACCACCCTCTGTGAAAAACGTCAGCAATCACCCCAAGTGAAGAAGTCAAGAACCACCCTCATTCAATGTAATTTAACGTAATTTAAGACGCTAAGACATCAGCAAC
>NC_051405.1:29036591-29036674 GCF_015228065.2 Penaeus monodon
CTGTGAAGACCTCGGCTAGCACCGTCTCCGATGCCATCGTGAACCAACCTGTGAGACGCCAAAAACAACACTCTGTGAAGGCG
>NC_051405.1:29036803-29037282 GCF_015228065.2 Penaeus monodon
CACATTAGGGAGGTGGATTATGCTGGATGGAAATCACACAAACATATCACCTCCTACCCAAAATATCCATAAAGCTGTATTAACCGCATTATCAATACGATAATGATATTCAAGATGCTTTTCAAAACTTGGACGAGGTATTCTTAATATGCAAATTACTCACACAGCAATGAGCATGTCAATTGATATCGATAACTCAATTTAGAGATGCATTATATAGAAATTGCAAATATCAACGTGAGCTCCTTCGCTCAAAACGACCTCCATTCCATGCTAAAAGAAAAATGGGACTGTGGTCGACACCGCATTTCATATTATAGTACCACTGATTAACAAATGTATAATTGAAGTAATATCGAAATATTCTCCACAATTTTGAAATCTTAGTAACTGAGAAACTAATCAGAATATAAGAAATCACTGTGCATGTTGAATTTCAAGAAAATTCTGGTTCCTCTTGGATAAATAATGTCAAGAAC
>NC_051405.1:29038487-29038683 GCF_015228065.2 Penaeus monodon
AACAAACCATCAGGCATCACCCTCTGTGAAAAACGTCAGCAATCACCCCAAGTGAAGAAGTCAAGAACCACCTTCATTCAATGTAATTTAACGTAATTTAAGACGCTAAGACATCAGCAACCACCCTCTGCGAAGAGGTCAGCAACCACCCTCTGCGAAGAGGTCAGCAACCACCCTCTGCGAAGAGGTCAGCAAC
>NC_051405.1:29038971-29039295 GCF_015228065.2 Penaeus monodon
AACACATTAGGGAGGTGGATTATGCTGGATGGAAATCACAAACATATCATCTCCTACCCAAAATATCCATAAAGCTGTATTAACCGCATTATCAATACGATAATGATATTCAAGATGCTTTTCAAAACTTGGACGAGGTCTTCTTAATATACATTTTCAAACAAAGTATAACAAAGCCAACGAGGCCATTTCTCTTAAATATCAAATTACTCACACAGCAATGAGGAGATGCATTATATAGAAATTGCAAATATCAACGTGAGCTCCTTCGCTCAAAACGACCTCCATTCCATGCTAAAAGAAAAATGGGACTTTGTTCTACGA
>NC_051405.1:29039376-29039551 GCF_015228065.2 Penaeus monodon
GACACCGCATTTCATATTATAGTAACACTGATTAACAAATGTATAATCGAAGTAAGATCGAAATATTCTCCACAATTTTGAAATCTTGGTAACTGAGAAACTAATCAGAATATAAGAAATCACTGTGCATGTTGAATTTCAAGAAAATTCTGGTTCCTCTCGGATAGATAATGTT
>NC_051405.1:29040898-29042931 GCF_015228065.2 Penaeus monodon
AAGACGGAGGAAAACACACTCTGAAGGCGGAGGAAAACACACTCTTAAGGCGGAGGGGCCACACTCTGAAGGCGGAGGGGAACACACTCTGAAGGCGGAGGGGAACACACTCTGAAGGCGGAGGGGAACACACTCTGAAGTCGGAGGGGAACACACTCTGAAGCGGAGAAAAACACACTCTGAAGGCGGAGGAAAACACACTCTGAAGGGAGGAAAACACACTCTGAAGACGGAACACCTTGAAGACAGGGAAACCTCTGAAGACAGGGAACACCTCTGAGACAGGGAGAACATCTGACGGAACCACCACTCTGAAGACGGAGGAAAAACGACTCTGAACAGACCACACTCTGTGAGATGAAACCACTCGTGTAGAGTAAACACACTCGGTACGGGAGGAACAACTCTGAAGACGCGGAGAACCTCTGAAGGAAAACAACGCTCTGAGACCACTCTGAAGATGCAGGAACAAAACTCTGAAGACGAGAGGACTTTCAAGACTGAAGACGGAATGGACACGTCTGAAGGAGAAACACACTTGAGACGAGAAAACGATCGGAAAACACCTGAAGACGGACGGAAGCACATCGTGAAGCGAGAACACACTCTGAAACGGAGGAAAACACTCTGAACACGGAAAACCACTCTGAAGACAGGGAACACACTCTGAAGACGGGAAACACTCTGAACGACAGGGAAACACACTCTAAGGGGAGACACACTCTGAATAGGAAACAGCGGGAAATGAAGGAGGGACACACTCTGCGGAGGGAAACAGGAACATGGAAGCACAGGGAAAACTCGAAGACAGGAACACACTCTGAAGGCGGAGGAAAACACACTCTGAAGCGGAGGAGGAAACACACTCTGAAGCGGAGGAAACACCACACTGAAGACACACATCTGAAGACAGGGAACACACTCTGAAGACAGGGAACACACTCTGAAGACAGGGAACACACTCTGAAGACAGGGAACACACTCTGAAGACGGAGGACACACTCTGAAGACGAGGAAACACACTCTGAAGAGAGGAAAACACACTCTGAAACGAGAAAACACATCTGAGACGGAGGAAAACACACTCTGAAGACGGAGGAACACATCTGAAGACACATCTGAAGCGAGGAAACACACTCTGAAGACGGAGGAAAACACACTCTGAAGACGGAGGAAAACACACTCTGAAGACGGAGGAAAACACACTCTGAAGACGGAGGAAAACACTCTGAAGACGGAGAAAACACACTCTGAAGACGGAGGAAACACACTCTGAAGACGGAGGAAACACACTCTGAAGGCGGAGGGAAACACACTCTGAAGACGGAGGAAAACACACTTGAAGACGGGGAAAACACACTCTGAGACGAGGAACACACTCTGAAGACGCTGAAGACGGAGGAAAACACACTCTGAAGACGGAGGAAAACACACTCTGAAGACGGAGGAAAAAAGACACACTCTGAAGGCGGAGGGAAACACACTCTGAAGGCGGAGGAAAACACACTCTGAAGACGGAGGAAAACACACTCTGAAGACGGAGGAAAACACACTCTGAAGACGGAGGAAAACACACTCTGAAGACACACTCTGAAGACGGAGGAAAACACACTCTGAAGACACACTCTGAAGACAGGAAAACACACTCTGAAGACGGAGGAAAACACACTCTGAAGACGGAGGAAAACACACTCTGAAGACGGAGGAAAACACACTCTGAAACGGAGGAAAACGCACTCTGAAGACGGAGGAAAAACCAACCTCTGAAGACGGAGAAACGAAACACACTCTGAAGACGGAGGAAAACACACTCTGAAGACGGAGGAAAACATTCTCTGAAGGAGGAAAACGCACTCTGAAGACGGAGGAAAACGCACTCTGAAGACGGAGGAAAACGCACTCTGAAGACGGAGGAAAACGCACTCTGAAGACGGAAGGGAACATACTCTGAAGACGGAAGGGAACACGCTTTGAAGAAGGAAAGGAACACACGGAGGAAAACACACTGTGTGAAGACGTCGGGGAACACATTG
>NC_051405.1:29046563-29046646 GCF_015228065.2 Penaeus monodon
ATGGGAAAGTTAGGATCCAACGAAAATTGGAATTACCCTTTTTGAACACGTCAAGAACCACCCTCTGTGATGACGTCAGCAAC
>NC_051405.1:29046852-29047067 GCF_015228065.2 Penaeus monodon
TTGTTCATCTGCTGCTATTAAGACGTCAGGCCACTTGCTGTAAAGACGTCAGGCCACTTGCTGTAAAGACGTCAGGCCACTTGCTGTAAAGACGTCAGGCCACTTGCTGTAAAGACGTCAGGCCACTTGCTGTAAAGACGTCAGGCCACTTGCTGTAAAGACGTCAGGCCACTTGCTGTAAAGACGTCAGGCCACTTGCTGTAAAGACGTCAGGC
>NC_051405.1:29047143-29048356 GCF_015228065.2 Penaeus monodon
CGAAGCCGTCGAGATACGCCCTCTGCGAAGAGGGTTGAAGTGTCTCCGGGAAGAAGCCCAAGAACACCTTTTCTAAATGCAAGAACCCGTGGCTTATGAACCATCCTAAATGAAGACAAATCCTGCGTGGATATCGGGAAACACTGTGAACACACGTCGGAAGTTGGCCCCAGTAAATGTTTCAATTGCGAATGGCTTCCCGATGAAGACGTCTGGAATTACCGGGACCGCAGGGAACACATTGAAAACGACACACACACTGGAGACAGAATAGAATTCTACAAGAAACGAAAGTGCATCATGAACCATGCTATCCTTGCGAATGTCTGCCACTAAACATCTGTAAAAATCATCAGACACCCTCTTCTTCGAAAGTTCATATCCTCTGAAATTCTTTTTTAATGACACTGTGAACTATCTGATGACATCATCATTAAATACCATCTGCCATCTGAAGACATTAGGATGTCATAAAATGCACTACGGGTTATTTGAACATATTTCTTAACGCGTTTATGGAAAATATTTTTGAAGACTTGGAGCATCGCTTGTGAGACCATCCGTCTGAATTGTGCTAGGGATATCTGTATTGCCTTTGCAAATGCATAAAACTCTCTTGCATAACGATATCCCTTGTGAACACATCGGGAACCACACTGGGAAGACTTTAGGAACAATCCTCTGTGAAGATAGAAGGAAAACATCAGGAGTATATAGACATTATTGTAATTTAAACTAGAAATCCTACTGCCTACCTTCTCCAAAAATACTAAATTTCTATTTCAACTTGCAGTAATAAACCTACCTCCCTAGACTTGAAAATGATAGCCAGTAGAAAATCAGAATTTGATTCTTCCGTATACAGAATTTCATTATATCCTTAATGTGGCCAAACAATTCAGACTCAACTGTGAAATATCCTATCACGTACATATCAAAATAACAAAAAAGTCTTACCTAAGAAACAGAACAGCCATGACTCCTCCACAACATACAAAGCGAACTGACCCACTAAACAGACGAGAGCTTTATGTATATGAATGCCTAATAGCTTAGGTCATGTGAGCAGAGGAGCAAGGGGAGTCAATCCGCATCAGCGACGAGTCATCAGGGAAGGAGACATGTGAAAAGGAATGGGGTTGACCCTATCTGACCTGACGCTTTCACGTGCAGTGATATGGGCTTGTTATGGAGATGATGATTTAGTGTTTAT
>NC_051405.1:29065666-29066155 GCF_015228065.2 Penaeus monodon
TAGGCTATCAATATATGTATCACAGATAATAGTTCTCTCCCACCCTTTCTTCTCCTTCCAAGACGTGTAATGAGGCCGAGGAATGCGTCGAGTCTGGGCATCACGCAAACTTATCGGATATCTACCCTATTCTCAGGCTTTATTGCTTCACTCTCTTCGCTGGTACAACCTCACATTGCAACTTCCGAAATCGTCTTCAGATTTACAGCATGTCTTCTAATGCATTAAGATTCATTTAAGTTTCTTTCACTCGTGAATTTTTACACCGATTTCCATTTCGGACCGGAGAAGCAGTCAATTTGTTTCTTGTATCGTGAACATTTACATAATTCCCATCACAAGTTTCACCCTCTTCCCGGCGCCTCATTCTGAGCCTCTCGTTCAAGCTCTCCGACCGAGCTCGTTGGCAAAAAGGTGCGCTAAACTCGTGAAAAAAAGAATAACTATTAAAATCACACTTTTTTAAATAAATCCCCTCTGGTTTGGTTA
>NC_051405.1:29067079-29067163 GCF_015228065.2 Penaeus monodon
CTCTTCGCGGAGTTGCTTCGTATGCGCACACGCGGCGGTGGAAGAAGAGTATTAAGAATGAGGCGAAAGAGAACAGGGACACCC
>NC_051405.1:29067554-29067711 GCF_015228065.2 Penaeus monodon
CAGGTTAAGAACCACTGATATAGATTTAAGTTTGCTATATCAGTTACTTTTATATTAGATTAATCATAATATCTTTTTCTTCTTCGTGGTGTAAGTTGCCTTATCATTATCGTGATTATTTCTATGATGATTTTACATCTTGATTTTTCCATACCGT
>NC_051405.1:29067730-29067933 GCF_015228065.2 Penaeus monodon
CACGTGGAGGCCGAGGAGCGTTTTAAGGTATGCAACGGTACAAGTTCTGTGCCCTCAGTCCCAACTTTTCACATGGTAATAAAAAGTCGTTCAATGTGTTCCGTGGCAAATTCATGTAAAGGGTTTTGTTTGTTCATAACTACAAACGAAAACTGCTGTCTATTGTTATTTTTGCCTCGGGAGTTTGAAAATTTCTTAGCATT
>NC_051405.1:29069514-29069696 GCF_015228065.2 Penaeus monodon
TCTGAATTTTGGTCTTGGTGATCTTGAAGTATCTGAGGAGTTTGAACAATGGCATCAACAGAAAGTGCCTCAATCACTTCAGTGGTCAATAAATCATTATTGTCATTTGTAGTCGCTTCGCTAGTGCTCACTGAATCAGTAATACTTGCAGTAGAACCTGTTGTTGTTGTATCATCTCCTGA
>NC_051405.1:29070925-29071311 GCF_015228065.2 Penaeus monodon
CGCGTGTAAGTATATGTGCATACACGTATATTTCCTTGCGGGAGACGTCTTAAGGCAGTTTGACTTACTGATGGCTGTAAATAGGAGATTAAAGTAAAAGAAAAGAAATTAAATTTCCCTTAAAGGTTTGACAAATGCCTGAAAGAAAAAACAGATTTTTTTCTTTTGCTACTTACCAAAGAAGTGCCAAAGTTTTCTGTGCTCTTCTTATCTCGGTTCAGTAGCAGCTTAAGTGATTAAACTTCTTTTTGTGTGTGTGTGTTTTCAAGCTTGAGGGGGTGGGGGTAATGGCAAAGTTAGATGACTATATATGTCTACCTTCTTTATTTTTCGTTTTTTTTATTAGCATACTTTTGTCATACTTGTTAGAAAGCAAGCAAGCAAGT
>NC_051405.1:29071960-29072314 GCF_015228065.2 Penaeus monodon
TGTATATCTTAAGAGCATAAGGCATTCTACCTACTTACTATGACATATGGTGAGTGTGACAGACTCCTTTTTGAAAAAATAACATGTTTTTTCAGCAGTTTTTATAGAAATTGTGGATATGAAATTAAAATTCAGCTTTTCTAGTTTACCATTATTCACTGACAGAATTCATTTTCAGATAAGGTATAAATGTGAGGGGAGACTAAAAAATTTAACTCAAAATTACACATTTTCCGACACAACTGAATATTAAATTCTGTTACTCGCCGTATTACAAGAATTGAATTAAGTAATTTGGTTCACTTCCTCATTTGTCCTGGGGGCGTCTCTGCAGGAGGAGGCACCACATCTGAC
>NC_051405.1:29072333-29073191 GCF_015228065.2 Penaeus monodon
ACAAAATTGACTTCTTTGTTGTATAAATTTTATGAGTTTATGATTTCCTGTAAATACAAACTAATGCCTTTGTAAACCTCCTTAGACACTAAAGTATGATTTCTAGAACATCTCACAATCCACACACAGGGCATAACAGTGACTGAGGCACACGGACAGGTCACACTTGGTGAGGTGGAAGCGCGTCTTCCTGTGCTTCTTTGATGGGCACTTCTTACGCTTCTTACAGTATGCGACTGGAAGGCGGCTTTCTGCTTTGGACATTTGGTCATAGTTGAATTATAAAACTCAACTGTTTCTGGTTTTCCCTGAGTGTCCTGGTGTTGGGAATAGACAGCAATAGCACTGACTTTTTCTTCTTTGATGTGGAAGGAACATAAGACACTAGAATAAGTGTCTTGGTGTAGAGGAATGCACTTGAACTCAGCTCACGGTTACCGATTTCTTTCATCCGGGGTGGCACCTCCTTTTTGTTAGCCCTGATGGTTCCCACAAGTGTCATCACATAGTTGTCATGCAGGTCGGTCACAAGGGGCACCGACGTGAACAAGTTATCAGTTGTCACCTTTCAGTTGGTGATAAGGATTCCGAGAAGTTTGGTGTACAGTAGTGGCCTAGTGTCATGTTACCACTTCTTCTCGTTACCATTTCTTCTCGTTTCAGTCAGCACCTGTTTTCCCTGTCCCTTTCCTTGACATTTTGTATTATATAATTATCTCTTACTAAGCCTTTATATAATATTAGTTATAATCTGGAAAAAAGAAGAAGAAAAAAAAGGTATAACATCAAATAATATTAATTGAATCAGTAACTGAAAGTAACACAAAACATTTCAGACACACATTCATGCACTTATGC
>NC_051405.1:29073213-29073452 GCF_015228065.2 Penaeus monodon
CCGTAGAAATGAAAATTTATAAACATTTTTTTACTGTAATCTTTCACACTCCCACAATACTTGTATCTCAACAGCCTAAGGCGAGTGCACAACGCAATTATAGCCAAGAGCGGGATAACGACTGCAAGCACCCACACAAATGCTAAACGTAGCTGGCAGCATCAAAGGCATAATATTAAAAGTTACAACTTGTTGACGCCATACTGTTTATTCACACGGACACCTCATACACTTAAAGG
>NC_051405.1:29073611-29074434 GCF_015228065.2 Penaeus monodon
AACACAGACACACGTGTCAAACTGAACAAAAGATCACAGTCTTATGAGCGTTGCCGGGAAAGTTTGTTTTCAACTGCATAGGAAATTTCACAGACAAGTTGATACATGGCTTTTGTGTCTGGCACTATACCATATTCTCGTTGGGTATTTACCCACGCCAATATCCACTTTCCCATTAAAGGAAAGGAATGGACTAAACTAATGAAAACCTATACATATTCTTGTCTTTCATCTCATGTATTCATAATGTTCTTTTTTCATGTATTTTCACAACATATATCCATAACTAGACACACAAAAAATACATCTCAGCACATAAACTATTATTCTCAAATAAATACAGCATTTGAAGAACAAAGAAACGAATGATTCACACTCTGAAGAAAGGACAACTGAATCGTGGTTTCGTATGAGATTAGTCTCCTTAATAAGCTCCCAAAATAGGGGTTCAATACTCCTCATTCTTGTCTTATCTGGAGACGTACATCAAACCTGGTCCACTGGATAGTGTTACATTAATGAAAAGTATCGGTTTTATCGTCTGATGAGCAGTGTAGCGTGATTCGAAAAGCTGCTCTTCTCTTAGGTCTGTGCTTCATCATATCGTCATATATCTGTGTTTGTATTTTTGGTCTTGAATGGAGTTGGAGTAACGAATACCGAGCCCAAATGAACAGATGTTTGAGAGCGACGTTCCTTGAGAGATCGATCGAAAGCCGATATCATTATAACTTGCGGTTACTGGGGATACGTTTCCAGCCGCTCATTACTCTTGAAGAATTAATCATCGAGGACACTTACATGACAAATCATTACAAAGTCA
>NC_051405.1:29074681-29074876 GCF_015228065.2 Penaeus monodon
CTCACTCAAAAAGACCTTAATTTAAACCGCTGAATCATCTACGAAGCACAAAGGAATTCCTAAAGCAAAATAACACAGGCTAGTCACTTCCATTTGCATGCATGGACAACACACATTTCCGCATGACTTTATACCGAAACGCTCAACACCTTCGGCTTTTATTCAGAAATGTTAAAATGTAGACACTGGTTCATA
>NC_051405.1:29076075-29076419 GCF_015228065.2 Penaeus monodon
CCTCTCACTAATCCTTCCAGCTGTATAGAAAAATAACAATGATGTTAACATTCTATCATGAAATTCCTCTTATAATAAAACATTATTCATTACCGTTTTATTTTTTATCATCTTTTTTTTTACAACCGGTTTTAAATATCCTTTCAGTCTCTGTCAAAAAATGTATTGGAATTAACCCGCATCGCTGCCCCTTTTAGCACCCCTTCGGCACCTGCGTCCATGATGGATAGTTTAATCATTCGTTTTGACAGGATCATAATGCGATCAAACTCTACACATGCAGAGGATCGAGTGTTTCTGTAAGCGTCGATCTTTTTTACTTAGGGTAAATTTTGAATTGTAAG
>NC_051405.1:29077008-29077194 GCF_015228065.2 Penaeus monodon
CAAGCATCCTTCCACTGCCAAGGCTATGAGGAGTCATGAGAAAACTATAAGCATTTACTCAAGTTCTTTCTTTTACAAAGTAACTGAGTAATATTGTTAGAGGACAATTGCAAAACACACATAACATTCCACAGAAGATTTCTATTATGGTTTTTATTTTCGTTACGAGTTATGAGCAACAAGTTA
>NC_051405.1:29078378-29078931 GCF_015228065.2 Penaeus monodon
TTAGAGGTATCTAATGACTCTAATGAAAATGAAAGAGGAGTAAGAGTGAAAGAGTGAAAGAGACAGAGTGGGGGGCGCGGGATAACAACAAGCGATTAGTGAAAACCTACCTAACGGCTTTACGGATAAAGACACTATTTTTGGAACAAGGAACAGTTCCCACTTGAAGGTAAGCGCCGAAGTAACTCACCTGGAAAGGGAATGTAGAATGATGACATTTTGTTCGAGTTTTTTGGCGATTTCGCAAATGCTCATAAGTTATAGAAAGAACACTGCCTTCTTCCCAAAATAGAAGAGGAATCCAATATCACGAACGAGAGAGAGAAAAGAAATGAAAAATGTATCGAAATTGTAAGGAAAAAGAAAGAAGAAAAAAAGGAGAAATTAAATTTCATAACTTCATAAATATTCTTCCAACAGCCTTAACCGTAATATCGTCCCCCGTATTATAGAAAGTTAATGGCAAGCCGAGCGAAGCAAAGAAGGAATTCGTGAAGGTAATAGCCCTTGAGTCTGCGTGACGCCCTCATCTGACTCCCTCGTGAGGATCTTC
>NC_051405.1:29079316-29079477 GCF_015228065.2 Penaeus monodon
AAGGAAGAAGAGTAGAAGGACAAGAGGAGAATGAGGTGGAAACAGCTAAAGACTGTGGAAAAAGCAAAACAAATGTAGAAGAAACGGGAGATGAAAAATACGAAAAAATAAAATGACGATGATGAGAAGCACGTAATAACGAAGGAGAAAGTGTAAGGGAA
>NC_051405.1:29079536-29079726 GCF_015228065.2 Penaeus monodon
TAAATCTGAAAGCATGAGGTAAAAATAAGAAAAAGAACAACGGTAAAGAAACTAAAACGTGAAATTACGCTAAAGTGGAGACCGTAATAGTTTCCTGATTAGCTAGATGAAGGAATTCGCTTTCGTCGGAACGGCTCTTGTTTAAAAATATATATGACCAAATGTATCCTTTTCTATTTTATAAGTTTCG
>NC_051405.1:29080448-29081217 GCF_015228065.2 Penaeus monodon
TGGGGGAGGTAAGTCAGATCTAATCAGATCAATCAATGATCACGTCGAGAGTCGTAGATCGGGGAGAGGTCGGGATGAGAGGGTCGGGAGATGGTAGATCAGTATCATTGAGATCGGGATAATCGGGGAGAGGTGGGGGAAGTCGGGGGAGAGGGTCGGGGGGGAGTAGGGTCGGGGAAAGGGTGGGGGGGGGGAGGGTCGGGGGGGGGGGGAGGGTAGGTCGGTGGGATAGGGTCGGGGGGTGGGTGGGATAGGGAGAGGGTCGGGGGGAGAGGTCGGGGGAGGGTGGGGGGGAGGGGTCGGGGGGGTGGGGATCGGGGGAGAGGGTCGGGGGAGAGGTTTCGGGGGGGGGGAGAGGGTCGTGGGGGGGTGGGGGAGAGGGTGGGTGGGGGGGGGGGCGGGGAGAGGGTCGGGGGGGGAGAGGGTGGGGGGGTGGTGGGGGTGGGGAGAGGGTCGGGGGGAGGTCGGGGAGAGGGTCGGGGGAGAGGGTCGGGGGAGAGGGTCGGGGGAGAGGGTCGGGGGGGGGGGGAGAGGGTCGGGGGGGGGGGGGGGAGGGGGGGGGAGAGGTCGGGGTGAGGGGTGGTGGGGAGGAGGGTCGGGGGGAGAGGGTCGGGGAGAGGGTCGGAGGGAGAGGTCGGGGGGATGGGGGGGAGAGGGCCCGGGGGAGGGGTCGGGGAGAGGGTCGGGGGGAGAGGGTCGGGGGGAGAGGTGGGGAGAGGGTCGGGGGGGGGGGGGGGTTTGGGGGGGCGGGGGGGGGGGGGGGAGGGGT
>NC_051405.1:29081317-29082599 GCF_015228065.2 Penaeus monodon
GGGGGGGGGAACACGGTGGGGAACACACTCTGAAGGCGGAGGGGAACACACTCTGAAGTCGTAGAAAAACACACTCAGAAGAAGGAGAAAAACA
Source organism: Penaeus monodon (assembly GCF_015228065.2). Taxonomy (NCBI): domain Eukaryota; kingdom Metazoa; phylum Arthropoda; class Malacostraca; order Decapoda; family Penaeidae; genus Penaeus; species Penaeus monodon. Next base: position 29,081,412 of record NC_051405.1, read on the forward strand.
CACTCTGAAGACGTAGGAAAACACACTCTGAAGACAGGGAACACACTCTGAAGACAGGGAACACACTCTGAAGACTGGGAAAACACTCTGAAGACGGTTGAAAAAAAACGCTCTGAAGACACACTCTGGAGACGGAGGAAAACACACTCTGAAGACGGAGGAAATCACAGTCTGAAGACGGGAAGGAACACACTCTGAAAACAGAGGAAACACCTCTGAAGACGGAGGAAAAACACACTCTGAAGACGGAGGAAACACACTCTGAAGACGGAGGAAAACACACTCTGAAGACGGAGGAAAACACACTCTGAAGGCGGAGGAAAACACACTCTGAAGACGGAGGAAAACACACTCTGAAGACGGAGGAAAACACACTCTGAAGACGTAGGAAATCACACTCTGAAAACGGAGGAAAAAACGCTCTGAAGACACACTCTGAAGATGGAGGAAAACACACTCTGAAGATGAAGGAAAACACACTCTGAAGACGGAGGAAAACACACTCTGAAGACGGAGGAAAACACACTCTGAAGACTGAGGAAAACAAACTCAGAAGACGGAGGAAAACACACTCTGAAGACGGAGGAAACACACTCTGAAGACGGGGGAGAAAACACACTCTGAAGACGGAGGAAAACACTCTCTGAAGGCGGAGGAAAACACACTCTGAAGACGGAGGAAAACACACTCTGAAGACGGAGGAAAACACACTCTGAAGACGGAGGAAAACACACTCTGAAGACACACACTGAAGACGGAGGAAAACACACTCTGAAGGCGGAGGGGAACACACTCTGAAGGCGGAGGGGAACACACTCTGAAGACGGAGGAAAACACACTCTGAAGACGGAGGAAAACACACTCTGAAGACGGAGGAAAACGCACTCTGAAGACGGAGGAAAACGCACTCTGAAGACGGAGGAAAACGCACTCTGAAGACGGAAGGGAACACACTCTGAAGACGGAAGGGAACACACTCTGAAGACGGAAGGGAAAACACACTCTGAAGAGGGAAAGGGGAAAACACATCTGAAGACGGAAGGGAAACATACTCTGAAGAGGGAAAGGGAACACGTTTTGAAGAAGGAAAGGAACACACGGAGGAAAACCACTGTGTGAAGACGTCGGGGAAAACATTGTGTGAAGACGTGGGGAACACACTATGTGAAGACTTTCGGGAACACATTG
>NC_051405.1:29083644-29083739 GCF_015228065.2 Penaeus monodon
TAAAGGGACGTCACCAGCCCCCCTCTGTGAAGACGTCACCACCCACCCTCTGTAAGACGTCGGAACCACCCTCTGTAAAGGGACGTCGGGAACCC
>NC_051405.1:29083894-29083962 GCF_015228065.2 Penaeus monodon
CTGTAAGACGCGGGAACCACCCTTTTGTAAAGGACGTCGGGAACCACCCTCTGTAAGACGTCGGGAAC
>NC_051405.1:29084064-29084153 GCF_015228065.2 Penaeus monodon
CTGTGGAAAAACGCGGGAACCACCCTCTGTGGAAGACTTTCGGAACACCCTCTTTTGGAAGACGGGGGGAAACCACCCTCTTGGAAGAC
>NC_051405.1:29084218-29084535 GCF_015228065.2 Penaeus monodon
CTGTGGAAGACGTCAACCAGCACCCTGGAAGACGTCACCAGCCACCCTCTGTGAAGACGTCACCAGCCACCCTCTGTAAAGACGTCCCACCCAAACCCTCTGTGAAGACGTCACCAAGCACCCTCTGTGAAGACGTCACCAGCCACCCTCTGTGAAGACGTCACCACCCACCCTCTGTGGAAGACGCCCCCCCAGCCACCCTCTGTGAAGACGTCACCAGCCACCCTCTGTGAAGACGTCACCAGCCCCCCTCTGTGAAGACGTCACCAGCCACCCTCTGTGAAGACGTCACCAGCCCCCTCTGTGAAGACGTCCCC
>NC_051405.1:29084687-29084834 GCF_015228065.2 Penaeus monodon
CTGCGAAGACGTGGGGAAAACCATACTCTATGGGAAATTAGGATCCAAGTCTGTGAAAAGATTAGGAATTACCCTTTTGAAACACGTCAAGAACCACCCTCTGTGATGACGTCAGCAACCACCCCTTTGTGATGACGTCAGCAACCC
>NC_051405.1:29084910-29086619 GCF_015228065.2 Penaeus monodon
CTCGGCAACCCATACTCTATGGGAACCAACATCTGTGAAAAGATTAGGAATTTTTAACACGTCAAGGAACCACACCTCTGTGATGACGTCAGCAACCACCCTCTTGATGACGTCAGCAACCAACCTCTGTGAAGACGTCGGCAACCCCCCTCTTGAAGACGTCGGGAACCACCCTCTGTGAAGACGTCGGGAAACCACCCTCTGTGAAGACGTGGGGGAGCCACCCTTTGTTCATCTGCTGCTATTAAGGACGTCAGGCCACTTGCTGTAAAGACGTCAGGCCACTTGCTGTAAAGAGTCAGGCCACTTGCTGTAAAGACTTTCAGGCCACTTGCTGTAAAGGAGCAGGCCACTTGCTGTAAAGGGAACGTCAGGCCACTGCTGTAAAGACGTCAGGCCACTTGCTGTAAAAGACGTCAGGCCACTTGCTGTAAAGACTTTCAGGCCACTTGCTGCAAAGACCCCACGAACCACCTGATGTAAAGGACGTCACGAACCACCGAAGGCCGTCGAGATACGCCCTCTGCGAAGAGGGTTAAAGGGTGCCCTCCGGGAAGAACCCCAAGAACCCCTTTTTTAAAATGCAAGAACCCGTGGCTTATGAACCACCTAAATGAGACAAATCCTGCGTGGATATCGGGAACCACTGTGAACCACACGTCGGAATTTGGCCCCCAGTAAATGTTTCAATTGCGAATGGCTTCCCGAGGGAAGACGTCTGGAATTACCGGGACCGCAGGGAACACATTGAAAACGACACACACACTGGAGACAGAATAGAATTCTACAAAAAAAACGAAAGTGCATCATGAACCATGCTATCCTTGCGAATGTCGCCACTAAACATCTGTAAAAATCATCAGACACCCTCTTCTTCGAAAGTTCAAAATCCTCTGAAATTCTTTTTTAATGACACTGTGAACTATCTGTTTGAAAATCATCATTTAAAAACCATCTGCCATCTGAAGACATTAGGAGTCATAAAATGCCCCTACGGGTTATTTTAACATATTTCTTAACGCGTTTATGGAAAATATTTTTGAAGACTTGGAGCAAACGCTTGTGAGACCATCCGTCTGAATTGTGCTAGGGATATCTGTATTGCCTTTGCAAATGCATAAAACTCTCTTGCATAACGATATCCCTTTTGAACACATCGGGAACCACACTGGGAAGACTTTAGGAACAATCCTCTGTGAAGATAGAAGGAAAACATCAGGAGTATATAGACATTATTGTAATTTAAACTAGAAATCCTACTGCCTACCTTCTCCAAAAATACTAAATTTCTATTTCAACTTGCAGTAATAAACTACCTCCCTAGACTTGAAAAATGATAGCCAGTGGGAAAAATCAGAATTGATTCTTCCGTATACAGAATTTCATTATATCCTTAATGGGGCCAAACAATTCGGGACTCAACTGTGAAATATCCTATCACGTACATATCAAAATAACAAAAAAAGTCTTACCAAAGAAACAGACAGCCATGACTCCTCCACAAATACAAAGCGAACTGACCCACAAAACCCAGACGAGAGCTTTATGTATATGAATGCCTAATAGCTTAGGTCATGTGAGCAGAGGAGCAAGGGGAGTCAATCCGCATCAGGGGACGAGTCATCAGGGAAGGAGACATGTGAAAGGAATGGGGTTGACCCTATCTGACCTGACGCTTTCCCCGTGCAGTGATATGGGCTTGTATGGAG
>NC_051405.1:29100290-29100697 GCF_015228065.2 Penaeus monodon
GGTGGGTACTTCAATAGTGCTTTTGGAAATTTTTTTGCGGTCATAAGAAAATTAAATAATTTATTTGATAGTCCTTTATTTAAAAATTTCGACCCACGCCTTTATCGGTTTGGGGATGAAATACTGTTTTCTTTTTTGGTGACGGGGGGTGAATGATGTCACGGCTCGTTTCCTGCTTAATTGGCGAGAAAATTTTTAAAGGGGTTTGTTAGCTATTTTTGCTTTTATTGTTGGTGACGTTGTTAAGGTTGTTTTGTAAAATCACAGTTTTTTTTTGTTTCCCTAGCTTTTTTAAAAAATTAAAATAAAATTTATAAAAAATTTAATTTAGATGGGGGCATCATAATCCCGTCGAAGATGTACATTTTTGGGTTTTTCAGATAAATTTTGTCAGAGAAATTTAAGTT
>NC_051405.1:29100767-29100875 GCF_015228065.2 Penaeus monodon
AAACGAGTATATAAAAAGCAAGTATGGGAAACAGCACTGGTACCTTCAGACGAACTGAAAAGCTTTCCTATCGCTCCAAAAGTGCAGAAGGACTTAAATTTTTGAAAA
>NC_051405.1:29101081-29101198 GCF_015228065.2 Penaeus monodon
ATATCAAGGGTGACAAACAAGTTCATAAAAAAAATAACTCATGGACAACTCCTAGCAAAAAGCTCCTAAAATTTGGCATTGAATTGGAAAAAAATGGATAAATCGAAAGTATCTTTA
>NC_051405.1:29101252-29101513 GCF_015228065.2 Penaeus monodon
CTGATGCCTCCTCTAAAGTTAATTTTCATAAATTTTACCTAATTTTGAAAAGTATGTGGAAAAATAAAAACTGTGAATTTACAAAAAAAAACCTTTAAAAAACGTCACCAAAAAATAGCAACAAAACTAACAACACCTTTAGGGAAATTTTTTTTCGCCAAGTTAAGCAGGGGTAAGAGCCTGAGAAAATCATGTCAACCAAAAGCACCAAAAAAGCAACATATTTTCATCACCAACTGATAAGGTCGGGAGTCGTAATCT
>NC_051405.1:29103497-29104092 GCF_015228065.2 Penaeus monodon
ATTAATTTTATAACTATCAAACAGGCTTTTGTATGTTGTGTTAGCTGTAGGCTATCAAAATATTACACAGATAAATTTTCTCCCACCCCTTTTTCTCCTTCCAAAACGTGTAATGGGCCCCAGAATGCGTCGAGCTGGGCATCACGCAAACTTTTTCGGATATCTACCCTATTCTCAGGGTTTATTGCTTACTCTCTTTGCTGGTACACCTCAATTTCAACTTCCGAATCGTCTTCAGATTTACAGCATGTTTCTAAGCATTAAAATTTATTTAAGTTTTTTTCATCGTGAATTTTTACACCGTTTCCCTTTCGGACCGGAGAAACATTTAATTTGTTTCTTTATCGTGAACATTTACTAATTCCCATCACAATTTACCCTCTTCCCGGGGGCCCCCATTCGACCTCCGTTCAAGCTCTCCGACGAGTCGTTGGCAAAAAGGGGCGCTAAACCGTGAAAAAAAGAATAAATATTAAAATCACACTTTTTTAAATAAATCCCCTCTGGTTTGGTTAAGCGTATTTTACAAAGGTGGAATTAATATTTTGTGTGTTTTTTTATGTACGTATGTATTTTGTGTGATATTGAATACAAC
>NC_051405.1:29105645-29105794 GCF_015228065.2 Penaeus monodon
AGGTTTTAAAAAACCCCCGTATAGATTAATTGCTATATCAGTTTTTTTTTATTTGATTAATCATAATATTTTTTTCTTCTTCGTGGTGTAATTGCCTTATCATTATCGGATTTTTCTATGATGATTTTTTCATCTTATTTTCCAACCGT
>NC_051405.1:29105812-29106052 GCF_015228065.2 Penaeus monodon
CACTGGGGGCCGAGGAGCGTTTTTAAAGGTATGCAACGGTAAAGTTCTGTGCCCCCAGTCCCCAAATTTTCACATGGTAAAAAAAGTCTTCAATGTGTTCCGTGGCAAATTCATTTAAAGGGTTTTGTTTTTTTAACTAAAACGAAAAATGCTGTCTATTTTATTTTTTCCTGGGGGTTTGAAATTTCTTAGCATTTTTGTTGTTGCCTTTCAGATGACGTTTTTTCTGCCCAAAATAAA
>NC_051405.1:29107595-29107774 GCF_015228065.2 Penaeus monodon
TCTAATTTTTGGTCTTTGGGATCTTGAAGTACTGAGGAGTTTGAAAAAGGCATCAACAGAAAGTGCCTCAATCACTTCAGTGGTAAATAAAACATTTTTTGTCATTTTTTTCCTTCGCTATGCTCACTGAATCGTAATACTTGCAGTAAACCTGTTGTTGTTTTGTTTCATCTCCTGAC
>NC_051405.1:29108167-29108232 GCF_015228065.2 Penaeus monodon
TATTTAAAGCATTTTATTTGATATTTTATTATTGTTATTAAAACCAAAAACCAAAACAAAAAAAA
>NC_051405.1:29108638-29108740 GCF_015228065.2 Penaeus monodon
GGATACTTTGGTATATTATTTTTAAACAAGAGCCGTCGACGAAAGCAAATTCCTTCATTAGCTAAAAAAAACTATTCCGGCCCCATTTTAGCGTAATTTCAG
>NC_051405.1:29108907-29109790 GCF_015228065.2 Penaeus monodon
CATCTCCCGTTCCTTTACATTTTTTTTGCTTTTTCCACGTCTTTTGCTGTTTTTACCCCATTTCCTCTTGTCCTTCTACTCTTCTTCCTTCTCCTCTTCTGCTTCCACCCCTCCAAAACACCCCTTCCCCTCCCCCAAACCTCCACCTCCCCCAACACCACCCCCCCCCTCCTCCAACACCACCTCCCCCAACACTTCCCAAATTCCCACTCCTGCAACACTCCACTTCCACCTCCTCCAAAAACCTCCACCTCCTCCAAACCACCTCCCCCAACACCCCCAATTCCACCCCCGCAAACCCCCACTTCCCCCCCTCCAAAAAATTCCCCCTCCACCAAACACCTCCCCTTTCCCTCTCCTCCTCCAACACCTCACTTCCCTCTCCTCCTCCAAAACCCCCACTTCCAAATCCACCCCTGCCTCCATCTCACTTATATCTCCTGCGACACCCCACTCACAGCTTTTTCCAATACCACTTCCAGCTCCTCCAACAATTCCAAATCCACCCCTGCCTCCACCTCCACTTCCTCCTCCTCCAACACCTCTACCTCCACCTCCTCCAACACCTCCATTTCTACCTCCTCTTCAAATCTACCCCTGCCTTCACCTCCACCTCCCCTTCCATCCCCTCTTCCTCTTCCTGTCACTGCATTTTTCCTCACCTCCTCTTCTTCCTCTCCCCTTTTCCTCTCTTCCCACATCCTCCTCCACGAAGATCCTCACGAGGGAGTCGATGAGGGCGTCACGCAGATCAAGGGCTATTACCTTCACGAATTCCTTCTTTGCTTCGCTCGGCTTGCCATTAACTTTCTAAAATACGGGGGACGATATTAGGGTAAGGCTGTTGGAAGAATATTTATGAAGTTATGAAATTTAATTTCCC
>NC_051405.1:29109859-29110144 GCF_015228065.2 Penaeus monodon
GTGATATTGGATTCCTCTTCTATTTGGGAAGAAGGCAGTGTTCTTTTCTATAACTTATGGCATTTGCGAAATCCCCAAAAACTCGAACAAAATGTCATCTTTCCCTACATTCCCTTTCCGGGTGAGTTACTTCGGCGCTTCCCTTCAAGTGGGAACTGTTCCTTGTTCCAAAATAGTGTCTTTATCCGTAAAGCCGTTTGGTAGGTTTTCACTAATCGCTTGTTGTTATCCCGCGCCCCCCACTCTGTCTCTTTCACTCTTTCACTCTTACTCCTCTTTCATTTT
>NC_051405.1:29111343-29111529 GCF_015228065.2 Penaeus monodon
TAACTTGTTGCTCATAACTCGTAACGAAAATAAAAACCATAATAGAAATCTTCTGTGGAATGTTATGTGTGTTTTGCAATTGTCCTCTAACAATATTACTCAGTTACTTTGTAAAAGAAAGAACTTGAGTAAATGCTTATAGTTTTCTCATGACTCCTCATAGCCTTGGCAGTGGAAGGATGCTTG
>NC_051405.1:29112063-29112516 GCF_015228065.2 Penaeus monodon
GGACGACTACAACTATAGTTACAGTATACGAAAAATAAAGTAAGGATGATGCTTACAATTCAAAATTTACCCTAAGTAAAAAGATCGACGCTTACAGAAAACACTCGATCCTCTGCATGTGTAGAGTTTGATCGCATTATGATCTGTCAAAACGAATGATTAAACTATCCATCATGGACGCAGGTGCCGAAGGGGTGCTAAAAGGGGCAGCGATGCGGGTTAATTCCAATACATTTTTTGACAGAGACTGAAAGGATATTTAAAACCGGTTGTAAAAAAAAGATGATAAAAAATAAAACGGTAATGAATAATGTTTTATTATAAGAGGAATTTCATGATAGAATGTTAACATCATTGTTATTTTTCTATACAGCTGGAAGATTAGTGAGAGGATATTAAAAACTTTTTCATTATGTTTATTCTCATATTACATATATTCATGCTTCCTCTTTC
>NC_051405.1:29113441-29113664 GCF_015228065.2 Penaeus monodon
GACCTATATCTATACTTTTATTCTTGTTTATGAACCAGTGTCTACATTTTAACATTTCTGAATAAAAGCCGAAGGTGTTGAGCGTTTCGGTATAAAGTCATGCGGAAATGTGTGTTGTCCATGCATGCAAATGGAAGTGACTAGCCTGTGTTATTTTGCTTTAGGAATTCCTTTGTGCTTCGTAGATGATTCAGCGGTTTAAATTAAGGTCTTTTTGAGTGAG
>NC_051405.1:29113911-29114738 GCF_015228065.2 Penaeus monodon
TGACTTTGTAATGATTTGTCATGTAAGTGTCCTCGATGATTAATTCTTCAAGAGTAATGAGCGGCTGGAAACGTATCCCCAGTAACCGCAAGTTATAATGATATCGGCTTTCGATCGATCTCTCAAGGAACGTCGCTCTCAAACATCTGTTCATTTGGGCTCGGTATTCGTTACTCCAACTCCATTCAAGACCAAAATACAAACACAGATATATGACGATATGATGAAGCACAGACCTAAGAGAAGAGCAGCTTTTCGAATCACGCTACACTGCTCATCAGACGATAAAACCGATACTTTTCATTAATGTAACACTATCCAGTGGACCAGGTTTGATGTACGTCTCCAGATAAGACAAGAATGAGGAGTATTGAACCCCTATTTTGGGAGCTTATTAAGGAGACTAATCTCATACGAAACCACGATTCAGTTGTCCTTTCTTCAGAGTGTGAATCATTCGTTTCTTTGTTCTTCAAATGCTGTATTTATTTGAGAATAATAGTTTATGTGCTGAGATGTATTTTTTGTGTGTCTAGTTATGGATATATGTTGTGAAAATACATGAAAAAAAGAACATTATGAATACATGAGATGAAAGACAAGAATATGTATAGGTTTTCATTAGTTTAGTCCATTCCTTTCCTTTAATGGGAAAGTGGATATTGGCGTGGGTAAATACCCAACGAGAATATGGTATAGTGCCAGACACAAAAGCCATGTATCAACTTGTCTGTGAAATTTCCTATGCAGTTGAAAACAAACTTTCCCGGCAACGCTCATAAGACTGTGATCTTTTGTTCAGTTTGACACGTGTTGTCTGTGTTTTA
>NC_051405.1:29114897-29115135 GCF_015228065.2 Penaeus monodon
CCTTTAAGTGTATGAGTGTCCGTGTGAATAAACAGTATGGCGTCAACAAGTTGTAACTTTTAATATTATGCCTTTGATGCTGCCAGCTACGTTTAGCATTTGTGTGGGTGCTTGCAGTCGTTATCCCGCTCTTGGCTATAATTGCGTTGTGCACTCGCCTTAGGCTGTTGAGATACAAGTATTGTGGGAGTGTGAAAGATTACAGTAAAAAAATGTTTATAAATTTTCATTTCTACGG
>NC_051405.1:29115159-29116012 GCF_015228065.2 Penaeus monodon
GCATAAGTGCATGAATGTTGTGTCTGAAATGTTTTGTGTTACTTTCAGTTACTGATTCAATTAATATTTTGATGTTATACCTTTTTTTTTCTTCTTCTTTTTTCCAGATTATAACTAATATTATATAAAGGCTTAGTAAGAGATAATTATATAATACAAAATGTCAAGGAAAGGGACAGGGAAAACAGGTGCTGACTGAAACGAGAAGAAATGGTAACGAGAAGAAGTGGTAACATGACACTAGGCCACTACTGTACACCAAACTTCTCGGAATCCTTATCACCAACTGAAAGGTGACAACTGATAACTTGTTCACGTCGGTGCCCCTTGTGACCGACCTGCATGACAACTATGTGATGACACTTGTGGGAACCATCAGGGCTAACAAAAAGGAGGTGCCACCCCGGATGAAAGAAATCGGTAACCGTGAGCTGAGTTCAAGTGCATTCCTCTACACCAAGACACTTATTCTAGTGTCTTATGTTCCTTCCACATCAAGAAGAAAAAGTCAGTGCTATTGCTGTCTATTCCAACACCAGGACACTCAGGGAAAACCAGAAACAGTTGAGTTTATAATTCAACTATGACCAAATGTCCAAAGCAGAAAGCCGCCTTCCAGTCGCATACTGTAAGAAGCGTAAGAAGTGCCCATCAAAGAAGCACAGGAAGACGCGCTTCCACCTCACCAAGTGTGACCTGTCCGTGTGCCTCAGTCACTGTTATGCCCTGTGTGTGGATTGTGAGATGTTCTAGAAATCATACTTTAGTGTCTAAGGAGGTTTACAAAGGCATTAGTTTGTATTTACAGGAATCATAAACTCATAAAATTTATACAACAAAGAAGTCAATTTTG
>NC_051405.1:29116033-29116388 GCF_015228065.2 Penaeus monodon
GTCAGATGTGGGTGCCTCCTCCTGCAGAGACGCCCCCAGGACAAATGAGGAAGTGAACCAAATTACTTAATTCAATTCTTGTAATACGGCGAGTAACAGAATTTAATATTCAGTTGTGTCGGAAAATGTGTAATTTTGAGTTAAATTTTTTAGTCTCCCCTCACATTTATACCTTATCTGAAAATGAATTCTGTCAGTGAATAATGGTAAACTAGAAAAGCTGAATTTAATTCATATCCACAATTTCTATAAAAAACTGCTGAAAAAACATGTTATTTTTTCAAAAAGGAGTCTGTCACACTCACCATATGTCATAGTAAGTAGGTAGAATGCCTTATGCTCTTAAGATATACAT
>NC_051405.1:29117032-29117415 GCF_015228065.2 Penaeus monodon
ACTTGATTGCTTGATTTCTAACAAGTATGACAAAAGTATGCTATAAAAAAAACGAAAAATAAAGAAGGTAGACATATATAGTCATCTAACTTTGCCATTACCCCACCCCCTCAAGCTTGAAAACACACACACACAAAAAGAAGTTTAATCACTTAAGCTGCTACTGAACCGAGATAAGAAGAGCACAGAAAACTTTGGCACTTCTTTGGTAAGTAGCAAAAGAAAAAAATCTGTTTTTTCTTTCAGGCATTTGTCAAACCTTAAGGGAAATTTAATTTCTTTTCTTTTACTTTAATCTCCTATTTACAGCCATCAGTAAGTCAAACTGCCTTAAGACGTCTCCCACAAGGAAATATACGTGTATACACATATACATACACGCG
>NC_051405.1:29118592-29118773 GCF_015228065.2 Penaeus monodon
TCAGAGATGATACAACAACAACAGGTTCTACTGCAAGTATTACTGATTCAGTGAGCACTAGCGAAGCGACTACAAATGACAATAATGATTTATTGACCACTGAAGTGATTGAGGCACTTTCTGTTGATGCCATTGTTCAAACTCCTCAGATACTTCAAGATCACCAAGACCAAAATTCAGA
>NC_051405.1:29120453-29120654 GCF_015228065.2 Penaeus monodon
AATGCTAAGAAATTTTCAAACTCCCGAGGCAAAAATAACAATAGACAGCAGTTTTCGTTTGTAGTATGAACAAACAAAACCCTTTACATGAATTTGCCACGGAACACATTGAACGACTTTTATTACCATGTGAAAAGTTGGGGACTGAGGGCACAGAACTTGTACCTTGCATACCTTAAAACGCTCCTCGGCCTCCACGTG
>NC_051405.1:29120673-29120830 GCF_015228065.2 Penaeus monodon
ACGGTATGGAAAAATCAAGATGTAAAATCATCATAGAAATAATCACGATAATGATAAGGCAACTTACACCACGAAGAAGAAAAAGATATTATGATTAATCTAATATAAAAGTAACTGATATAGCAAACTTAAATCTATATCAGTGGTTCTTAACCTG
>NC_051405.1:29121221-29121305 GCF_015228065.2 Penaeus monodon
GGGTGTCCTGTTCTCTTTCGCCTCATTCTTAAATACTCTTCTTCCACCGCCGCGTGTGCGCATACGAAGCAACTCCGCGAAGAG
>NC_051405.1:29122340-29122843 GCF_015228065.2 Penaeus monodon
CACCATTGTGAAATACTGCTTAACCAAACCAGAGGGGATTTATTTAAAAAAGTGTGATTTTAATAGTTATTCTTTTTTTCACGAGTTTAGCGCACCTTTTTGCCAACGAGCTCGGTCGGAGAGCTTGAACGAGAGGCTCAGAATGAGGCGCCGGGAAGAGGGTGAAACTTGTGATGGGAATTATGTAAATGTTCACGATACAAGAAACAAATTGACTGCTTTCTCCGGTCCGAAATGAAATCGGGTAAAAATTCACGAGTGAAAGAACTTAAATGAATCTTAATGCATTAGAAGACATGCTGTAATCTGAAGACGATTCGGAGTTGCAATGTGAGGTTGTACCAGCGAAGAGAGTGAAGCAATAACGCCTGAGAATAGGGTAGATATCCGATAGTTTGCGTGATGCCCAGACTCGACGCATTCCTCGGCCTCATTACACGTCTTGGAAGGAGAAGAAAGGGTGGGAGAGAACTATTATCTGTGATACATATATTGATAGCCTA
>NC_051405.1:29124134-29125015 GCF_015228065.2 Penaeus monodon
TATGTGCGTGCGATATATGTCCAACTAATTAGGCTCGGCACAGCAACTAAATTCATTATGGAAAATGTGTGGAAGTGCGAGAGCTGCCAGGTATAACGACTGGAACCTACTGAGGAGCTTATGAAGGGAACCTGATAGCCATCGTGTGTTCCTGACTGGAATGATAGAAATTGCCTTCTTTTTTTGCAATGAACTAATTGGTTCGATTTTATGGGAAAATGTAATTAATTCGGAGAACGACTATAAGTAATTTGGTCTAACTTGTAAATCATTCGAAACAATCATGTGTGTGCAAACTGTTTTTTCATTCTGGTGCACATCTTTTGTACCTTTTATCATTTGTAAATCTGGAACTGGAGGTTTGAAAGGGAAAAGAATTTCAAGAAGCTGAGGAAAAGGGGGACTGGCAGGCAGAGATTGGCATATATGGCAGCTGAAGATGACAGAAAAGGAAGCCGTCCTGTTCGTAGACCAAAGAGAATTGTGTCGAACTGTGACAGCCAGTGTCAACTCTGTGTGTTGCAATTCCATGATCTTTTTGAACACATAATGGCCAACACCCCTGTTCCTCCTGCACTCCATCACTATCCCTGAAGGTGCTGTTCCTCCTCCTGCAGGGCGTCCGCAAGCGAGTTCAGCCCAAAACGGTCGGCGGGGTCCGCGCTCTGGCCCCTGGCCAGCCCCCTTCGCACTCCGTTCAGGTAACAGCGTGGCAAGGAAGAGCCCGATGCTGTAGACGTCGGTGAAGCTGGTGCTCGCCACACGCCCTGCCGCGCACCTCGGGGGCGTAGTGCTTGCTCATGTCGCCGCCCCAGCCGAGGAGGCTTCCGCTCTTGAAGGCCATCCCGAAGTCTATCGCAGTGGCCTCGGGGTCGCCGGGG
>NC_051405.1:29125279-29125692 GCF_015228065.2 Penaeus monodon
AAATAATACCAGAGGACAAGCTTGTTTTTTTATTTGAATGCTTCTTTTCCACATCTGTATTTCCACTCTGATTCGACATTATTGGTTATATTAAAATAATGTTTATGAAGAGGAATAGTCAAGCCATGCAAGAAATGGTACATAGAAATAAAATAATAGTACTATGTGTATTTGGATTATGTTGCATTTGGATAAGCAGAGTTGTGCTGTAGATATTCACTTTTAAGGTAGAGATTACTAAATATGTCTTGATCTGCTCAATATAGCTTATTGTTATGTTATGGAATAGTACACATCCCCTGTATCGTAATAAGCAGATAATTAGATGAATACTGAATATATTTTACATTTAATATTGATGTTTTCTTTTACAGCCTTAGATGTGAGGAGAAATGATAAACTAAAATCTCGAC
>NC_051405.1:29127030-29127169 GCF_015228065.2 Penaeus monodon
TTACCTGGCGAAGGAGCAGAATGGCTACAATGGATTTCCACATCGCTTTTAAGGCAGATCTCGAGAGCCATGAGCTTCTTCGCAGTTATTAGAGGCACAGAGTGAAAAGTCTTGCAAAAGCTGGTTGAAAGACTGGTGA
>NC_051405.1:29128150-29128472 GCF_015228065.2 Penaeus monodon
TCCAGCGGGGCGAAATTGCAACACTGAATAATTCTTTCTCGGATTTTCCTGTTTGTTGAGCGAGTGTTGTTGGATCGAGGGGGAGGGATCCGCTCTTTCGCCGAGGAACGTTCTGCAAGGTGTGTCAATACTTGCGCCCACTGTACCGTCCCTGAACTAAACGTTGCTTCGTGTTTGGCCTTGATATAACCTCTCAATATGCAATCAGAGGCCGGTGTTTGTCGGGGTCACAGCCGAAGTCTGAATGTCAATACGGAAGTTTTATTCGTTTTGTGTGTTCGTGGGTGTACTATTTCTCTTTTTTGTTGACCCCCCACCCCAC
>NC_051405.1:29128652-29128757 GCF_015228065.2 Penaeus monodon
GTTCTTTTATCATTGAGTCCGAGAGACTGCATTATTTGTTGAACAATCTTTTTAATTAACGGAATTATCTCTTTCCTACTATGCACTCTTTAAGGAAGGATATAT
>NC_051405.1:29129621-29129711 GCF_015228065.2 Penaeus monodon
CCTTCCCTAAAAGAGTGCCTAGTCGGAGAGAGAAAATTCCGTTAATTAAAAAGATTATTCACCAGCTAATTCAGTCTCCCGGACACAGTT
>NC_051405.1:29130133-29130425 GCF_015228065.2 Penaeus monodon
ACGAATAAACCAAAAAATTACAAGCAACTCCCCCTCCCGTGGCCATAAAAGGGATGAAACATCTAGTTCAAAACTCAATATTAACTTTGCGCCTCGTCTGATGTAAATGCGACACACAACACCAAAATACTGGTATAAAAATCTATTTGCAAAAGTATCACACTCTGCCTCTTTCTTTGACATTCCCGAGAAAGTAATGAAACTGGGTGTCGGGCCCGTAGAGTTGGTGCAATTTATGCTATTCCCACGAGACAATAGTTAAATATGCATACTGATATACAAACACAAGTCG
>NC_051405.1:29130522-29130977 GCF_015228065.2 Penaeus monodon
CGTGAGTAAAAACCTCAACATATGATCTGTATATTCCATATTGCGACGATACAAGAACAAGGGAGAAACAGAGGAATTTGCTCACAAAGACCGCAGCTGCGAACATAGTGTTATAAAGGCAGCCTTGAAGGAGAAACTAGACGCCCGTTATGTAAATTTCATGAAAGGCAAACAAGATCTCTTCCTTAATCATGGGGAATCACCAGTGGGCGTTGTACGAAATAAAATACATATAATATTTACTTTTTACTATAACGATGGTGAATTCCTCTCGGCTGCTCATTGAGAAACTAATAGTAATATTAAAAATATAACGGACAGCATTAGATTTTCAAACATTATTAATTCGCTTATCTATTTTCTTAAAGCTTAAGAGACAAATATCTTCCTTGGTGTTATTTTTCCATTATGTAAGAAATAAAACCTCTTTGTTAAACATTTCTATTATTTAAGGG
>NC_051405.1:29131035-29131340 GCF_015228065.2 Penaeus monodon
GGTCGACTCCTGGATATTTTCACGCACTCTGCCCCTCTTCCCTAATGATTATACTCCAAATTAATGACCCCATTATTACCTCCTCCCTCCCCTTTCCGAGACCTTTATTCCCAGCGAGCTAAGCATTACCCGCCTTGCTTTCCAGAGTGCGGAGGAGGGGTAAGTGAGACCAAGTGTCGCATGGGAATCGCTGTTTTCCCGGGCCACTTACTACCACTTCGATCTTCGTGAGAGGAAAGGCTGACCTGGTCTCGCTCCCCCGGCGTTGTCATCGCTAATTATATATCTTGCTTTCTTCCTCTATT
>NC_051405.1:29131375-29131598 GCF_015228065.2 Penaeus monodon
ACTTCATCTCTATCTTGTCTTAATTCGTATTTTCTTTCTCCATATTTTTCCTTTTACAATTGTTCTGATTAATTCCTTATGGCCGAAATTGCGTACATCCCAGAGACTTCCTTCTGAGCCTCATATAAAAAAACAAAATCGAAGTCAGATCCCACCCCAGAATTATTGATGTCTACGCCGTTATTTTTCCTATACAATTTGCAGGTATTTTGCCAGTATTTTG
>NC_051405.1:29132323-29132679 GCF_015228065.2 Penaeus monodon
GAACCGCAAGACGCATTAAATGTCATCCAATCACCTCGTGTCAGAAACATCTACCATCACCACCATCATGCACATCTATCATCTCCCTCCCTTACTCCACTCTCCATCGCAATTATCCTCAACATTGCAATTTCTTCTTCCACATCTTTCTTGCTATCTTCTCCCTCATTGCCATTCCATCTTCCTTCCTTTACGAGGCGAATTTTCTTCTCCCTGCCTTTCTTCATAAAGACAGGAAACACGGAATCACTTGTTTGAAAATATCAGCGAAGTTTTGATACTGTTTTGATTAGGTAGCGTTGTAAAGGAAGGTGTATTGCCTTTTGGGAGTTCTGTTTTGTGAATTTCTTTATTAT
>NC_051405.1:29133769-29134056 GCF_015228065.2 Penaeus monodon
GAAGGAGCTGCAGCGGCTTGACTGATTCGGCCGCAGCGGAACGCCATCTTCGATCAGTCAGGCGTACGAAATAAATTCTCTTCCGCGCCGCTGGTCGATATCTCTCAGCAGCTTCGTCCGCGATAGAGCCGCGAGACAACCTTGAAATATATGCGTGAGTGAAGTGCGCTTTTCGCTCCCTATTTTCTTTTCTATTTTCTTTTTGGTCTATTTTCTTTTCATCTCTTTTTTTTTTACCCTTTTTTTCACGATAGATCAAAGTGACAATATATGTGCTTGGGTGAAGT
>NC_051405.1:29134424-29134876 GCF_015228065.2 Penaeus monodon
TTTACTTTCTACCTATTAATGATTTTTTATTTATATCGTCATATAATTTCCCTGCTTACGCTCTGTCAACCTTTTTACTTCATTACCTATTAATTTTTCCTACCGCTCTTCTCCTTTTTTCTCTCTCTTCCTTGCATTATCCACCTTTTCTTTCATATTTAGAATTCATTATTATATTAACTTCCTTCTGTTTGTTTCTATCACGTATTTTTTGTCATGATTTTATTTTCTTTCTCCTTTTCCAACTTACATTCACTCTCCCTTCTGCTCCTTTCTCCCTTGCGCCCCCCCCCCTCCGCTCAGCGCTACTTTCCCGTCCGTCACGATCCAGATAAAGCCGCGACAGGCAATCAGTAAGGGAGTCATCGGTTGGCAGCCAATCAGGGGGTGAGTAACATCTCGTCAGCGTACCGGGGAAACGAGACAAGGTGTGAAGGATAAGATGGGGTATC
>NC_051405.1:29136442-29136735 GCF_015228065.2 Penaeus monodon
GAGAAGAGGCAGAAGGGCTAAAATATAAAAACTAAAAATATGGTGCTGGAAAAGCATCAATTATGTTGGAGATACATTTGAGTTAACGTCGAAATTCTGGAAGAAAATTACATTACAAAATAAATGTCAGTTCTGTGAGAAATCGACTTGGTCAAGCGATCTACAACAGATGCGAGAAAACGTGGATTTTTATACATATTTGGGATGAGGGTATTTTAAACAATTATGTGGAGACTTCATGATATTGGAAAAAGGTGAATATACTAAAGTGAGGGTAATAATGCAGTAGTAGT
>NC_051405.1:29138152-29138312 GCF_015228065.2 Penaeus monodon
AATCAATCACAAAAATAAAGTAGAAGAAATTCACATAATTTCCTCTTTAGTCTCAGCAACCCTTTCATCGGATTAGCAGAGGCAGTTGATTCATTACGAAATGTGGTTACAGCCTCTCTTGTTAATGTGGGAGAAAGGTGGTCATATATCTGCCTTCCAC
>NC_051405.1:29138357-29138529 GCF_015228065.2 Penaeus monodon
CATCTCGATATGCATTTCTTCTTTATTCTAGATACCTTTTTTGTGTTATTTTTCTGTCTCATATTTTTCCACAAACAGTATTGGACAGTTAAAAGCAGTAGTGCGGTTTTATGTAAGAAATAAAAGTCTTTTTTGCTAACCATGTTTCAAATCTGAAACACTGTTAGACTGA
>NC_051405.1:29138729-29138912 GCF_015228065.2 Penaeus monodon
AATCAACCAATCTTTTTTTCCCCTTCTGTGATTTTCTCTCCCTCTCCTTCTCCGTTAAAGTTTTACCATGGCAAGGGGATCAACAGGTTCATTAGAACTTTGCGTAGCTAATTCTTTTGTCTAAAAAGTTACGAAAACTTAGACACTGATGATAGCTTTCCCTCAGTGATTATTTCACAGCGA
>NC_051405.1:29140141-29140998 GCF_015228065.2 Penaeus monodon
TGTCCATCCGTCAGCCAGGGGACAATGGACAGGTTTGCATGACCGCCTCGAGGTTGTCATATCGAGATCGAGTCAAAGCGAATTAAAGCAGAAGGAGATTCATTACGAAATCGTTCATGACTTCCAGATATTGGAACAAAGAGAGAGCGAATTAATTTACTTGGTGGCTATGTCTCCCTTTATCGTCTTTCTTTTTGTGTGTCTCATTCTCCGTCCTTTTGGGTGTCTTTTAGTCTGCGTTTGTCTTTCCATCTATTTGGCTGTAGATCGGCCATTCTCTCCACAAGACAATGCATGCGAACATGCACACACGCACACACAATTATAACACTGAAGAGTCCAGAGTCACACTTTAGATCGTCATGAACCTGAAATGCATGTCAAAAACAAAAGAGCACTGCCGCTTGTTGCCTGTCACTCTCGAACATTATTTCCCACGACTTTTCTTCATATTCGGGAAAGAGAGAGAGAGATATGAATTTGCAATTAGATAATCACATGCTGAGAGGCAGAGGATGCATATAGGCGTTAAAGAATCATCTAGATTATTAGAGCAATGAATCATGACCCTATGAAAAATACTTGAAGCCTTTGGTTATATTGGTTTTCGAAACATTTTGTGTGCAGCAGCTGAGCTTAAAATTAGTTTACATGGTTGTCTGTCGTTGGCTGCACTGACGCACGATTTTGCTAATTGCCAAATGGGATTTATTGTCTCGTTACGCAAGATTACCTGTTTGACTGGGAAGGTGAAAAAAATTAATGCGTTTATTTTATTTTCGTTTATTTTTGGACATGTGTAAATTAAGGGTTCTTTTGATATTAATAATATTTCTCAGTATGACAAAAGTCAAGTT
>NC_051405.1:29141131-29141215 GCF_015228065.2 Penaeus monodon
GTATGTCTCCATGTGTGATGTTCATTAAACCTTATTAAATAACAATAAATACTTTGTACTATTTTGTGAGCCTAGTTTTTTATA
>NC_051405.1:29141560-29142108 GCF_015228065.2 Penaeus monodon
TGAATATTCGAATCGCTAATTATCTATTCAATTTACCATTCTCATTGAAGATTTTTAAACACAGGAATTGCAGCTATTTTCTATAAATATTTCAGAAGAAAAAAAATCGCAGAAACACAAATATACCAGAAATTACACATTAAAAACAATTTTTATTCATGGTAATTCCATTCTCTTTTGTAAATACCAATTCAAGTCATATACCAATTACGAACATTATTGGCGCGAGTTGAAACCTTACTTAATATTCTGACAACGGATCTCTACGGAGATATGCAGTGGCAGTGGAGCTGAAGACCCTAAACTAAGGATAAAGGGATGCATATTTAATTGTTGTTAATAGAACATAACCCTGCTTTACCATGCATTCCATGTGTGGGCAGCGGCAGTGTAATATATATGTCTCTCTGTGTGTCCTTTCATGAATAACCTTGTACAAAGATAGTTACTAATTATAAACAAAAGGGTTTGAAATGGTTTCCAAAACAGAATTTCAAAAATAACAGAAATAAAATACTTTCCGTCTTGAGTCAAGCCATCATTCAGAT
>NC_051405.1:29142885-29143051 GCF_015228065.2 Penaeus monodon
TACCTGGAAAAGGACGCATTTCAAGTGTTGTTTGAACCCTTCAAGGCTGTGCAATATCGCGCAAGAGAACGTATTCCCCGGCTGTTCACAACAAGTGAAGTGTCAGGTAAGGAGTGATTAAAATGAGATGGAGAAAGTGCGGCTTGGAGACCTACGAATTCTAGGG
>NC_051405.1:29145452-29145518 GCF_015228065.2 Penaeus monodon
CATTATCGTAATCGTCACCATTTTTCTGCTGATTTGGTCTCATATAAGAAAGGAAGAAGATAAATC
>NC_051405.1:29148832-29149974 GCF_015228065.2 Penaeus monodon
TGTTGAGATATGTTGAATTGCTAGATAAACAAAATCATTCATCAAAATTTGCTTTACTTTCAGGAAAGGTTTAAATGAAACCTAACCTGTCAGAGAGGAAATGACCGAACCTCTTTGTGATATACAGATTTTCATTGCAATACATTTCATATTATGACTGGCCATTGTAGGTGTAGAATGATAAAGAAATATCATGCAGAATGGTGAAAATTTTAAATATTTAAATAGATTAAAGGTAATCGTTGATTATAAGAGAATATTCGTTAACTGCAATATGGAAAGTGAGCACAAAAAGGTGAATTGTGTTTGCTTTACTTTTGGTTAACACAAGGTTCTGTGCATGCTGAGAGGATTTCGAGTCACAGGCTCAGTATTTCTGATTAAAATCATCACTGTGGTGCGGGAGGTTATACGATAAAATGAAAGGTTATTGATATAGTTACTGTACAGGATGTGAAGTTAACTGACATTCCGCCCAATGTCGAAAAAATATATATATAACATTTTGATTTAATATTCATAGGCGTTTTAACCGAAACTGCGATTGCGTCGAATTGGCATGTTGGTTTGTATGTGTAATATCATATAAGTCAGTTGTGCAAGCAATATCCAAGAGCTTGGGCACTCAAGTGTCAATATATGATAGCTGCAGCATGGAGGGTCCATTGTCAAATAACAAACCTGTCCATCTGTGGGGGTAAGTTTTAGTTATGTAGAATTTGTTGGAAAAAATGGAATTATACATATACAAAAAAAAATACAGGTAAAAAAGCAGCCATTTCTGAGAATACACATGTGAAAATTCAACCATATGATATTTAAGGATCCCCATTATATATCACTTGAATCGAAGCCTGAATCTTGATGCTGAATTCGCCACCAATACCAACTGTGAAATAAAGTGCATGGCCCTTTATCTATGTTGGCATCCTTTTCACGCACTCAGAGAAGAAGAAACCATGAAGAGAAGCGAAAATAAACACTTGGCAGGCTTCTCCATCGCTGCTACATTAACATACAGCTGTCCTCATAAACGGAAACCCTCGACTGTGTCCTTCAGTTTCCCTGTTTCATGACATAGATCGTGCACCGTTTCAAGATATTGACTCCTCTGGGATGTGAGGCACAATAATATCCTGTTG
>NC_051405.1:29150198-29150526 GCF_015228065.2 Penaeus monodon
ATCTCATCAATAGTCCTCAAGGCACTCCTGCTGTTTCTGCAAAGAGGGTGATTGTTGTCCATTTATCTGGGATCTTAGATGCGGAGTGTAGAAGCGATATTCTGCAATTTTATTAATAAAGAATTTTAAGATGCAATTCCGTTTAGATACGTCTCTGAAGATACATTGACACCTTATTGTATATTGTCAAATACCATGCTCTTTATCTTCTCTTCTTTATATATGATATGTGCAACACTGCAGGAGGCGGTGGCACACCTCAATGGCAGAGTGATGTCTTTGCAATCATAAGGTTTTAAGGTTCACGCCCCGTCAGTCATTCTCTAGT
>NC_051405.1:29151826-29152118 GCF_015228065.2 Penaeus monodon
TGACAAACTCCCTCTCTCACATCCAGAATTGCATCCGGACTCCAACTCAAGCGTGCATCACACACCAGTCCACTCGCCATCCACCAATTCGCCCATTCATCTATCTCCTCAAGGACGCTGGAATAACAGCCCTCCTCAACAGACATTACGTATCCCTGCACTGACCAAAAGTAATATTTGCTTGTCCGACTCTCCCTCCGAGGAATCTGCCTGTCCTGTGAGTTTAGGATATTTGCTTTCTTTGCATCGTGAGGTTCGGAGATTTCATTTTCTTTTCATCTCTCTTTCTTAG
>NC_051405.1:29153065-29153796 GCF_015228065.2 Penaeus monodon
ATAAGTAATGTTTAATCTTTTAAAAGAAATAACTAAACTATATATACTAAATGAAAAAGAGGAAATGCATGCAAGAAGTAAAAGAAAATAACCAGAGTAATAAAACAACAAGAATGTAAGCAAGCCAGTTAAATACACAAAGGAAACTTCCAGTTCTGAACCACAGCCACGCGCAGTAATCTCAAGACCAAGTTGCAAACGATCATGACCTGCAAATGACAGCCCGTGACACATCTAAGAGATCGAGGAGGCTATCAGGGAGACCGAAATTGATGCATAAAGTGGACCCATGCGTGGCATATCTGGACACTACTTGCACTTGCACTGACGTTAATGGGGAAGGAATAAATATTGGGGGTCCGTGCGTGTGTGTGTGTTGGCTGGGGAGGGTGCCGGAAGAGACTGCAGAGGGAGATTATGTAACAGAGATAGAAGTCTGTTTTCAGAATGTTATTGATATATAACAGAGCGTTGGTTGTTATGGTGCTGTAATGGGGATAACGGTATGAATAAGATAATGCAACCTCGATAATGGATTTCGTAATAACACTGGTGGTCGCACCGCCACCAGTCAATACAATCGCCCATCCACGAACGTTCAGCCGTGAAGCAAGGCCTCATCTGCATATTGTTCATTAGAGCGCAATGATAATCGACACTTGTAAACTGCTCTCCTCCCCTCCCTCTTCCCCACAGATGCATACACTCCCTCCCTCCTCTCACATATCCTT
>NC_051405.1:29153833-29154230 GCF_015228065.2 Penaeus monodon
GCTTTCCCGGATCCCGTGTGTGTATATAGCTAGTCCCTGTCAGTCCCTACTTCTGCTATAGCCCATCGCACTCCTCCGCAACCATACCACCTACCCTCCTAACCCAAACCTTGCATCTACTCTAGTCCCTGCCCTAACGCATCCCTTTACCCATGCCCCTGCCCTAGATCTTCACCCCCCTTACCCTACCGCTGCCCTTGCCTCGCCTCCCAATAACTACCTTACCCTGGCAACCAACAGGAGCCGTCCCTCTCTCCCGTTATTGTTGGAATCGTGTTGCGTGGAATGCCTTCCCGGCGGCGTCCATTGCTAACACAGAGGCGTCTATGATTCGATTACGTTATGGCGACACACTTAATCAAAGGGAGAGGAAAGCAGATTATTGGAGAGGCTTCGC
>NC_051405.1:29154692-29154921 GCF_015228065.2 Penaeus monodon
TTCGAATGTACCAAACCTGGTCATACATAAGGGAGGGGCCAGAAGATGCCAAGACTGAGTGACACGAAAAGAAGAGAGGATTAGGAGATGGGAATAGGTCGAAGGAGGATACAATGAAGAAAGGATCAGGCGAGTTCAAAGGGCACGAGGGACTTTCGTTTGGGGTTTCGCCTTTCATCTTTACGAGGAAAAAAGGTACAGGGAGAGAGAGATTTCTCAGTATGAGTGC
>NC_051405.1:29157044-29157218 GCF_015228065.2 Penaeus monodon
GTGAGAGGCCCAATCAGACCTGTAATCGAAGACCCTCAACAACAGAAAGGAAAGGAAATGAAGGGCGAGCGATAAGATCAGGTCTGTTTACGGTCTTTTTAAAAGTGGATAGGTTGAAAGACGCTCGGAAATATGAGGGGGAGATGGTTCAAGAGCTTGCATATGCGTGCGTGC
>NC_051405.1:29157459-29157810 GCF_015228065.2 Penaeus monodon
GGGGAATTGGACAGAGACGGAATCACAAAGAGAATTAGACAAAGATAGAACGACACTCTACAAGAGATAACTCGAACACCCAACCAAAGGCTGGATGTCCCGAGAGTGAAATCCCCTCCCTTGGCAACCGAGGGCGCCGAGGTCACACTGCAACGCCTGCCTCCCCTGCTTTGGATCTGCCTGTTGCGTTTGAGTTTAGATCTTGAGGCTGATGGCTTTTGGTCCTTGCTGATTGTCTCGTCTGGCGGCACGCGTGTCAGATCTGAAAGAACTTTTAATGAGCCATTTGTATTCAGTCGATGCCTTGGCACTTGCTGAAGGAATGCCCTGTCTGGAGGTCAGTTTGTTTAT
>NC_051405.1:29159936-29160031 GCF_015228065.2 Penaeus monodon
TTACTCATCAATTTATGAACTATTTCTGAAGAAGTTTAAGTGTACTGAGTGTACTGGCTTCCCCTCAGCAGTAGAGGGGAAGTCTGATAATGGCC
>NC_051405.1:29160087-29160155 GCF_015228065.2 Penaeus monodon
AGATTCCGATTCAAAGAGCATTACGTTTGTGAAATCATTAAGCTTTTGGTGGTAAGGTGATAGTAGGC
>NC_051405.1:29162222-29163670 GCF_015228065.2 Penaeus monodon
CAGATGATGGACCTCAAGGGCTTAATTAGGCGTGAATTTAACAGATTGGCTCAATAAGAAGACCCAAAGGCCGTTTACTTGGGAACTTGTGCTGCATCAGATATTTTGTTGAATATATAAAAAAAATAGATGAAAACGGGAACATAAGATGTATTCCATCAATCTAATCACAGCAAGCAAAAATACAGCATGCGAAACTTATTATAATACTACTTCTTGTCGAATATCGTAATGCTCTACTTCTTACCATTAAAATCTTCAGTGTTCTTGTGGGAGATTGGGGTAGTTTACCGAAAAAAAAGTTTACTTTATCACTTCCCATACACGTAATGACCAAGCAGTTTTAGTTCGTTGCAAAATATAGTACCAGGTTACTATATATTACTTTTGCGCAAAACCGTTGTAAAACCTGAACTATTCTGGTTCGTTGCTGTAGTAATGACTATCACTTCAACTTCAAAATCGGTTTCGCTACATTTCAGCTCTGAAAAAAATACAGACTCATCATAAGTCAGTGTAAATGTCAGTGAATTCTGTTTCTACCAATCAAAGTTTATACTCATCACTTTGCCCTTTATTACCCAATGCTGTATGAACCCAACTTTTTGGATGTAAAGCACTTCAAACTGCAGTACTTTGATTCTAATTTCACTTTTTTTAAGCAAGGATGCCAATACCACTGCAGTTCTAAAAAAAATTAAATGTGACGACGAATTTCTGTTTTGGAAATTCAGCGACTCGCTGTGATGTTGAAGATTTATATTGGTTTCCGTGCAAAACAGTATTTTTCCCCTGTGTTCTTTACGTGTGTCATTTTGTTAATAAGACACGTTTGTTGAGAAGAGAGGAAGTTAGGAAATCTAAAAGACGTCTTAAAAGAAGAAAAAAGGGCAAAATTAAGAAAGGATGACAGTGAAGAAGAACCATCAGAAAAATGTTTTGAAGAAAAGAATAAGACCACGGGAAAAAAAGAAAAAAAGAGTAATTAATGGGTGATAACAAGAAAACAAAATGGAGAGAGAACCACGAACGGAATAAATAACAGCAAAAAAGGACAAAAGTTACATCTTCCTAACCTCTCGTAATTCCCGATCAGAGCAGTTTATGTAAAACTCGTGTATTTGTTCCGCACGAGTGTGATAGAAAGATTTTTTACTACTATTCAAATGTAGAACTTTTAAAGGGGACATTTTGTTTTTATCCATCGGTATCGTGAATATTATATTTATAATTTTTAAGAGGGTGATAGGGAACATGATTCATTATTCATTATCCATCTGTTAGTATAATGTATGTGTATTGCTTATATAGTACATATATTCAAAAACGAAATTGAAATGTAAATGCAGGCTATATCAGAATAAATATGGTATTAGAAATCCGTAGAGGTTTGCCACAATATATTTCATCCGTGATATTCCATTTACTCAGTTTGATATCTTTATCGC
>NC_051405.1:29164988-29165053 GCF_015228065.2 Penaeus monodon
ATAAAATATAAAATATAGCAACTTACATCAACTATATAGTGTACGCAGATATTAAGTGGTGTTGC
>NC_051405.1:29165087-29165407 GCF_015228065.2 Penaeus monodon
GTTGTTGTTTTTTTCTTTTATTAATATCATTGCTCAAATAAGCGAATGTTCGTCTCCATCTGCGTGCGTCCAACCTCTGAAAGTATGCTACATAACACTGTCAACGCTTCAATGCACTGCACAATTTCAATACTTGAAAACTGTCTTCTACTATTCAGGTTATATACTTCAAAAAGAAATATGGCAATTCCAAATATAGCAACGGTGCCTCTAGCGATACTGATAAGGAAGCAATTATCATGAAATGAGTGAACAAAGTAAGAATGGCAATATAGTTGTAGGTATTAATTAGTATAGCCGACATTACCGAGCTCTGCACT
>NC_051405.1:29166380-29166545 GCF_015228065.2 Penaeus monodon
GCAGCGAGTACTCGTATAACCTTTGCACTTCACGCCCACATGAAAGAAAAGGCTGACAAAGAGGAGAGGAAGAAGAGAGCAAAATGTTCACAAAAAGCAATTTTCCATTTCTCGGTATCGGTTCTACTCTCGCCACTCTCCGTTTGTCGATATCCCCTCCGGATC
>NC_051405.1:29167179-29167324 GCF_015228065.2 Penaeus monodon
GGCCCCAAACCCTACTTGTACTCAGCAGGGCGCTGCCGTTGTATTGTGAGGAGAACAATTGCGGACTCTTGCTGACTGAGGAAAAAAAGATTTGCTTCCGCTTATTTAGGGAGGAACAGATGAGGCTTCTCTTCGTGGATTATTT
>NC_051405.1:29168938-29169099 GCF_015228065.2 Penaeus monodon
CATTAACGACCGAACTTGAATGAATGACCTGGTTTATTAAGTTAGAGGTAACTAATGACATTTCATGGATAATTAATTCTTGAGATAAAATCTCAAATTAAGGGGAAATGACATCCAAAGTTTCTCACTGAATATCTAGTGTGTGGTCTTATTTCGACTAT
>NC_051405.1:29169334-29169520 GCF_015228065.2 Penaeus monodon
GACTATATACACACATAGTGAATAGCATAGCATTCATCCATGTATTTGGTAATCACATCCCGAACTTTAAGATTGTCAATATAGCTGACCATCCAACCGAAATAGAATCTCTTGCCGTCGGTATAAAACTTGAATATTATTTGTTGCAGCGGCAGTTACCAGGTACCCGGATTTGGGGAAAGATTT
>NC_051405.1:29169667-29170041 GCF_015228065.2 Penaeus monodon
TCAGAAATGTCTATTTAGCAGGCGAGTCTGGCTTAATCTTGCAAGTTGCAGATAAGAGCATCTTCAACATCAACGAAGAAAAGGAGGAAGAGGAAGATTAGATGGGGAAGCCATGATGAAAAAAGAATTAAAGAATGAAACAGTTCATTCACATGTATTCATATATTTTCATGTATGAAAACGCGCGTGTGTGTGTATATATACGTAAATGTCTTTTCATAAGGCATATACACACAGGGTCACGTGTGCTTTTACACTGTATTTAACAGAATATAAAGTATACTTTCGAAAAGGCTAAAAATAACTCTAGGAATTATGAGGGAAAGGTGGGTTTAATACATTTGTGCGTCTTATATGCCATCAAAAAGGGTATG
>NC_051405.1:29170115-29170245 GCF_015228065.2 Penaeus monodon
TGTATGTCTGAATACTTTTTACTTCATAAAGTTCTTTCAAACATGCAATATCTTCTTAGAAAGAATATACAAACAATCAAATCAAATAAACAGTAAAAAGTAGATATAATTAGCTCAGCCGATGACGATG
>NC_051405.1:29170278-29170383 GCF_015228065.2 Penaeus monodon
TAAAGGCAAGGAGTCTCGAAGCAGCGCGACAAAGCCATTTCAGAGCTCTTTCCTAATCAAATGAATTCGCCCTCACAGGGTTTGATTCGCTAATCTCTGCCGATA
>NC_051405.1:29170797-29171190 GCF_015228065.2 Penaeus monodon
CACCTCCTGTTCCCTATTCCCTTCCTTCATACTTTCTTTTCCTCCCATTTTTCCCACCTTTTTTCCCTCCAAAATATCTTTTTCCTTCCCGCCAGGACACGCTCCGCCTCCACCACCTCAAGTCAGCGACCAATTCACGCCCTAATTCAAAAGAAAATGGAGCTGTTCTGCAATTTGCATAGTGTTAAGGCCTCGTGACTTTTAGAAGACCTGACACGTCTCTTGGCTTGTTGATTTTTTCTTTATTATCATCTTTTATTGTTGTTCATTTATCTAACAAGGTTATCTGTTTATTTTCTGTTTATGTTATTCATCTATCTATTACTTTTAGGAATAATGTCTATTACTGGATTTTTTTTCAACAGAGCTTATGATGAAAATGTTGTTAAGATG
>NC_051405.1:29172051-29172494 GCF_015228065.2 Penaeus monodon
AAAATGTCTCTGCTTTTTGTGTTCATTTGTGCTTTTACATTTACCTGTTCAATGTGCATGCATCTACCTACGTAGACGCGTATAAGTATGAGCAAGCATATAATAAATGTATCAGCGTGAATAACTTCGTAAACGTATTAAACACGACCGAATATATAAATTACCTTTCCCTTCTTCGACTTCCCTCTAATTAACTTTCTTTCACGCGCGCCTCTGATACTTCCCCTGTTAATCCCCGACCGGCGTCTCTTACCATATAGAGCGCCTAGAGACACCATTCAGCGTCCTCCTCCGCGTCAGCTGACTCGCGCACTCCATCTAGCAGACAATAAGTATCTTTAATTGGATTGGCCTTACGAAATTAGATTCATGGACCGGTTTCCTGTTTTTTCCTGCCTGATTCAGCTTTTTTTTCGGCTTTTCTTTCGTTCTTTTCTCTCTAA
>NC_051405.1:29172563-29172885 GCF_015228065.2 Penaeus monodon
GCTTTCTCATTCTCTCTTTCCGTCTCCCTTTTCCTCTCCTCCATCTTCTGTTTTTTACCTCTTGTAATTTTTTTTTCCATTTTCCTTTTTATATATGCTTTCTTTTGCATCAGAAGCCAGCCCACGCCCGGCAGTCAAACGTCAATAAAACCTGCTTGTGTATGCCGATCTCTCCGCTCGGGTCAAACAATAGGCTTCCTCTACACTGGAGAATCGCCTGGTAACTGATGGCGAATTATTCATTGCCTTCAGATCGGTGCTGCTCCAGGTTTTTCATGATGTGGGAAAATAAAAATCTTTTACTTCTTTTTTTTATTCAATT
>NC_051405.1:29172985-29173125 GCF_015228065.2 Penaeus monodon
CATGTACCATGTACCTTATCCTGGAAAATTAGTAATGTATGACAAGAAGGATGAAGGAATGACGAGATGAACAGACAGACAGAAAGTTGAACACGGAGAAAGAAGAGAGAAATGGTAAAGAGTAAAGGCATAAACATATT
>NC_051405.1:29173284-29173737 GCF_015228065.2 Penaeus monodon
GACCAAACACCTTTCCTCCTTCCCTCTATCTTCATCCCCTTCTCATCGCTGAACTAAATATAAAGTAAAAAAGAAAATATATATATAATTCGGCCTTTTGAGAAGGCAACTCTCCCTCACGGCTTCAAAAGCTTTAATCCGGCTCATAAAAAAAATTATGCTTTGCTTTGATCGTCCAAGGAAAATCGTGATGAAGAGACGTGCAAGATGAGAAACAAATACGTGAAGAAAGATGCTAAAACAAAAAAGGAAAACAAACTTATGCTACGTAATCATATACCAAAGAGAAGAGATAAAAATCGGAAAGAAATCTGTTTTTGTCACTCTTCTCTCCTGAAATTAGCTAAGTTAAATGAAAATGTTAAACTAAAGGAAATTAAAAAAAATCGCTTTAGCAGAAAAGAGAGGGAGTTGGAGAGAGATACGAGAGAAAGCAAAGGCGACCGGGCGATG
>NC_051405.1:29175025-29175625 GCF_015228065.2 Penaeus monodon
AGAATGAAATTAAAGTAAGTCTAGCTGTGGCCATGGTAGTGTCCACAGCAATAAAAACGATAAAGATAATTGTAATAGCATTGATAACAAGAGCAAGCAAATCAATGATGGCGTTGAAGATGTTATAACAACTGACAGTTTTGTAGTAACCTAATAACATTTAAATATCTTTAGTATAATCCAAATACCTTGTTCCTGAAAAATAAATAGCCCATTATATCAAACAGCGAAAATATACAGGAAAGGAGAAAATAAAGTTTAATCAACAGGTTCATTTGAGAAATAACTTGCAACTTATATCACTTAAAAGGATTTGGAATAAAAGTTGATACTGTCAGTGTTGAATAAGAAGACGAGAAGGATCAGAATCAGTTTTGTAAAGTGTTTAGTTTGAATGAGAAGATTGATAACTTTCCATGCAAGTTATTCCTCACTAACTTTTTGTCACTTGTTAAGACTTGGTATTGATTTATCACGAGTTAAAATCCTGAATAATATTGTGTCTTTCCATTTTAGTTTAGAGTTATAGCCATGACTTCTAGTGACCAATATTCATTTCATATTAACTGTGGGGTGTAAGTCGGAGTAATATATGAAAGC
>NC_051405.1:29175742-29175812 GCF_015228065.2 Penaeus monodon
CAGCTGTAATGGAATGAAGAAGCATAAATGACAAAGATCAACTGCAATGATAAAGATCCTTTCCTTGTTT
>NC_051405.1:29177315-29177487 GCF_015228065.2 Penaeus monodon
TCGTCGCAGTCACAGAAATTTTTAATTCATAAAGCTGAGATTAATCTTAATGAATTGAGCCTTAACAAAATCAGTTCCCTTAGGAAATTCAAATGTTTTCATCACTATTGTTATCATTATTACAATAAAGGTATTGTCGCTCTGATTAAGGATTTGAAACAAGTCTCGTTAA
>NC_051405.1:29178627-29179180 GCF_015228065.2 Penaeus monodon
GTCAAACCGTTTATTTGGTGCTGTATTTCCCCTTCTGACTCCCGGTCTTAATACCTTATCCTTCTCAGTCTAACTCAGGAAACAAGGT
Organism: Penaeus monodon; assembly: GCF_015228065.2. Taxonomy (NCBI): domain Eukaryota; kingdom Metazoa; phylum Arthropoda; class Malacostraca; order Decapoda; family Penaeidae; genus Penaeus; species Penaeus monodon. Next base: position 29,178,716 of record NC_051405.1, read on the forward strand.
CAGGAGTAAACAGCTTAGAAGAAATGGTATTGCCCTTTCTAACCACAGTATTAATAGGAATACCATCGGCTTCTGCAAGGAGATTCGAATGTTTTCTAATATTCTACAATGGACATTTTTCACTGTAGCTCTCTGTATAGAGACGACAGCTATTGTGTGATCGACGAATGCCATGCAGAAGCTTACTACATTCATTGGTTTCCTGTTTTTCCTCTGTCGTAAGCCGAACTGAACTCTTGACGGGTTTGAATCTAGTGTATAAGAGCTGTGAGTTTTTCCACAGTTCATATATTGGTAAAAAAATCTGAGCTGATTTTATTACCGCAATGTGTCCTGTATCTGTTAAAATCTATATCAATGCCATCTACTGTCATTTTACACGTCTTGCCTTTCAGTAATATTTTTACAATTGTAACGATAGCGTGTATTTCTGTCCGTGGTTAGCCGTTTTCTATTGCTTTAGGT
>NC_051405.1:29179852-29180198 GCF_015228065.2 Penaeus monodon
ACTGCTTTTCGATTTATCCCTAACATTTGCAGTAATTTTCCAGTCTACATTCCAGCGAGAGAAACTCGGGGCAGGAGCTAACCCTTCCCTTGAGCGCTTATCGTCCTCATATCAACTTATCGCTGAAGTGGTTTTGAAGACAGCGCTGCAGATACAATCACAGAGCGTAGTGTTTGGTAATGGTTACAGTTATTTGGTAAGGATTGGGTCTATTAATCCTGCAATAGAGGGCGAGTGGGAAGGGAGAGGGAGAGAAGAAAAACAGATATATGGATAACGAGAGGAGGGAAGTGGCTGAGAATAAATTATCGCGTGAAGATATAGAAAACATGAGAGAAAAGTGATA
>NC_051405.1:29180436-29180879 GCF_015228065.2 Penaeus monodon
AGCAAAGTAGAGAGGTACTTACAATAGATATGATATCGCGATGTGCTCCACACATCATAATAAAAAAAAATACATCTGGGTATTCCTCAAAAAGAAGAACTTTTCTTTTTACTGTGATCCTATTACAGGCTTTGAAGTGCTCAGAAAAAATCAGTCGGAATGCGCATCGATAAAAAATAGACGTAGCATAAAAGACCGACCCCGGATTTCCCTCTGGTTCAATCCATTGCTAAATATTTAACCGGCGTCACTGCACAATTCATTGCAACGGACAGAGATGAAAGGTAAAGAGGAATTTCGGGGATACATTTCGCAGAGTGTTCTCGACTCTTCGCGCACTACGAGGCCGTGATCTCCAAACCAGTCTCGTTCTCTCTCAGGCTTACTGTACTTAGGATACTGAATGAGTAAATATGAAGTGATATTCCAATAAATAAACGACG
>NC_051405.1:29180948-29181020 GCF_015228065.2 Penaeus monodon
AACGGGCGAAACAAATAAGATGGGACGAGTCGCCAAAAATAAAATAACATCACGAGGATTCGAAGAGGATTC
>NC_051405.1:29181469-29181566 GCF_015228065.2 Penaeus monodon
CATTCATATATAGAGAGTTAGATATAGTTATATTGATATTCATGCATGTGGCAAATATGGTATTATATTGAATGATCTGTTAAAGGAGAGCATGGGC
>NC_051405.1:29181966-29182600 GCF_015228065.2 Penaeus monodon
CCCTGAGCCCCAATCAGGCTAACCGTCTTATCCAAACACCGCCTTCTCTTCCAGGTCACCTCATCCCAAATCCCCTTTTACCGTATTACTCTCCGTGATTAGCTGCTCCCTATGCAAACCCTCTCACTCAGTCCTCAAATCAACGTCAGTTCAACAGTCACACCTAAGGAGCCATTTTTATTTCGAAGGAAGAGGCGGAGAGAGGGTGCTGAAGATCTGGTTATGTGGTGTGTGTGTGTCTGGTGAAGTTGGAGCTAATGTTGTGTGTATTCTACTGTCTCTGTGGTGTTTTTGCGGTGGGTGTTGGGATGTTGTTTTCTTATTGGTAGAATATAAATGGTGGGATGAAGAAAATGGGTATAACAGGTAAACGTGCGTGTAGCCTGTTGTTATCATTATTGTTTGTTCTGTTTATACTTTGTTAGCATTATTGTTTTGCATGTGCGCTTAAAATAATAATGCCGTTGTTATATCCAGGATATTAAAACGAAGAGAAGAAAGAATAATCCCGGAGTGATAAATGCACTCAGAAAATTATACTTTTATGTGAACACTTAATCATAATAAATATTTTCCATCTCCTTTGCTGAAAAAAGGTCATGGAAAGTTTTTGCCTATAAATGAGGAAAAAAGA
>NC_051405.1:29183184-29183691 GCF_015228065.2 Penaeus monodon
CATTAACACGACTTTCCATTTTACTTCCATTTGTCACAGTACATCTATCTTACTGAAGCTTTGCTATTTTGATGACCCGATAAACGCATTATCATATACGTCCCTTTTCTGTATAATAATTTTGGTGGAACCCGCTCTTTGTAGAATTTATGATATCTTCGTAAATGATTTAAAGAAAATATTGTAAAATGTATGAAAATAGATCGGCATTACCAACACTATGAAACTGAAAAATAGTTACAATGTCGTTTTGCAAGTCTATTAAAGTTAAATTGAAAACGTTTCGGCTTTTAAAATAAAAATAACCAGGCTCACAAAACTACCTACGTTCTAATACCCTGTGAAATATACACATATACTTGTGCTTGGGTACTGTGTCAATTCAGATTACTTCAACTTTAACCGTCTTGCATATTCATTTCTTAAACATTATTCTTCTAAGAACGTGAGAAATGGCAGAAATAATAATGATAGACAAGACTTGCAAAGCGACAGATGTTTACATAC
>NC_051405.1:29183753-29184402 GCF_015228065.2 Penaeus monodon
GTATGTATACATCTGCAATGTTAGGTAAAATTGGTACAGTTGAGGAATCAGGCAGACCTACCATCTGCTGGTATATTTTATGAAAATCGTACCCATTTTGTAACCAATAAATGAATGAAAAATCATTAACTTGTCATGATATAAATTGTAAATTGTTAGAATATGTATTTAAAGTTAAAAGGAGATCATTTATAATCAGTGAACTGAAATTATTTAGAGAAATCATAACAAAATCTTGGTTATCAATAGAATGACTATTTTCCGCTGTAATCATTTGGTAATGTGGTCAACTTTTTATAAAGTACGAAATGCTTTCATTTGAAGTAAGGTTATTTTTTTTCCTTTTAGACATTTCGAGAGTCAGTTATCCATTCCCTGCCGTTGATAAGTGATAGTGGTATCGATGCACAACCGACCGGCAGCTGTTGTTAGTAGCAACGACAGCCGTTTCTTTGGTGGGAGGTTGTGTAAATGGAGCCGGATGATTTGTTGTTTTGTCCGGTTTGGACGTTCTGTTACTGCTTCTGATATTGTAACATGTGTTCATTTTATATTTTGTAGATCCTAGGACGTGCGCACTGAAACAAAGAGCTTACAACAGCAAGCTAATAGTAAACATATGTAATCGCACTCCACTTCATGGGTCAGA
>NC_051405.1:29184442-29184561 GCF_015228065.2 Penaeus monodon
GTGTTATCAAAGTTTCAACTTTACATATATTAATTTTATTCATTATGGATATTTACGTCATTCAACTGACAGGTTTATCACAAAGGATACCATACCACATTGTATCATGGTTCATATTT
>NC_051405.1:29184596-29184843 GCF_015228065.2 Penaeus monodon
CCATTGAAAAGCTAAAACTGAGAAAGCATTGTGATGGAGTGTCCGTGCACCGCCTGGACTGGAATTTTAGTAACCGGAAGAGAGAGAAAAAGAAAAATGGCCGCGTATGATTCTCCCGCAGGCAGAGCGAGACCGGGCCTTTGTTCGAAGGGATTGTTATTGCCACGAGGCGCATCGAGGAGCCAAGCGGAACAGCGGCGAAAACTGATGGAGGCGAAGCCGAACCATTCGTCCCACAGCGATACAA
>NC_051405.1:29185130-29185633 GCF_015228065.2 Penaeus monodon
CCTGAACGCACCTGGAAATGCAGTTACTGCTAATCAGGAACAAATTAAAATTCACAGACAAGAAAAAAATCTGATGGAGATGTGATTAACACCTGAGAATAATAAGGCTTAAATGGAATGCATGGTAAAAGAGAGAGGAAAGAATTTTGGCACTGATGAGAGCGATAAAAATCTATTTGATGAGGACCATATAAAGCTGCGGATATGAAGAGGAGAATGAAAATGAAATAAAGATATTGGCTGAAAATGTTTTTAAATTATACTGCGCATATTTATGTAAGTGTTTATTGAAACTGTAATTAACAGCAAAGCTCGTTATTCTGCGATGTGGAAGAAAAAACTACTTTGATAGAGGTAATAGGAATTATTGCTTATGAAAATCAGACATAAAAGGGACAAGTAATCAAAGTGAAAATGTAAAATTAAGTCTTAAGAAGGATAGGAAGACAAGCGACATGCGGAAATGAGGAGTGGGTAGGAAAGAAGTATTAAAAAGAGGTAAC
>NC_051405.1:29185775-29186143 GCF_015228065.2 Penaeus monodon
TACATTCAAAACAGAAATAAACAAGTATTTACCACATGCGGGAAATGGAGGGGAGGAAGCAAGTTAAAAGGCTACACAAGTAAAGAGGGAGACGGAAAACGCAGCGCAGAGTAAAAGAGGAAACAAGAGAGGGAGAGAAAACGGCGGGAAAAATCAGTACACAATAAATGGAGAGAAAACAGTGGAAGACTTGATAGGAAAGAATAAAATACACGAAGGTTTAAGATATATATATTATTAAAATAGAAAAAAGAAAAAAGGTTATGAAATATAAATAACGATAGCAACCTTTACTGCCAAAGTAAATAATAAGCCATTAGTGAAATTACAGAAGAGAAAAATAGTTGATGTCGAAAACCATCTATACT
>NC_051405.1:29187465-29188297 GCF_015228065.2 Penaeus monodon
AATGGAAAAAAATCCTATATCTATATCATGTTACTCGGCCCCATCTTCTGAGTGTAATGGAACACCATTTTCGGATAATAGAGCATCATATTTTATGGCATGTAAAACTCGTTTTAAAAAATTCTCTCTAAAACTCTCTGTCCTATAAATCGAGGGTCAGCGAGCCTGAAGGAGCGGCGCCGAGGCCACAATGTTTACCGTTAATTATGGCAGAACTTTGCGACGAAAAAACGTGACGTTTATCCTGAAGTAATGTACAGTATATAGTTTTCCTCCAATGCAATTATGACTGTACAGTATATAGTACACTGTTCATTGCTCGCAGTGTGACTAACGTCTCTCGAACAAAGGTAGAAAGGGAAAGTTGAATTTAATCGCGTTCACTACGGGAGTATTTACGTAATTTCATTTGAAGACATTAACAAGGAAAATTATTTTGGCGATCCGTCTGGATATACCCGAATATGTTCTGCTAGCTTCGGAGATGATTTTCTTGTGTTTGAATTTTGGTTAACCAAAATCATTGCTTCAGGTAGCTATGAATAAACTTGTGATAATGAATTCTAGAATATTTGCATTAACTTTTGCCTCCCGGCGGTGACTTGCCACATATTTTGCTACGTTCGGCTTGCCTGGGATGTGGCAGGAAATCTGAACTTGCAACAATGCAGACATGGTTTGTGCTACATCGCCATAAATAAAAACAAGTCAATCCGGAAATAATCAAGTGTTTGATCAGTATTCCTAAACCACCTGTTGCATAGCATGTTAGCCTCTTGCTAACAAGATTTATAGAAAAAAGGCATGTGCAGATACGAGACTGGGAACGGGG
>NC_051405.1:29188319-29188387 GCF_015228065.2 Penaeus monodon
ACCTATTTTGAAGATATATTAAAAGATATCAAAAGTTAGAAAACCATAGTTTCTAGTCAGCAATGAAA
>NC_051405.1:29188613-29189083 GCF_015228065.2 Penaeus monodon
CTCAATTGCGCACCTGTGATCAACAGATGAACCATAACACGGCCCACTGTTTGTGCTCCGGACAAAAGTTTACAGGGAAGAAGACTCACATTAATTAATGAGAATAATACATGAAAATTAGATATTATTTGAGATATGAATAGTGCCACACTCCTTCTTTAACTTTCGTGAAGAAAATAGATACCACGAGTGGGATAGTGATATATCCACCATATAGTAAGATGTGCGATGTGTTGTATATCAAACCACAATACCCGATCTGCAAATGGATCCGGATTACGGGATAATAGTAACGTGAAATTAATCCTGGCAATTCTATAGACGAATTAAGTTAAGCTCTATCTCATTATGGACGTAATCCTATTACTAAATTACTGGTGCAATCGTAGCTGTAATGGCTAAGACTGTCTGATTATAATGTGATCAGTTTGGAATATCGGTTTCAGTTTTTAAGCTCTGGACGAAGTGGC
>NC_051405.1:29189164-29189356 GCF_015228065.2 Penaeus monodon
CCCATTGTTGGCTTCCGTATAAAACCCAAGATGAGGAGCTGTAGGACAGAAGAGAGGAAAACTAGAAAGGAAAGCAAGAGGAAATGAGGATAACCGCCAGTAAACACGGAGGGAATTGTGTGGAGTTTTTGAAAAGGGAACCTGGGGGATATTATACCACACGATGCTTGAGGAACCAGCAACAGAAAAGGA
>NC_051405.1:29189571-29190212 GCF_015228065.2 Penaeus monodon
GAATATTATTAAAAGACAAAAAAAAAATCAAATGCAACTATTTAACCGACAATAGAATGAAATGAAATCTTAAAGAATCAAAATGCGCGCGAAATTATCCGAGCCCGTCTCTCGACTCCCCGAGAAAGACTCCGGCCTTTGAGGAGAGAGATGAGGCGCGATGAGGATGTTGGAATGGCTATTAGGAATATTGCGCCGACGGAGGTTTGAGGGAAAAATTAGGAAACAAGAAGGCCGAGCAGATGTAATGAAGACGGGCGGCGGGAACGGAGAAAGTGGATTGAAGTGAAACGGTCTCCGGCCAGAGAGAGTTGAGGGGAAAGAGTTCGAGAGGGTCTGAAGAGCAGCGGAAGAGGGAGACGAAGATCCGGGCGAAGGGGATGCTGGGGAAGAGATCAGGTGGTCTTAATGCAAGGAGATGCAAGAGGGATGAGGGCGGCTTGCCTCTCACTGGTATGCAAATGTTATTATGAAGCATAGAGCGTAAGGGAGATAGATGTTAGCTGTTTATATGACAACCGGGTGCGTAATTCGCCACCTAAATACAGGAGCTAGCATCGTCGCTGGCAGAGAACTGAGGCATCAGGTAGCCAGTTATATTATGAATAACCTCGTTTCCCACCGTAGATGAAGACAAGTTT
>NC_051405.1:29190576-29190877 GCF_015228065.2 Penaeus monodon
TCCATAATGTAAAAGCGTGATCCGCACTGGCAGAAACAGAGATTTTATGAATTAATGAATAAATAGATAAAAACTTGTACATCATCTTCCATTTGGTTCTTTTCTATCGTTACAAATTATATATATTGTTTGTTTGCCTAATTGCAAATTTTCTGTTAGGTAATTAATGCACAATGTAGTTTTGCTAAATGCAGAACATTTAGAATTCTGACTCAAGGATAAAATATGCGTTAATTTTGCCAGCAATGATACTCTTCGTTCAGGCGGGTACGTAAGTGCCGGAGGCCGATCGCGAGGATGT
>NC_051405.1:29192342-29193039 GCF_015228065.2 Penaeus monodon
TTGGTATAAGCAATACATGTCAGATATGTTAAATCTAGAATCCTCACATACTGAAATCCATCAAGCAAATTCGAAAAATTCCCCTTACACAAGACTGGAATTTCGTTATACTTTTTATGAATAGTTCAATATATTTTTTTCATGGCAAAGGAAATTGGAAACCAATGCATTTGCTTTCTCGACAGGATTGCAATTGACTTCCTTGAGCTTGCGTATGCAGGGCTGCACATGAATCAGTGCTGGGAAGAGTCGCCTCCAAGGGCACGGGCACCAGACGCGACGGCGGCGCTGCGGGAGGGAAATGAAAGGTTTTGGAGAATAGTTTCTCTTATCATGTGGCGATCGTCATTCATGGGAGATTGTCATACTTGGCGTGTATTTTTTTTTTTTTTTGTAAGGTTTGTATATTCTATATAAATCTATTTGCATAGAACGTGTAATCTAGTTTAACATAAGTGCTCCTTTTGCTACTGTTACTTTTACAGCTAATTCTACAATGATATATGAGTTTTACTGTTGTTATTCCTCAAAGCTAAATACACATCCCTAAAAAAATCTTTCTTTATTCCCTTCTCTTTCATTTCCTGCGCAAATACCCTTCTCTCCCGCAATCCTCTGTCAGTCTCTCAAGTATCCTTTCCCCTCGATTTCCCTCAAGCACTCGCCACTCTTTCCCCACAATTTCGTCCCGTTCCTT
>NC_051405.1:29193120-29193392 GCF_015228065.2 Penaeus monodon
ACCTTCTCTCTTCCTCTTCCTAACTAATCTTTTATTTCCACTCTGCGAATCACGCAAGTTCGCCAATTTACTCCTTTAATTCGGACAATCCTTTTATCTCGGTACTGAAGGAAGAGGTAAAATGTGCTATTCCGTTTCTTTTCTCCTCCTCTTCCGTTTATGTCTGTCTTTCTTGCATTTGCTCCCTTTTTCTGTTCTAGAGTCGCCATGCACAGGGTGACATTTCTTCAAAGTAGAATGGTTATTAAAATGTTATGTATGTTGGAGGATAT
>NC_051405.1:29193581-29193945 GCF_015228065.2 Penaeus monodon
CTTTTGAGTATATATATTTTGATGTGCTTATATGTGTGTTTTTTCTGCTGAATACCTAGATGCACTCACAGAGACATGCATGGATGCATACAATCCCTCCCTTTTATTTCTTTTTACATTTGAATATGAACATGCTGTATAAGTCTTATTCCAGAATTCAATACACAGTGGGTTCAACTGACACATAGGCAAATAGGCTCCGTTGTGTACATCATTCCTTACTGGATACGTGGAAGTAATTTAAGTCGTTAAAATATCTGGTGTTTGTCTTTCTCATCTTCATTATAACATTACCTGATCAGAACTATAAAATTCCTCTACAGCAAGGCGACTAACGTAGTCTACCATAACAACAACATTGGAA
>NC_051405.1:29194108-29194885 GCF_015228065.2 Penaeus monodon
GGCCTAGCTGGACAAGAGCAAGAGTTTCCCAGGCTTAGTCCACCATCTTGAAGACGCCTCCACAGCTTATGGCATGCAGATCAGTGCTGAAAAGACACAGTTGATGACACATAGCACTAATGACATCAGCACCGATATCCCCATAGACAACAAAAAACTGGAGACCATCCGTAACTTCAATTATCTGGGAGCTATAGTGTCGGATGTGGGATCCAAGCCCGAAGTTCTCTCTGTGATAGCCCAAACCACAGCTGGGCTGTGACGACAAGAGCATCTCCATCAGTTCTAAGATTAGATTGACGCGCTCATTGATCATATCCATGTTTTTATATGCATGTGAAACGTGGACAGTAACAGCAGAAATTGAGAGAAGGGTACAGGCATTAGAGATGAGATGTTTCCGCAAACTCCTCGGTATCTCTTATAGCGATCACTTAACCAACGAGATAGTGAAGTCCATAATTAGAAACGCCATCGGGCCGTATGGAGATCTCATGACTTCAGTAAAAAAGACGCAAACTGAAGTGGTATGGTCACGCCACACGATCATCTGGACTGGCCAAGACTATCCTGCAAGACATAGTGCAAGGAGGGAAGATAACATCAAAGAATTGATTGGTCTGGGTGCAGACATCTTACTACGTGATGCAGAGAATCGGGATAAGTGGAAAAAAGTTGGTTTTCAAGTCGATAGTGGTGCAACAAAGGCCAACCAGAATATGATACAGGTGAGGTGAGTGTATTCCACATCATTGAAATAATCTGTCCTCTCCCCTA
>NC_051405.1:29195564-29196007 GCF_015228065.2 Penaeus monodon
TTCGTGGTCGAACAGTTGGTCAGAGAACACTTTTGGACACGCTTACCCTCCCCATATGTCTTGAGATTATTGGTTTGCTGTTACGTATGAAATAGTATAGGTGCTAAAATAACAGTGTAGTGTTGATTTGATTTATATACGATAGCGTAGTTATTTTGATGATTTTATCTTCTAGGTCTAGCTAACTGCTATGTTTAATTTTAAAAATGAAAAGAAACAATTCAGCCCCTTACCTCCTCCCCCCCACACAAAAAAAACTGTGATCAACTAATTTGCAACTCTTAATTAGTTTTCCTAATTCCATGACATTCTGGCGTTAAAAATGTTTAATGGCCGATTTAGTAAATTCCTTTTTTTTTTTTTTAGAAAGAAATTCGTGCTAGAAAAAGATATAGAAAAGTCAGCATGCATAAATATATACGACTACTTTTCATGATATCAGC
>NC_051405.1:29196257-29196509 GCF_015228065.2 Penaeus monodon
GTCTTTATCTCGTTCTTATTTATAGTCACAGCGCGTGTCTCCGTAAACTCATTTAGACATCACGTGAAAGAAATAACGAAGAGCAAAACACCAAAGCAAGAGCTCAAAGCAAGAGTCGCTTCTGAATCTCGGCGGGTTCATTATCGGCCGCCGCGTCCGTGTCGGGCCTTCCTTCGCGCTTCCTCTTCGTCTCGGCAGTAATTTCCGGGAGAAGATCTCATGACGAAGGGACCTCGGCGGCGAGAGAGGGTC
>NC_051405.1:29199440-29199629 GCF_015228065.2 Penaeus monodon
GGTCCACTTTATTTTGTTGTTTGATAAACTGTCAAACCTTTAGCACTAATAGATAGTGATGAAAATAAATAAATCGGACTTGTTTTCATGTTTTCCTTTCAGTCAGATGGAAAAGTGAATCACGGTCTCCAGTCCGTCTGATTTAGTTTTCCAGGTCTCAACAACATGACGTGGCGTCGCCACAGTTTG
>NC_051405.1:29200273-29200499 GCF_015228065.2 Penaeus monodon
TTGTATGTATCACGTATGTATCAACATGTACAGACATATGTGCCTTTTTCCTTTTCTCCCCTTTCCCTCATTCGACCCCCCGAGCAGCACTAATCCAAATGGCTCCCGAAGTTACTGTGGTCAATTTTCGAAATGGACTTAGCCTTTTTTCGAAATTTCAGATGGACGAATGATTTCATTCGGAAATCTTGTAGAGTGATTTGTCGTCTACAAAAAGTGTACCATT
>NC_051405.1:29200612-29200752 GCF_015228065.2 Penaeus monodon
ACTCTGAAATACTCACAGTTAGCCACTTTCTTTTCTTGCATTCCTTTACCTTTTTATGACAGGATAAAATAAAATAAAAAATTATATGCCCCAACATGCGCAAATTAACACTCTCACATGTTAATACATGATGGTACACG
>NC_051405.1:29200884-29201033 GCF_015228065.2 Penaeus monodon
TAGTTGAGATAGAGAGAATGGCCAAACATCAACAAGGTTATCATAAATGTCAAATTTCTAGTCCAACTTTTAGCAAAATGTTGAGGGAGATGAGGAAACTTGCAAGCCAGTTTAAAAACAATCTCACATTTTACATCTTGTTTCATACA
>NC_051405.1:29201090-29201615 GCF_015228065.2 Penaeus monodon
GGATTTAACGCTCTTGTTATTTGAAAGTGAGGAATCGTACTGAACTGTAGAACAAAATGTTCTGATAAATTTTCATATTTTTGTATAGATGGTCTTTACACAGGTTATGTGTCGACAAATAATGACTTACGGGAAAAGAACGGCCGAAATATATATACAAATAACGGAAATGCATCTAATCAAGACATATTCACATTCCCTTTATGCGAAAAATGAACATAAGAACATTACGTTATCATATCTGAATAAATCACGAAAAAGTAAAACCATAAAAAACATTTGGTCTTTAACGCCAATGAAAACGTCACGTCAGCATAACACAACGCACGTGACCTTCCTGTGTTACTTTTTTTCTCTCTCTTTTTTGTGTCAGACTCGGTGAACACGAATGAAAGTCGGAAAGTCTGGGGGGTGAATATAACAGTAAATGTTAAAGATCACATAATATCTATTTTCATGTACAGAAAAGGCATTACGTTTATGCGATGGGAAGAAATATATTATTGAAAAGTGAAAAGAAAAAAA
>NC_051405.1:29201634-29202098 GCF_015228065.2 Penaeus monodon
AAAAGAGATGGGGAGGGAAGGAAGAAGAATGGGAGAAAAACAGTATCTCAATCTCAGTCCCTATACTGTTGAAGCGTAGGGCGCTAACCGTTAGTGCATATCACGCTTATATCGGAGGGGGGGAGGGGGGGTGCTGGGGGGAAAAGAGGGTGAGGGTGGCTAAGATTAGGTCTTTTATGCATGTGTTGTTAGGTGTACAAGTGTAAGTTGGTAAAAGTATTTACTTCTTTGTTTGTATTATGCGTTGTGGGAACATGTTCCAGTTACGAATGGTGTGTTGAGAGTATGAGTGTTTGTAAGAGTCAATTTGATGGTGATTTTGAACATGGTTGTCCATCTATGTGCTTGCCTGCGTATAGTGAAGTTATCCATGTGTATTGTTTGATATGTGTTGTGATGCCAGGAGTTTTAGTGAAATTGTAGCTCCTGTGTTAATCTTTTCTACATTAATAATATTTGTCTGA
>NC_051405.1:29202415-29202861 GCF_015228065.2 Penaeus monodon
GTGGCTTCCTAATGCTCGAGCGAGTCTAGGTCAGTCTGGGTGAGTTTACAGTCGCCAGGTGTCTTAATTGGTCAATAGATGAGACTGTCCTCAACAAAAAGTCTAGTTATAGAATTGGGGATGGATAGTGGGAGGTCATTTATGTAGAGTAAGAAAAGGAGGCCTAAGACGGTACCCTGGGGTACACCAGAAGAGACAGGAACAGAGTTAGATACAATACAGTAAAAAAAAAAAAATGCTTCGGGTCCCGTTAGAAAGAAAAACTGATCCATTGATTCTATAAAACTATTTTTGCGCGGTCTTTCGTTGGAGACTTTGTCAAAGGTTTTGGCGAAGTCTAGCACAAGAGCGTACACCTGTTTAACGTCGCCTCTGTCTATTAGTCTGGAAATGATGTGATTGGTAACAATGAGTTGGGATTCGCATGATCGTTTGGGTCGGAATCC
>NC_051405.1:29202922-29204651 GCF_015228065.2 Penaeus monodon
GTTCGAAGATTTTGGAGACAATGGAGGCGAGAGAGATGGGGCGATAATTTGATGGGTCAACTCAGTCACCTGCCTTGAAAACAGGGGTAACGTTTGCACAAAACCAGCCGGATGGGAGAGAGGATGTTCTAAAGGATTGTGTGAATATGGTTTGGAGGACGGGGGCACATGTTGAAGATTGAAGGGATTTTGTCGGGTCCAGTTTCGTGTCCAGTGATTCTAGTAGTTGTTGTATTCCGTCTGCTCTGATGGCTAGAGTTCAGATGGGGGGATGGCGGCTGTTTGGCCTCTTCGGTGTAATAGAGTTTCCTTGTGTGAAGACAGAGTGGAACTGTGTTGAAAAAGTGCGGTGATATGAGTGCCGTTGTGGTCTTCAAGTGCAGATATGTTCGTGGTGTCTTTGAAGAACTTAAAGAAGTATTTAGGGTTGTTTCTTACGTTGTCTGCGAGATATTTACTGATGTGTTCGCGTTCGGCCTTCTTTATGTTTTTGGCAAATGTTTTTTGGAAGGATTTATAGGCGGCCCAATTCTCTGGTGTGTTGCATAATTGCGCGCATCTGCAGTCTCTGTTTTCGTCGCTGTTGTTTGCTAGACCTCTGGAAAATCAGGGGAGTATATACCAATCTGAAGATACTTTTTGTGAAGCTGGAGTAGGGGTCGGAAGATAGAAAATTGTCTATGTAAGTCCTCATGTCCCTTATGATCGAGTCCGTGTTGGCTCTAGGGAAGAGCAAGATAGGTCCTGGTCTGCGTTTCTGTCTGGCTGGTCGGAAGTTTTCATCAACAAGAAAGATGTCGTGGTTTATTAGTCCTAGGAACAACCTCGGTGTTTGTAATGAAGAGTGTGTTGATTGTGAGGAAGAGATTTAGCGTGTGGGCAGTAGTTGAGGGGCCTCCGTCACCAGCGGGGTGTGTGGTGAATTGTGTTCGCAGTGATTTGAGTACTGTTTGTGAGAGTGAGGATGTATTTATGATGTGGTGGGAGAGTGAAGTCGGGGGGTTTGTGTGTTTAAGGTGTCGAGTGTTTAAATTTGGGATGGCAAGTGTTCAAGATGTAGGAGGAGGTGGAGTGTGTATGAGTGAGTTGTTCCTGGGGGAGGAGAAAGTGGGAGTGTTGGAAGAACCACACCTACTGCAAATCCACGCAATGCTATTGTTAAAAAGGCCATTGTATATCTGTATGAACGATCCGATACAGCTGACGTGATACTAGCTAGTAGTTTGTTTTGTTGCATCGTGTGGCAACGAGCGTAAAAGTTATATCCGTATTTGTATGTTCCTTGGTTTGTGATAAAAGGGTGGAATTGTCTTTGTTTGCGCATGAAGTATTAGTGCATGAGGAGTAAATGCTAATATGTGCTAGATATGATACGGAGGTAAGGAGGTGTGGCGATTTAAATGGTACGGTCTTACCTTCTGTGGGAGTGTTTGTTGACGGTGTTGTCCTGTTGCCGACTGGGGGCGACACTGGCTTGTTGCTGGTCATCGCGGTTGGAACTGCTGTTTGTTGCTAAAAATATAATTTAATAAAACATCTTCAACTTAAAACTAACCAATGAAATTAAAATTTATTTATAAAAATATGATGAAAAAAATTAAAAGGTGGGTATGTGTCGAGTTGTTTAAGTACTTAGCTGAAGGGAAAGAAGCGGAGCCAAGGATAGGATAGGGACGTGAGGCAGACAGGTCTGTCTCCCACGGAGAACAACAACCGACCGAGCAATCGA
>NC_051405.1:29204676-29205028 GCF_015228065.2 Penaeus monodon
AGCGAACAGAACGATAAACAGACAAAAAAAATACTTCGATAGACCACAAAAAGATACAAAAACGTGTATAATCGAAAGAAAAATATATAAATACAAATATAAACACGCCACACTACCCTCTACGCCAACCCCTCCCTCTCTCCTGCGACATGATCAAGGGCACAAGTGGCCTTCGACCTTCGAGGCGAGAGGGCGCTGCCTCCGCCCGAGAGAGACTTAGATTGCTTCACACAAGAACGCCTCCCTCACCAAGTTCCTGCGCTCGCTTCGAGGGGCCGGCCGGGCTTTGCTCTGTAATTGCTCGAAACTCCGCCTCTGTTTGTGTTGGCGCCGGCGTTTTGCTTGTGCGGCC
>NC_051405.1:29205852-29205992 GCF_015228065.2 Penaeus monodon
TTTCTAGACTAATGTCGACTAATATCTAATCTAACTATACGCGTACATATATCTTAGATACCTTTGTTTTCACTGGACACAATATCTGGAAATAACGGCATCATGTCCCATATTTTCGAATCGAATTTAAGCAACACAGA
>NC_051405.1:29206017-29206241 GCF_015228065.2 Penaeus monodon
ACACCTCCATGGCAGCGCATATAATTCACACATATTCATTCGAAATTCCTGTCAGTTCGACCAGATCAATCGCGTAATGAGATCTGCGAAGCACTTTAGGCCTCTTTTGCACAACCTGGTTTTATTAGCTTTTTTCTTTAGTCTCTTCACCTCCATATCAACTCTTGTGTTCCAGGAATCTCATAACCTTTCATCTTTGAAGAGAAAAGAAATCTACTGATGTT
>NC_051405.1:29206304-29206372 GCF_015228065.2 Penaeus monodon
GCCTCGCCGATCAGTCATGTTTAGGTACTGCTGTTATGCTCTGTTCCAGACGCAAGGAGAGGAAGAAT
>NC_051405.1:29206396-29206496 GCF_015228065.2 Penaeus monodon
GTTTTTTAAATAGCATTTATTTATATCGGCTCTGGAAAACATGCACTGAACGTGTTTCGTCGCTGAGACCAGCATCCGGACGCTCGACTTTCTCCCTCCT
>NC_051405.1:29206650-29206779 GCF_015228065.2 Penaeus monodon
CACGTGCTAGTGTGCATGTGCATGTGCGTTATGTAAATAAGATACATAAGCGCTCTTTCAACATACTTCTGTTTGAAAGCTCCCAAGAGCTTGAGGAGAGTGGCATTAAGATTGATATCTGTATATTCT
>NC_051405.1:29206857-29207020 GCF_015228065.2 Penaeus monodon
TATACCAAATTAGCGCTGGGGTTCGCTGCCTCAGAAGGGGAGTGCGGGTTCCTTTGTGAGCATCAGGGAAAGATGCATTCACGGAGAAAATGCTGTTGTTCGTGTAAATATTAAAACTTCCCGGCCTCTTCCTTACTCAACTTCTCCGGAACAGCGGTGCAGT
>NC_051405.1:29207231-29208530 GCF_015228065.2 Penaeus monodon
GTTGAATCTAAATTAATTCTTTTTGGAAGACGCGTATGCATTGTAGCTCAGATATTACTTGTTTGCAGTATGAATATTCTATATCATGGAACCCTACGGAATGAGGGCCTTGTCCGCTTTACATGGAAGGAGTTCAAATATTTGATGTCTTCGTCTTCGTCCACTTGTATTTGTAATACTTATATCAGTAAGAAACGTATATAATGAATAATATTTTAACATTATCGCCAGTATCAAACCAATTACAACAAAAGCAGCAACTTCTGTTATTATCACCTAAACCAATCTGCTATTATATATATTCTCACTATTACGTCTTACGACTAATCATAGCAATGATAACTACTACTGTTGAAAATTCAGGGAGTAATTAGAGCCACACACGCACGGCGAAACACCTCCTCCTCCTCCCCCTTCGGCCGACGTCGCAAGCGCCCGCGAGCCAGCCTTAGTTCACACAGCCCTCTTTCTTCCAGCAGAAGGAATGATGCGTTTGTTTCGTTTTGTCGATGCGGGAAAACGGGGCTGAGGGTTTGGTCCGGTGAGAGGTGTTTTCTTGGTCTCGAGCTTATTTTATTATTTTCATTTATTTATACGTTTTCTTCTTGCATGTGTTTTTCTTCTTTTCTTTCTCGCTTTTTTGTAATATTTTTGTAATGCTCGTTCGTATTCGTGTATACTATATGTATGTATCTACATATTTTTTTAAGTTCCTCCTCTTATCATTTCCGTTTCCTTTCTCTGTCATGCTTCTTCTCTCCAACCTATCATTTTCCTTCCTTTTCTCCGTCATCATTATCCTCTCCCTCCTATCATTTCTTTTTCCTCCCTTCGTTAACCTTCCTCTCTCAACCCTATAATTTCCCTTCCCTCCCGCCGCTATCCTTCCTTTTTCCTATTACTCCCCTTCCTTCCGTCCGTTATCCTTCCTCTCTCCCTCCCTTCCCCCTTTCTCCCTCCCGTCCCCCTCCATTTGGCTGTGGCTTTCATGAGATTTCCCTGAACCCCCGCCCGCCAGTCTCCCCGACGCATGTGTATGGATAAAGGTCTGGCGGCGAATCCCTTTGTTTTTGGTATTCCGGGAAAACCTGTTCTTGCCTAGGAGTCGCGATTGAGTTTCCGCGGGGAACGTATCAGATAGTCTGGGAAACGGCGCGGGCTTCGTAGTATCTTAACAAAGTCAAGTCGTCCAAAGGCAACAAGGGAAGCGGCTGTCTCGCTCTCGGCTCGGGAGCTGAATGCGAATATCCTGGGGTTTTGGGTTCGACTTTCTCGACGGCCGATGAAGGTCTCGCGGCG
>NC_051405.1:29208571-29209485 GCF_015228065.2 Penaeus monodon
TGGCCATTCCACGAGCCTTGTCATCCTCTCTATCCCCTTCGTTCCCCTCTGCTAGGCGGCAGGATTAAGTAACAGTAAAAGAAAGAATATAAAGCGTACACGAAAACATACACAGTCTAGACAGCATGAATGCAAGTATGTGGAGCGTCCGCCCAAGGTAATTCAAGTGCATGGGAGGGGGGGTGCTCATCCTCGCGCGACAGCCTCGCCAGGTTGACTCCGCTCCATTCACGGCCCATGATAGAAAATTTAAGGCACCCCTCGCCAAAGGCCCTTGACCCAAAACAGCTCTTTGCATGCACGCGCACCCGGCTAGTCCGAGCGTTGGCAATATCCTCCCTGACAATAACATGCAGATCACATGCCACGCTTTTGTCACATCCGGACAAACACAGGATTCGGAAGTACGGCGCCTCATGTACGGATAACCGACGAAAATCCAAAGAAACTATGAAAAGTGAAGAGTTTGGGCGCTCGCGCGGGTGGCTTTCGTGTGTGGGGGGGAGGGACAGCCGTCTGGAAATACCGAGACAACTTTGCAACATCTTAAGTTATACATTTTATGTTCTGCATTATTTTCAAAAAGGGAGGGGGACTACGGCATGCTGAGACGAGCACATGTAGAATCTGTGAGTACGGATTCAGCATGGACGGAATTCTGACGGATAGAAGATAATACTACAATTGGAAAATATACATGAGACTTGACATTAAAGAACATTTATACAACGGCACGACAGGGACGCCTCTGAACGGAAGTATAAAAACATATTTCCCTTTTCAGTAAGACGACACTCATGACTATAATATTGTTAAAGCGTATCATATATAATACTGTTAAGTTTCCAAGGCAAATAATTCTCCGTGTAATCATTTTATTACTATGAAGGCGTATCGTAATGGAAATGACATGA
>NC_051405.1:29210880-29211228 GCF_015228065.2 Penaeus monodon
GAGTCGTATTATGTTTACATATGTTGCACACAAGGGTTGCGCTATGAAAGTCTCCCCCAAAGTCGCGCCTTCCATTCCCCAACCTCTGGCAACCTTTCCAGCGGTCTTCCATAAAATCTTTACGACGAGATCAAGCAAATGAAGTGCGAACAGAACTTTCCTTATCATTTCCCCCCAGTAACAATGAAAACTCAAGGAGATGATAAAGCGGAGAGTTACAGCGAGACCCGGACACCGACCTTCTTCCTCGCAGCCAGAGCGTTCGGCTAAGGAGGGGATTCGAGGCGCGGAGAGGCTTAAGGATGCCCATCCGCGTTCGTATAACGGAGGGCGAATGCACGCGGATCT
>NC_051405.1:29211666-29211985 GCF_015228065.2 Penaeus monodon
GAAATCGACCTAGACTCCATTATGCAAGCTTAGTTCCGCGTCCGCTTCCAGAGGCCTTTCTTATTCATCTTATAGATATGTCGTTGCCTGAAGTATTCCATGTTTGAAAGAGTCTCCGGCGGACAAGGCGCAACGTGCATTTTTCAGCAAAATACTGTTGCATAATGTAAACTCTCTGCAATCTAAATCGGCTGAAATGCTGACATTCACTGGTTTATTGGCATGCTTCTCATTCCTTTTTTTTTCTTGTGTTTATTTTTCGTTTCTCTTATGCAAGTCAGGCATGTTGCATATCTCTTTTGCCTGTCGCTGTCTGCCC
>NC_051405.1:29212552-29212720 GCF_015228065.2 Penaeus monodon
CAGTAGTCTTCGCAAGAGCCTCGGATAAATATGAAGCATCCGACCGCATCAAAAGGGGATCAGTAGGGATTCGAAGCCTTTTATTGCAGGACGTTAAGTTCATTGAGGACATGGCAGATGAAGCGGATCGGGGAGACAAAGAGGACTGAAAAAGACTAAAAGTCATGA
>NC_051405.1:29212822-29212954 GCF_015228065.2 Penaeus monodon
GGCGGGGGAGGTAGAAAATAAAAGAATCCAAGCAAATAAGCAAAATCATATGTAGAGAAATATGACCGAATATAATAATGACAATAAAAAAACGTTTAAAAGTCCATAGCCGCATGACCCCGCAACCTGAAG
>NC_051405.1:29213188-29213648 GCF_015228065.2 Penaeus monodon
CGGTAGATGCATACCTCTTCTACTACATGTCTACGGCCGCTGCCGCATGATTTAATTAGACCTGCTCTCCGGCTTTATGCAGATATGCTCTGGGGGATGAAAGCGTCTCATATTTCCCTCTCAGTTGGGCACGATGCTGTGTCATGAAGATAAATGGCTGGAGACAAATCCACCAGGAAGACGCGCAAAAAAATAGGGAAAAAAATAATGCTGTTGTTTTTTTGTTGTTTTTTCCGGATTTCCATGATCTTTTCTCTTTTTTTGAGAGGGGGATAAGGCGGAAGTAAGTGGAATAGGAGATTTAATAAGAAAGAGAATATCTAAATAGAGAGAGGAAAGCAGGGTAAAGAATAAAAGAAAATGAAGCAAGAAGTCTCGATTAAAAGCTACAGTTTCTTTTCGAGAAAATTTAGACAAGGCGGAGGTAAAAGAAAGAGGATAATGACACAAAAGAATAATC
>NC_051405.1:29213677-29213746 GCF_015228065.2 Penaeus monodon
ATGGCATAAAGTTATGTTTTGTTCCTGTTGCATTTTGGGAGCCGAGTCAGAGCGGAGGTGAATAGACAA
>NC_051405.1:29213950-29214015 GCF_015228065.2 Penaeus monodon
CTTTTGAAAAGGACGTTTCATATCAGTTTCATCCAGAAGTCAAGACAATAATAAAAAGTATCAAC
>NC_051405.1:29214056-29214285 GCF_015228065.2 Penaeus monodon
ATCCTAAAGAAGGGCTTTTCGGTTAAACAACTCACCTTCAAGACTCTTACTTTAACATGTAAATCTTCTTGAGCTTCACCTTTTGTTGCAAACGTCTGACGTGTTAAGACTTTGGCGTGCGGTGTTTGCGACCAAGTTTAAAGTTTGCCGGAGACGGAGCTTCTCTTTTACCTCGGGATGAGATGTTGATTTCCTTTCTCTCCTTCTCTGTCTCTTCGTTTGACCTTCG
>NC_051405.1:29214316-29214424 GCF_015228065.2 Penaeus monodon
GCAACATAAACACTCACACATTAACTCTCACTTAAACACACACAGCCTCTGAGGTTGCGCAAGTAATGGACTCTCAGGGCCAGTTTTCAGCCAGGATATATGGAATAT
>NC_051405.1:29214920-29215001 GCF_015228065.2 Penaeus monodon
CGTTTTATCGCATTTGCAGAATACATGCGGTATACGTCTCTGTCGAGATTGTTTGCAGGTGGCTTTCTGGTTTGTATTAAA
>NC_051405.1:29216038-29216372 GCF_015228065.2 Penaeus monodon
TTGAATTTGAAAATTTTGAAGCCTCGTGCACACAAACCGACAAATAGTTACCAATGCCTCTGATGTAAAAGATATTAAACATGATTTCCAACGTTTTGGCGACCTTATTCGGTGCAGTTTTTATTCATTTGCAAACAGCATAATAACCGTGTTTATGAATGGTAAAGGTCAAACGATAGGTCAGTTGCAATGATTTACCTGCAAAACCAATATAATATAACAGTTATATCAATAATGGTAATGTTTGTAGTAGTAGAAAGAGAGCAATACAGTATTAGTATAGGCTATGCGGAAAGTACGATTACTTACTAACTGCAAACAAACATTTCCATGA
>NC_051405.1:29216551-29216777 GCF_015228065.2 Penaeus monodon
GGACAGTTCCCCTTGTCAGCATGCAACGCCACCACTGTACATGCTTGCAACCAATAGAAATTCAACTTTTTTATCAGGCAGGTCACACTGTCGCCCGCTTGCCTGTGAGTGATTCAATAGAGTGCAACATAAAGGGCAAATCAAAAGCCAGTCGTGATGAAAATTTTATCACAGCGAATTCTTTTATCAGACGCCGTGTGCTGTAAAAATCTCGGTGGAGGGACCG
>NC_051405.1:29219447-29219974 GCF_015228065.2 Penaeus monodon
GATCAGTACAAAATTGTTATATGATTATGATTCTAGCTTGAATATAATATATCGGTCCAAAATTTAGAATTTTGTAAATTTATTTTACGGCGAGAATTTTTCCGACGCTCCAGAAGGGGGGGGTTAGTCACTAGGTGGTTAATGTGTACTTAAACACACGCACATGAAATTAACCGTTTTAATCATCCTCATTTAATGGGAGTAAACACATTTATACAAAAAGAAAAAAAATAGTTGCCCCAGATATAATCGTTCTCTTTATTGTTATTTGTAAAAAAATGTCCGTTGAGCATGGTAAACCATTACAATGTTGGCGTTCACTCATTTTAGCGCATTATTTTTGCAAGTAACTGAATAAAATGATCGGACGCCTGGGTGGGTCGGTATTTTCCGTATTCATGGTACCTACGACAAACGGTAGCATCCTTTGGTTGCATTTTTACTGGCAACGCATGAAAAAAGGTGCATAAGCTGTATCAACTTCTTACAAAGCGAATGTATAAGACCCATATCAAAATTCCATAAAG
>NC_051405.1:29219998-29220308 GCF_015228065.2 Penaeus monodon
AGAGCCGGTATCATTATGTACCAACAGCTTCAACATAAAAAATCAATATTTTACTTATTTTTTCGAAGTTCAAAATTCCAACCGTGGCCTTCGTACTATAGTGCTATTTATAACGGAAACGACCAATTTCAAATCAAAACAAATTTGCCGACCATTAGAGCGAATCCAAACCGAAATATTGCCATTAGTTATACTATTATTTTTTAACATTAGTGCTTCGTACTCGGTACACATATAGACCCCTACATAAGTCTCGATGGAAAGCATATTTCATGTATAAATGTACACAAAATTTTTATTTTTGAAAAAA
>NC_051405.1:29220477-29220731 GCF_015228065.2 Penaeus monodon
TGTCTTCATTTCCTCCTACTTGTACGTATAACATAGGCAAGCTAACATAATTAGACCCTTTACCCCCCCCCCCCTCATTTGGGACGGTCCCCTTCACTCGCGATGCACCGCACACTATTTATATTTATATTTAAGAGTACAGTATTTCAACTTCCACCTCCGTCCAAAGCTTGCGCGCGCCCATAAGATTTATTAGTTTATTAACCCGGACTTGCTTGCTCCTTCAGTAATCAGGCCACAAAGCCCTCGCAAGT
>NC_051405.1:29221163-29221339 GCF_015228065.2 Penaeus monodon
GGCCAAAAGAATTAATGATAAAAAAGACAACGAAAGAAACTGAATGCAGAATAATTGCATAATAGATTATAAATGACATTTTTCTTTCATTGATGCTATAAAGAAGGCATTAAAAAGTATTAGAAAACGCTAGTGAACAAACTTTTTGCCCTTGATGAATTTTTAAACTATGAAAA
>NC_051405.1:29221717-29221881 GCF_015228065.2 Penaeus monodon
ATTACATATACTATTTGTAAGTTCGATCGTGTGTCTATGAATGTATTAACATGGGATTGTTTTTCTGCACCAGATTTTACTGCTGTAGTATATTGTGAGTATTTAATAACTTCACATATTTGATTAATTCACACCCAGACATGACACACTGTAAAACATACGTA
>NC_051405.1:29222037-29222282 GCF_015228065.2 Penaeus monodon
GCACAAACACCCACAGTCCCTCGCCCGCTCGCACATCACGTGTCCATTTATCCTCTCCTGAATATTCATACTCACAACGCAACCGTCGGATAAAAGGATTATGGAATAATTTAAATTACGACATAATCAAGCAGAGGAATGGGAACGGACGGTTATGCCCCTTCGATTGATGAGTTCTTGGTCTATTAGCGAATGATTTTATGAATTCGGGAGTTATGCCGCTCCATTTGGTCGACCGGGCGCTT
>NC_051405.1:29222493-29222703 GCF_015228065.2 Penaeus monodon
TGTCTATTGACGAGTTTTTTTTTCTTATTATCACGTTACTTGTACGCGAATTCAGGTGTAAAATTCACGTCATGCGACTCATTTCATGTTTTTATAATAGGTGATGTAATTATTCCTTTAACATTGCCAAAAATAAGACGTCTAACACTTTTAAATATAAAATTTTGTGTCCAGGATTTTGTAGTGTTTTTCCTTCGCACATCTTCATTT
>NC_051405.1:29222844-29222948 GCF_015228065.2 Penaeus monodon
TCATTTCCGGTCATTCAATATCTATTCCTGTTTATTCATTCATTTTTTGAGATTCGTTTTTCAAAGGGTAAAGAGTCATTTTATTGATGTGCTCTGGACCTAAT
>NC_051405.1:29223179-29223636 GCF_015228065.2 Penaeus monodon
GATCTACTTACTAGAATTATATATATTTTTTCGAGTTGTGTATTCTCTTGCAAAACCTCTTTCCCTTTATGGCGTTTAACTGTAAGCTTTTCATATAATACGCATTCTTACTAGCATGTCGGAATTATGAGAGTGTGAATAACATTTCTCTCAACGAGCATGTACATGTTTTAAAATAAGAGCATCCAAATATAATCTTTCAGATATGAAGAAAAAATAAATGAATAAAAAACGAACTTTTTTCTTCGTCTCATTTCCCTTTTCGTTCCTGTTATGACTATATATTTCATCCATTTCCATTTCTTTCATGTAAACAGCAGAGGAGATGCTAATTAAAATGGAGGAAACTTCGAAATACGGCGAAAAAAGGAGCCATCTCGGAGTATGAGTTCTATACTTCACTAGTATAATTTCCTCTCTGGGTGACAGAAGCCATCAAAGCGTATTGTGTCAAGCG
>NC_051405.1:29223884-29225125 GCF_015228065.2 Penaeus monodon
TGGCCTGCCAAGCATATACCTTTTCATAAAACTTGATTGGGTATTAACGTCATATTTCTTTACCGAAGAAACAGTATGGAACAAATTTTACGAAAAGCTGAAGTGTGAAAATTGATTCAATAAGGAAACCCTGGTAACGTTAATATCTTACGACGTAAATATTTTGCATGTGACCTTGACTTCTTTTATATTTTTTTTCTTTCACGCGTCTGTAACTTCAAGGTTAGCATTGTCAATCCATTTACATAAAATTTGCATGAAATCACGTAAAACATGTAGTACATGGACGGGCGTGCATGTAGACCAAAAAACTTTTTTTGAATGTATACTCCTTAATATTTGGTATTTATTGTTATGTCTGTATTTCAAAATGCACAACTTGTTAACATTATATTTTTTAATATTACAATACGCAATTGTTACTGCTTTTACTGGATAATTGCGTAAAGGTAAATTATATCCTCCTTTGAAATATATTTATTTCATAGAGAGGAGGTCTAGTACGGCGTCAGGGCACGTCTCCCTTCGCCAAATCCTGTTGTCGAAAATGGTCTACTTGTTTGGGGTTTTGAAGACAATTGGGATACACATTAGGACCTAATGTTCTGTAATGGGACAGACAGGATATAATAGAAATTGTATCTAAGTTAAACCAACAAAGTACTTCATTGCAATAGCCATCCAACAATGCTTCTATTTGTGGCTTAAAAGTTTCCGTCACTCCTGTAGATCTGAAGTTTTACAGAACCTACCATCTATACAGGAAGCTAATCTCAAGCAGGACTATTGATATAGATTATCTCAACATATCAGTGACATACATAGAAAGAAAAATAAGGAGATTAGGAGTAAACCCAAATCTTGGTTCTTTTAACTAAATCATGCAAACGTCAGTGGTTAAAAATAGGGGCTGCTTCTTTGCATTATGTTTGCGCATTTAGCCCCCCCCCCCTCCGTTGGAACCTCTGGCATTCAGATTTTCATAATATCTTTTCATAACTCATTTTAGCATTTGTATTTTGATCATGGAGGTTTTATAAGCATGGCTCTTTCATGATTTTTCATGAAACTGCCAGTTCATATTTCATAGACAGTAATTCACATATACGGTTTTATAGGTCGTCCTAAAAGGAGACTGTTACCAAAATTACCCTTTTCAGAATATATTGACGCCATAATCTAATAATGAACACTTTTACGAGATCTCAAAGGCGATGTCCCCTGATTCTTTTGCTATATTC
>NC_051405.1:29225458-29225860 GCF_015228065.2 Penaeus monodon
CAGTCCTTGTGATAGTGTATTTTTTCTATATTCTTCGCTTAAGGAAGAAGAAACTGAAAATCAAACCACTCACTGTATTTTCTTTAAACTTAATGGCCGCGGGAAGCCGGAACGACTTGCAAATGAGGCACAAACAAGGTTGTAATTAGAACAGTTAAACCAATTTAAAAATGAAAGATTTCACGGCAAAAAGATAAAACTATCCAAATTATAGACAGATAAGATCATACACAGAGACTGTGTTATATGTTGTAGTACAGTTTATTAAGAAAATTACCAAATCACCGAAACGAGATTCAACAAGCTTTTGCAAAAGACCAAGAATTATAGAGTCCGTATGCCAGACCAGCCAGCATATAGTTTAAGAATAATTAATCCTCGGGGCGAAGGCAAACGGCAGCA
>NC_051405.1:29226359-29226729 GCF_015228065.2 Penaeus monodon
TTTTCATATAATACGCATTCTTACTAGCATGTCGGAATTATGAGAGTGTGAATAACATTTCTCTCAACGAGCATGTACATGTTTTAAAATAAGAGCATCCAAATATAATCTTTCAGATATGAAGAAAAAATAAATGAATAAAAAACGAACTTTTTTCTTCGTCTCATTTCCCTTTTCGTTCCTGTTATGACTATATATTTCATCCATTTCCATTTCTTTCATGTAAACAGCAGAGGAGATGCTAATTAAAATGGAGGAAACTTCGAAATACGGCGAAAAAAGGAGCCATCTCGGAGTATGAGTTCTATACTTCACTAGTATAATTTCCTCTCTGGGTGACAGAAGCCATCAAAGCGTATTGTGTCAAGCG
>NC_051405.1:29226964-29228204 GCF_015228065.2 Penaeus monodon
TGGCCTGCCAAGCATATACCTTTTCATAAAACTTGATTGGGTATTAACGTCATATTTCTTTACCGAAGAAACAGTATGGAACAAATTTTACGAAAAGCTGAAGTGTGAAAATTGATTCAATAAGGAAACCCTGGTAACGTTAATATCTTACGACGTAAATATTTTGCATGTGACCTTGACTTCTTTTATATTTTTTTTCTTTCACGCGTCTGTAACTTCAAGGTTAGCATTGTCAATCCATTTACATAAAATTTGCATGAAATCACGTAAAACATGTAGTACATGGACGGGCGTGCATGTAGACCAAAAAACTTTTTTTGAATGTATACTCCTTAATATTTGGTATTTATTGTTATGTCTGTATTTCAAAATGCACAACTTGTTAACATTATATTTTTTAATATTACAATATGCAATTGTTACTGCTTTTACTGGATAATTGCGTAAAGGTAAATTATATCCTCCTTTGAAATATATTTATTTCATAGAGAGGAGGTCTAGTACGGCGTCAGGGCACGTCTCCCTTCGCCAAATCCTGTTGTCGAAAATGGTCTACTTGTTTGGGGTTTTGAAGACAATTGGGATACACATTAGGACCTAATGTTCTGTAATGGGACAGACAGGATATAATAGAAATTGTATCTAAGTTAAACCAACAAAGTACTTCATTGCAATAGCCATCCAACAATGCTTCTATTTGTGGCTTAAAAGTTTCCGTCACTCCTGTAGATCTGAAGTTTTACAGAACCTACCATCTATACAGGAAGCTAATCTCAAGCAGGACTATTGATATAGATTATCTCAACATATCAGTGACATACATAGAAAGAAAAATAAGGAGATTAGGAGTAAACCCAAATCTTGGTTCTTTTAACTAAATCATGCAAACGTCAGTGGTTAAAAATAGGGGCTGCTTCTTTGCATTATGTTTGCGCATTTAGCCCCCCCCCCTCCGTTGGAACCTCTGGCATTCAGATTTTCATAATATCTTTTCATAACTCATTTTAGCATTTGTATTTTGATCATGGAGGTTTTATAAGCATGGCTCTTTCATGATTTTTCATGAAACTGCCAGTTCATATTTCATAGACAGTAATTCACATATACGGTTTTATAGGTCGTCCTAAAAGGAGACTGTTACCAAAATTACCCTTTTCAGAATATATTGACGCCATAATCTTATAATGAACACTTTTACGAGATCTCAAGGGCGATGTCCCCTGATTCTTTTGCTATATTC
>NC_051405.1:29228533-29228934 GCF_015228065.2 Penaeus monodon
CAGTCCTTGTGATAGTGTATTTTTTCTATATTCTTCGCTTAAGGAAGAAGAAACTGAAAATCAAACCACTCACTGTATTTTCTTTAAACTTAATGGCCGCGGGAAGCCGGAACGACTTGCAAATGAGGCACAAACAAGGTTGTAATTAGAACAGTTAAACCAATTTAAAAATGAAAGATTTCACGGCAAAAAGATAAAACTATCCAAATTATAGACAGATAAGATCATACACAGAGACTGTGTTATATGTTGTAGTACAGTTTATTAAGAAAATTACCAAATCACCGAAACGAGATTCAACAAGCTTTTGCAAAAGACCAAGAATTATAGAGTCCGTATGCCAGACCAGCCAGCATATAGTTTAAGAATAATTAATCCTCGGGGCGAAGGCAAACGGCAGC
>NC_051405.1:29229700-29230223 GCF_015228065.2 Penaeus monodon
TCTGCCGTCTCACTCCCTAACTCCCTCTTCCTCTCTCCTTTCTCTCTTTGTCTTTATCTCCCCCCCCCCATCCACCCCCCGTTAAGCAGAAAATAGGAGGGCAAAAAAAGCATCTTGGCAACTCTAAGGAGATTATGGTCTAATGGCATAAGGATGATGATGTCATACGGATTCGTCCTGCAGTCGTTACCTATATTCCATCAAGGACATTCATTTTGTTTTGTTTTGTTTTGTTTTTCCATCATTGATAGTATTGTTATTTATTTATCACTATTTTTCCTTTTCTTTTCTTCTTCGTCTTTTTTTTTATTATGGTTTTGTTGTTTGATCTTTTATATTTCATAGCTTTTGATTAGAATATACAATCAGAGAATTCCATGCAGAAACAAGGTCTTAGGACAAATGTTAACCGCAGGAACGGTAAGACGTTTGCACTTTCTGCTATTCTCACACACTTGCACGAAGGGACCCTAACACTACAAGAACTTCATCGCAGACTCTATTTAGGATCGGAACAGGGGGG
>NC_051405.1:29231313-29231602 GCF_015228065.2 Penaeus monodon
TACAAATACAATGGCCCACAACCTCCCCCTGTGTGCAAGGCATAGCTGGGGTCTTAATCAGTCGCGTCGCCAAAGGTCTTCAACCTCGACCACCCTGGCAATAGATCAGCCTTGATAGTGATAGAGAAACTAATAAATGAATGAATGAATAACCAATCATGATTATGATCTAATGATGTAAATAGGCTGGAGCCTTAGGGACACATTAAATATCGGGAAGGCACGGAGAAAATGACATCATTCAAACATTGTAGACTCGTATACCTTTAGGCTTATAAACCCATATGTT
>NC_051405.1:29231650-29232104 GCF_015228065.2 Penaeus monodon
AAGATTGGTGTCTTCCAACCTTTCTCAGCCAGCGTTCCACATCCCAAACTCTCCAGATTGGGTCACCCACGTGCAACAGCCACGTCCTGATTGGCCGGCAACAGGCATAACTAGCAACCTAGTGCCTACTCCTGACTGGTCGACAGGGAGCACCTCGCGGCTCGCCTATCCGACTGCAAATCCAGGCTCCCCTCGGCCCGGATTTCCTGGCACTTTCCCGGCCTACTGAATACACGGCCTCTGGGGATCTTAGACTCTCTACACCGAGCAGTCAGCAAGTCAGGTCATCGCAGCCGCCAGAGTGGGATCTCACAACGCACTTGTTACCTTATATAACATATTAAAGGGACACATTCAGATGTATATTTACAGTCCCTTTATAGCCTGAATATGTGACGTCCTCAATAGATGGTAGCTTGTCATTATAAAGAAAACATCAGTTCATAGATTTTAG
>NC_051405.1:29233198-29233506 GCF_015228065.2 Penaeus monodon
CGCTCCATTAGACGTTCAAATACCCTTAAGGAACTCAGCGCGCGGGGGCGGGGCGATGGCCTAGGCACATATATACGCACGAACACACGAGAAAAACATAAAAAAAAACACCCTGCAGTCATTATCTGGGATTTTGATCATGAAACTTCCCACAGGTTTCTGAAGATAGCAAACTTACTGTTCAGAGAGTTTCCATAGAAAAATGAAGATAAGTTTAGTTTTTTTCCTGCGGTAGTGATCTGACAAGGATAACAAGCTGAAGATAAAAATTTAAAGTTTTTTTGTTTGTTTGTTTTTGTCAGTTGGAG
>NC_051405.1:29234430-29234595 GCF_015228065.2 Penaeus monodon
ATTCCGATTCCCACGCAACTGATCATTTCATCAAAACAGAAGTCAGTCCAATCAAGATCCGAGAGACCTTTATTTAATCATGAAAGCTTTTACGTGTATTAAGAACCATGGTTTCCTAATACTTCCTCCCTCATTTTCTGTATCTATTTTGTCTTGTACTGTCCA
>NC_051405.1:29236271-29237084 GCF_015228065.2 Penaeus monodon
GCATATCATCATTAAATGAAAGTAAGATATCTTATACTTGTAATAATCTCATAACCCATTCCATTGCACACCTACATAGAATGTAGATGATTAAATGACCCTTATTACTTCTATGATTTCTATATCATTGTTTTTGTATTCATGATCATAATCATTAACGCCACATTCTTCAGTATCAGTATACTAGGTATTAGGTTTATTGCAGTCCTCATAATTATCTTTGTCAATTAATATCGTTGGTACAGTTCTTCATCAGTATGTTCGTAATGAATATTATTAGCATTATTGGTATTTTCATATCATCATACCCTTACTATGCAAAACGTTATGATTGTAACCTCTAACAGCATTGATATTATTAGCACCATTTCAGATAGATATATCAATAATATTAGTTGGAAAGGAAATTTCACAAAAAATCTACTTCTTGGTTTTGAGGTCCTAATCTATCATCGATAAAATACAGCGAAGATATAATAAATTGTATGGTAATGGTTCTGATAACTCATGAACACGATGGAACAGAATTGAAACTTGCACCCGAAGCCTATATTTTCCATATTTCGAAAGATAATGATTGTGCATAGTTGCATTTGTTCTGTGTTTGAATAGCTTTTAATTATACGATATAATAACTCATAAACTATTACCCGCTTGATTGAACAGGGAATCATCATCGCTTTTATCTTGACTGACTGGCCGGTTGATGCGATGTGCGTTACCGTGATTAATGAAAAGAGTTAATGTGTCTCTTTAAGTGCATGTACATGTATGTGCGAATATATATATATGTTGTGGCCCCCTATTCCACAG
>NC_051405.1:29237163-29237263 GCF_015228065.2 Penaeus monodon
TTAACTTTAAATAATTAATCAATGATTTCAAACTGACA
The DNA here is from genome assembly GCF_015228065.2 of Penaeus monodon. Classification (NCBI taxonomy): domain Eukaryota; kingdom Metazoa; phylum Arthropoda; class Malacostraca; order Decapoda; family Penaeidae; genus Penaeus; species Penaeus monodon. The sequence continues at coordinate 29,237,202 of NC_051405.1, forward strand.
ATAATAATATTATCAATTAGTGCAATTCAAGCTTTGAGTTATATCTATACATTTACTAACTG
>NC_051405.1:29237414-29237558 GCF_015228065.2 Penaeus monodon
ACAAAATCAACAATATGGAAAACTAAAACATATCTTCATGAATCAAATGCTATAAAACAAAATAGCAATCATTATAAAAGTAATGAATTAATCAGTATCTCAAAGTTAATAATGAATTAGATATTACACAAAATAATCATGATC
>NC_051405.1:29239871-29240148 GCF_015228065.2 Penaeus monodon
TTTGCAACTCTTGATGAAACTCCTCATGTCTCAGCACTCTCGTTCCTTTCTTCTCCTCGCCAAGCTTTCCTCACACGCTCGTCCCTTTGTCCTGCATGACAAGCTCGCCCCCGGTCTCGAGAAATCAACACTGAATGATTCAAGATGCTCATTCAGTCCTCTCCATTATAAGTCTTTCTCAAAGCCTGGTGTTCCTGCCATTCCTCTGGGGGCGTCCTGTTCCTCGTCTTCCGTTCGTGGTCTTCTTCTGCAAGTTATTCCAGTATCTTTTATTTTT
>NC_051405.1:29240428-29240748 GCF_015228065.2 Penaeus monodon
ACCATGTCCCCTGCATCCTCCTCTGTCACCCATATGTCTTCCTTAACCTCGTCCATAAACCTTCTCCTTGGACTTCCTTTTCTCGTTCCTTCTTGCGGCTCCATCCTCAGCATCCCTCCCCCGGGATAACCCGCATCCCTCCCCTGCACTGCCCAGGCTATCCCATTCTCACCCCACACACTTTGTCTCCAGACCCACCCACCGGCAATACTCTTCTAAGAATCTCGCCCTTAATTCTGTCAGTCCTCGTCATGCCAGAGATATTCGCAATGTCTTCAGCGATGTCTCATTTCTAAGCCAGACAACTTATTTGATATTGT
>NC_051405.1:29240860-29241154 GCF_015228065.2 Penaeus monodon
TAGCTATTTCTGCAACGAAAAAGAAAATGCCATTAATTAAATTCCTAAATCAGCAGTATCGTAATACTAAAACAATTTTAACTAACGTATCATTGTCTGTCTGAATAGAGACATCTGACCGGCAGCATAAACAGTAAGGTAAAAAAAAAATCGTTTCCTTCAGTGCGGAAGAAATATTATTAGTTTTAATTAGAAACTATGACAACTGATCTAGTAATTTTAGTTCTGCAAGAGCATAAAAGAAAACAATAAAAGGATATAAACTTTTAAACAAACAGAAATTAATCTACTAGC
>NC_051405.1:29241202-29241362 GCF_015228065.2 Penaeus monodon
AACTAACACACGAGATATGTCTCGGCTCCACTACACAGTCCTCTCCCTGTTAACATGGGTCAAGTTGCCCTGTATGCTTCGCTAATCTCACAATTGATTACGCGGAAGAGCACCGGTTTCCGCCCTTGCCTGTGTCTGCATTTCTTGTAAAGAAGACAAA
>NC_051405.1:29241936-29242555 GCF_015228065.2 Penaeus monodon
TTTGCTTAAATAACCAGTCAGTCTTGTCACCAACAACATATAATCGCTTTAGATCAATAGGCAACACGACCTAATTATGACAGAACAAGTTAGTCACACGAAAATACAACAAAGAAAAAAACACATAGATGAAAAAAAGAAAGAAAACACAGTAAAAAAGGAGAGAGGGAAAGATTCAGACAATGTCGGAAAGATAAAAAAATGCTTACACGAAAATACAAGAAAGATGATCTTATCTAAAGAAAAAAATGTATATATACATAATAAAATACAAAAAAATAAAACAATAAAAATATATAAAAATCAAAACAAAAAAGGAAAAAGGGTCACACGAAAATAAAACAAAAAAATCTGTCAAAAAAAGCGATAAGAAAATCCAAGACAGAAAAGAAAGAGATGGGAAAAGTTTTCGAGAGAAAGGAATCACCATCATTACCTTTTCCTTCGCGTGGAGTGTCAGCGTCAGCCATTCGAACCCGGCGATGAAGGCAGAGCAAAATTAAATTGATTTTGTTATCTGTATAAGCCGAGGCTAAAGGTGACCTGATACTCCTCAACATGCACCTGGATTTAGGGGAATTAGGGGATGATGTACCTGTGACTGATACTATTAAGAACA
>NC_051405.1:29244135-29245725 GCF_015228065.2 Penaeus monodon
GACAGTGTACACCTTTACATGAAACTGCAGTCTCTCAGCTGGTAAATAACACCCGCTATATTACCTCTCGCGACACACAAGCAGACCTGCAAGCTATCCTTTCCCACGGCGATAAATGGGATCCTGGAGGCGGTTGGAAACTGCAAATGAATCTCAGTTGTCACCGCATACAAGGGCGAAGGAGGCGCACACTATGTCATGTTGCCAAACGCGTCTGAAAGAGGAGTGAGAAGAGGGGTAGGGGCTGGGGTGGACCTGGGAGGAGGGGAGGGACATACGTAGGTGGACGGAGAGGAGGGAGAAAGTTGGGTGAAGGGAGGAGATAGCGTCGGAGAAAGCAAGACATGAGAGGAGTAACATAATCGAGAATGATGGTGTATACAGGATAACTGTTGATAAGGGGAAGGGGAAGATGGTGGTTTACAAATGTTCTCTCTTTGTGTTATGAAGCATCTTCGCTCGCATCGCTCTTACCGCTGTTTTTAACATTTCCCCATTCGTCCTCTCGTCTTCATACTGAGCACCAATGATATAAATTCTTCACTTATGACACTTGGAACCTTTTTTCATCTTTTCACGATGCGACGCGGCAATAACCAATACCCGATATTACCCGTCTTGCAACCGGGACATTTTAGTTGGCTGTCGCGTTTTATCCTTCTTTAAAATCTTCTATCTTGCCTTTAGTAAGGAGACGCAGACGTCGCGACTGAATTTCATGAAGAATTAGTTAGCTGTAAGATTCTACCATGTCTTGCCAAAGAAAAGGATATTCCCGCCTACTCCCTACTGCCACACTTTTCACAAATGTATTTTGGCTGGTATGTTTCGGTATAAAGTGAATTATGTATGTGAGTTTTTACTCTTTAGCACGCGTTTGAAAAATGCTTGGAAGTCAGATTAGAGATACCAAGAAACTACAGCAGAAGGTATTTACAAGGCATTGTGTCTGACAGACTATCATGTTTTACGTGTACTGCTTATTTTACAACATAGTGTATGTGTGGCTTTTGTTGTTGCCGAGAGAAAGAGTTTATTTACGTTGAAGGAAAATATATATCAAAGATGTTTACGCAGAGAAAAGAAAGGGGATTATCTTTCTCTCCTCTCCCCGCACTAGAATCACCATGGCAGCGCTTTGCCTCTATTTCGCAACGGGCGAGTGAATGACAGAAGTGAAATTCCTCTCATCATCCCCTCTTCCAAATTGCCTGTTCCAATCTTCTTCATATCGTCCGTGAACTGCTGAAATTGCATGGGCCCGCGCGTTACAGCACTCCTGGTAATTAATACCTGTGTGATTGAAATTTCAATTAATGTTTGTGACAGCAGCATAACACGCCCTCAGGTATGCCCGCTGGAAATAATGTCGAGATGCCGAGCGCTGCGGGAGAGCTAGTAAGAGCACGAATGTTATGGTGAATGTGAAGTGGAATGTTATGGTGGGTGTTGTGTAGTCTGGGGTGGTCAGTATTGCTGGTGGCTTTGCTTATGATAAATTGGTGGTTAGGATGAATGAGGTTATTAGCTAGGCTTCCGAAGATTTTCGTGACTACAGCTCATAACTATGAAATAAATGGAAGCGTATAT
>NC_051405.1:29246640-29247162 GCF_015228065.2 Penaeus monodon
GTTTCTGTGTATTTCAATTATAGTATATTTATATCAGTTATATCAGTTATAGCTGAACGTTGTGGAATATATCGTATATCAAAGTAAACAATAAAATAAACTAAATCACCTCTAATCATTCATGATTATGATAGTCAGGCATTCACATGACCCACTGTCATTAGTTATTGAAATATATGGCATCGAATTGGCTTGGTAATCAGTCAAGCCGAAAGCCATAATGATTCCATGCTTGATGATCTGGATAATGGCCTGTGAATTTTTATGCCTTAGGAATAGAGGCTGATCATTTGCAATACAAACAGTACAAAACGAAATCAATGTCTGAAGTGGATGTGCATGTATATTTTGGCATGATAACTACATGGTCAACGACGTATTCTTGTTACGCTTATGTTTTCAGGATTAATGACTATTCATTGGCAGTGAAGCGTGTCCGGGTATCAGTGTGCAGTTATCCTTATATACATTTGCATCATTGTAATAAAGTCGGATATGCAATTGCAGATTTCCTTTCCTGCC
>NC_051405.1:29247278-29247597 GCF_015228065.2 Penaeus monodon
GTTAAGTATAGCAGCAATCATTCTTTTTCATTTATTTAGCTACCTAGCGACTTCACTCTTAAAATTGGAATGACGCAAACCAACAAGAAGGGAAGGAGAGACCAAGAAACAAAGAAATCCAAGAGAAATAAAGGCGACGAACAGAAGGAGAAGACCATTACAAAGTTATGACGCATATTGCAGCTAATAGCTCTCTCGATTTGATAAAATTATTTTGGACGACTTTAATCAGCGACATTAACGTCGCTGATTCAGATGGTCAGTATTTTTACTGCGGTAAAAATAAATCGTACTTTGACAATGTGAAGACATAGAAATC
>NC_051405.1:29250735-29251614 GCF_015228065.2 Penaeus monodon
TATTATTCTGCAGATATCTATATCTGATCATAGGAGTTATCAAAGTGTTATAACATTAGCAACTAAATGGTGTAGTTTTGTTGAATACTGTATCATAATTATGCTTTTGGTGTTAGTCAGCTTTTTTTAAAACCTACGTGGTACTAAGTCTGCAAAATATATAGGAGGGCTCTGTCCTAATTCATTTTTGTCATACGTTACTTTTAAAACCAAGCATAATTTCTGCTGAAAAAATCGTTTGCTAAAAGCTAAGAGCCACTAAAACATATATATCGTTAAAAGTTAAAGGTCTCTGAAAAGAAAAATGCCATCATCAGGCAAGAAAAATCTACGGTGTTACATTTCATTTTTAACAATAATGAATGTTGCCAGCGATCCGACTTTTCATACAAAAATGACAAAGAGCCAAAGTTATTTTCTGTTTCTCCGTTAGCAATGGCAAGTGTGGCGCAATTCCTCTGGCAACACGAGCGACATACAACACTGTTGGTTAAAGACACCGAATAGAAAAGGCCTGAATTATTGAAAATTCTGACCTTGTGACAGAGGCAGCCAGTCTGCCATTACAGCAGCCAACCGGTTACATATGACAGGACAGGACCCAATTTTCATTGTCTGTTTTATGTATGCAACCTACAGAATCTGTCATGATATATAGAGGAACGTTGAATAATCTAAAATAGGAATCCTTGCCATATAACTCACGTTTCATTTTTATAAAGCGGTGAAAAATAATTTGCTGAACAAATATTCAGGGTGACAGAGGCTAAATAACAACAGCTTCGCCTTTATCAATGTTCTGTCAGTCACCGAACCAGCACTTGGCTGCATTTGCATCTCTTATGCATACTCAGTTACAGTGTGCAAGTGTCATAATAT
>NC_051405.1:29251887-29253696 GCF_015228065.2 Penaeus monodon
AGATGATGGCTATGGTTGCAGTCCGCGCAGCAGTAGGTGAATCACCTTCATTAACTGTGTTGTGTCGCCAGGTCCTTTTCCCTCTAAGAGCGCGGCCACCACCTTCGGTTGCTGCAGTTTATTCAGTCCTCTCCAGGGAAAGAGAAGTGCTCCATGCTCACTCACGGACGTGTTACAGCCTTCATGCTTACCAGGCTTAGGTTTCACGTGGGTAAAAGGGAGGTTCTTGGATTTGTATCATGGCATGTTATAGGGTATAGTGCTTGCAATGCTCCTCCGCTCTGTCATTCGTTGACGACCTTTAGCCTATACACCGATAAATTTCAATAATGGAGTTAGGTATACAGCAGAACTGTAGTGTACTTCACGAAGTAATACATCTTAACGATTATTTTATTTTCTCTTGACAACATGTATTAAGTCTACGGAAGCAAGATACCAATCTTCGTTAAGTGGCGCCACAAGGTACACCGAAGTGACATACAGTGATATTTATGAGGGATCCGGTTGTGCTCTCTCGCCTTTTTCGCACCCGTGACCATAGAAAAAGGCGTCGTTTTATCTTGGATCTACTATATTTTTTTTCCTTTCAGTAAAAAGTTAAAGTGTAAAAGATTAGGAGTAAGTTTTTTGGTAGCTATATATTGCAGCAGATGCGGGTCTACATCGATCATTTTACTCTGCTTAAATCTTGCTTTCTTATTTCATATAATATATAATTAAATAAATGTACCAAAATCCCAAAACCATAAAAGTGTCATATAGATTAGTACCGTTCAGTATAAAGATAAAAATCTTACCATCATGTACATGAATATATTCACAATTATTATGAAATTAACGCCGATACTAATACCTCTGACTGTCAGGCCCTAATCCAATAATCGCGACTCAAATTGATTTATGGGAGGTTCACACCAGTTTACCAGAGGAAGGTGCCATGGTACATATCTTATATTTCATATTTCAGCATTGACACTTGCCTCATTTGAGGTATTATAGTAATATTTCTGAACCCAGCACAAAATTGTCTTTCTTACGAGCCCATGGAAAGCACCACATCCCGACCTACACTAAGGCAACATGCTAGCCTGAGACGTTAAGGTGTTACTCTTAATCTTCCAAAGCTTATGATCACGATATTCACTCTTCTTTTATCCCTTTCATCTACACCCAAGGATGTCATGATGCGGAGATCTGTGAAGCGTTACATAAAATGCCATACCTAAACTAGAGCTTACTTAAGCCGCAAAAGCACCACATTCGTTCCCTCTCCGTTTCATAAAACAGAAATTCCAAATTCTGGGGACTGTCCATTGCATAATTCCTGTAGCTCGTAGAGATGATAATACATGCTCCATACCCCGTTATGAAAGATGAATTAGTACCAAGCTAATAACAATACACTTAAAAAAAAAGAGTATCTAACAGCGGGTTTGCTTTGTTATGCTGAATAAAGGTATAATTTCCAGTACGCAATTCCAAGTAGAGAGTCGAGAAAATGACATTTCAGCTGAACGACACATCCAGTCAACGTCAATAACACCCAGTTAATTGCAAATGTTAATGAGATTAATATTGCCAAAGACTCAACTCAATCCCATTTTTCACCTTGGTTTAAACCCATAATTCCATAATTCTCTCGAAAAGTTTTATCTCAAGCAACTTACGTTTTAGGTATTCGCAGGCAATGGTTATTAGCAGGTGTAGCATTCCGGGTAACTGGACAATCTCTCACTGTTTGCTTGTCTATCTGTTTATCTATTTACCTATCAGTTTGTTTACCTCGCTAACCCCTCCAACTGGCTT
>NC_051405.1:29253913-29254227 GCF_015228065.2 Penaeus monodon
TCCTTCCTCTCATTTGCCCTTTGTATTTATCATCTTATCACATTCAATAACACGAGAAAGAAATCAATTACGTTAACATGAACACAAAAAGAATTTCGCTTTACATGCGAGAAAAATATATACACGCCCGTAATTTTTCCAAATAACGCCACTAACCATCTGCCTGAGGCATATGCGTCATAGTGGAAATCAGTAATTCCACTGTGTTACATACAGAATTTTCGAGGCAGTAAACTCTTGTACATATTAGCTGTGTATTTATTTATTTGCCATTTTGCTTAACCAAGTTCGGTTCTCTATATTATGTAATGTAA
>NC_051405.1:29254262-29255115 GCF_015228065.2 Penaeus monodon
GAACCTGAAAATCCGGAGGTCTTCTGCATAAAACAACATTTGGTTTTAAAAGCCAGGAATAATGGAATATATTGGAAGGAACCATATATTTCATATCCTAGCAAAATTTTACTACCTTCCAGTGACCAAATTCTTTTATGTTTGTTTTTTTAATATCACCACGAGAGTTTTCTTAGTAAACAAATAAAATTTTTATTACAATATCTCATTATAATATGCCTGTATTGCCTGTACATACAATCATGTGTAACGTAGATAATAGAAAAGGGAACGGACAATGCTGCCATTTCACTATCCTGATTAAATTCACGGTAAAAAACAAAAGCAGATTAATTTGATTTTCATCTTTTCAAACCGTTAATTATGAAGCAGCCAAAAGGGAGGAAAACAGCTTCAGGATTCGCAAAATAATATCCACAGAAAGAAATTAGATAAAAAACAAGAGAGAGTTGACTTTTTTATATCCAAAAGGAACGAGACAGAATCCGTAAAGAATGCTGAAGGAATTCCCTGTGTTGTAATTACTTCTAAGATCATTAATTCCGTGCTGAATATTGTGAATGATTTTTAGTATTTGAATTTAAAGAAATTTCAACAATACACCTGGGTATCTTTATCATTTAATCAGTCGTTTAAATTGCCTTTTGTTCCGCGTGTAAGATCATTTATGTGATTGTGAATTAAAATAAATAGTAAAAGAATACTAATACCACTGATTTTGTAAATTTGACTGTACAAAACTATGACGTAATTTTGATTAACTGTAGGTGATGGGTAGAGAGTGCGACGGAGCATTGATATAAAAACATCAATCAATTTCTGGTTAATTGTTTCCTGAAAAAAGTTACCTCTT
>NC_051405.1:29255890-29255996 GCF_015228065.2 Penaeus monodon
GTCTCGATCACTATCAGGATTTCTTTTGAGTTGAGCAATATGGAAAGTGTTCGTCATTTCAAACAAACCTCATATTTTTTTTCAGAAGCATCCAGTGTGTGTGTGT
>NC_051405.1:29256254-29256670 GCF_015228065.2 Penaeus monodon
CCTTAAAATATGATAACTGGCCACAAAGCTCTTACACAAACCGCGCCTCGAAACAAAAATAATAACATTCATGATACTAGAGGAACACGACGCCTTTGATCACCGAAAAAAGGATAATAATTAAGTGAACTAAATAAAAATCATGCATCAGTAAAACGTTTTAGAAAATGTGAATGACACAGAATGCCTCTCAGCATCGAAAAAAATCATAAAAAGAGTAAAGAACTTAAAGCGCTTCAGACACTAAGAGGTAAATGTAAAGTAAAATGAATGACTAGAAAGAGTGACATGGTAATATACATACAAATGACTGACATGAAGAGTGGACTTGACAGGGAACTACAATAACTACAACTACAACAGAAACAACAGGTAAAAATATTATTAGTGTTATCATTACTAGCATGCTGATCAAG
>NC_051405.1:29262123-29262552 GCF_015228065.2 Penaeus monodon
AAGTATTAATAGAACAAAGACAGCTAACACCTCAAATTGAACATTTAAAAGTACAAATTCCATCACGAAAGGAAATAAGCTAAAACTGTAGGCAGTCCACGAGGCATCTGGGCGAGGAATATAAATCTTATATTGAAAATATGGTAAAATATTAAGCGTAAGAATATATTCCTCTTCTTCCCTCTCCTCTAAAAATGGAAATTCGCGCGGCTTCCGAGAAAGTATTTACATAATCAGCGAAAAACAGCTACCGAAATTCCTTCCTCGGGATAGAAAAGGAGCAATACATCCGTTGTGTACTTTAGCGACCTCGCTAGCATTCTATAATAGCTTTGTCGCAGATCCTGTGCGGAGATTCAGTGTTTATTTCGGGATAAAAGCCCGGCGGAGAGGAAATGAAATGGCAAGTGGTGTGTTAACCACACATAC
>NC_051405.1:29262686-29262815 GCF_015228065.2 Penaeus monodon
GCTGATTATTCATTCATAAACAATTGCAAAATTGCCGCCACACACAAGACCCCCGACCTCGCTTGCCAGCCGCCTCATCCGCGGCGCGGGAGAGCTTCCGTGATGGATCTCGGCTGCTCGCGGGTCGGA
>NC_051405.1:29262846-29262945 GCF_015228065.2 Penaeus monodon
CGGGCGATCGGGTGTCGAAGGGCGCCTCCGTTCTTACGCAGAAGAGATCACAAGGGACGGCTTTTGCTACGGCGAGACTCATGAATACATAGTGGCTCA
>NC_051405.1:29263061-29263168 GCF_015228065.2 Penaeus monodon
TACTGATGATGCAAAGACGTGAAACCTGGATTTTCACAATGGAAGTGTTTATATTTGTTCTGCTTTTGTTCTTCGTGCACAAACGTAACTGAATGGGCGTAGGGGAG
>NC_051405.1:29263391-29263613 GCF_015228065.2 Penaeus monodon
GAATGTCAAATTGAAACTTGTGCAATGCATCATGTTTTTCAATCAACGTTTCTCATGAACTGCCCGGCCTGTTTTAATTGGGCTTAATTCGTATCAGATCGTGTCAATTTGCAGGAAAGCGCATTTGCGTGTGATTTAACGGGATATTTTAGAACTGCATTGGTCGAATCTGACCTTTTTTGAGAGCGAAAAATGATGACTGGAAAGAGAAGGGATAATATT
>NC_051405.1:29263864-29264482 GCF_015228065.2 Penaeus monodon
CCGTTAATTGGTCCACAAGAAAAGGTAACCAAGCTCGATCTAATCAGATTTATCTAAGAAAAAAAAAACAATTACTGAGGTAACTGTGTTTGAGTACATACGTACATTAATCAAAATCTTAGTAACCGAAGAACATGAATACAATTTATCTGTGTCAAAATGAAGGGAAAAAAAATATTCCACAAGCATTTATAAGGTTTTTCTCATCAAAAACGACGGGTATGTTAACACTGCATGAAACCCGAACACAATATAACATCAGAGATAATGTTTTTAAAAACCGTAAAAAACAAACATAATGATAATAATACCACGCAATAAACATGGCACTGACGAAAGCGCTCAGTAGTTGCTGTGGGGGGGAGGGGGGTAGTAAGCTTTCGGGATTTACGCCGAAACCTAAGTAGGACCTTACTGTTTCTCTGGTATGGATTCAGCGTGAAGAAATCCAGAGGGAGTGACGTCACACAGGTCGACGTTTAGACGTTCGAGTTACATCCTTATCTTGGAGACAAACTAAAAATAGTGGTGATTCAAATGTTAGAATGATATAAAGCACACGAAACATGGGAAAGCGATAAGAAAAGAATAACAAATTAAATAATGTATAAAAGGCCT
>NC_051405.1:29265245-29265555 GCF_015228065.2 Penaeus monodon
AAATCTCTTTTCTCACCAGATCTAAGCAGCTTCATGTATACATTTCCTTTGTTTATTTATTTAAGCAATTGATGTATCTTTTTCATGCTTGTATTGCCTTCAGTCGATTTAATCAGTTTGATTACTTGTTTTTAGATCAGCGGTTATATTCCCGATTCCCTATTTTAACTAATTAGTTTGAACTCAGATTAATTGCGTTTGTTTTTCTATTGTTTTTCCTGTGATTATTTTGATCTGGTATTTCTTTTCGCATCTCTCTGCTATTAACTGATTTATTCAGTTATTTAACGTCCTCGTTTGAGGCCTTTTA
>NC_051405.1:29267936-29268435 GCF_015228065.2 Penaeus monodon
TTTCGTCCAGACCAGAAATTTCGCAATATGGCTTTACAGAAAACAAGATTAAGAACCAATTTCCAGGCCAGTTTTGAATTTGAAATCAAGTAATGTCATTATTCTCGCTCCGCCATTTCTTTCTGTATACGGCTGGCTTTTGTGCTGTTTTCGCTTTTAAGGCTTAATGGCTAGTTTGCTTTGAGATACTGTGAAAGTTTCATTTAATATATATTTGTCATTTGTATTATTAAAAGGCAAATGCACTATACATATGAGAATTGCAGTCTACCAATCTTGAAAGTTTAGTTCTATTTTGGAACACTGCCATGCCTTACATCCATTGAATATTTCCTTTTTTTTCTAATGTTGCGAGAGGTATTGCAAATCTCTCCAGCTATTTCCTTAAAGTATTGAGTAAAGCTGATCTGTAACATGTGTCGCATGTGCACAAACACCCGTCGGCCTCGTGGCATGCCTTGACTGTCCTTGTCCCGCTAATAAAGCAAGGGAAGCATAT
>NC_051405.1:29268538-29268688 GCF_015228065.2 Penaeus monodon
GTTTGGCAGGCAGTTCAGCCTCGCAGCCGGACACCGAACGAAGCACCCCCCTTTCCTTTGGCTTCATTCAACCTGGCATTGTTCAGAGAGAGCAAGTCCTATCTAAACTTTCTTTCTTTGTTCTGGGAACAAAGATATTGTCTCAACATT
>NC_051405.1:29270036-29270359 GCF_015228065.2 Penaeus monodon
ATATTCTAAACTTATGAATTTCAACATTTCGAAATTATGGCTCCTCCATTTCATGATTCACACTTTCGCTGATGAATGCACTCGTGACAGGAATATATTCTACTCAAATTTTGTTTTTGCACCAACGCGTAAAACTGCGGCTATTGAATTGCGGAATGAGAACTCAGATAACATTATTGCTGAATCTTGGTCTGTTTTGGTAGTCTTCGTACTCTATAATCTAGGATTTCGGGAGTTAATGGAGGTAAATTCTGTTAGTGATCATTGGTAATTTCAGAACTGGTATGCTCTCAGCATGCATAATGTCAGGAAACGTAATTAAT
>NC_051405.1:29270482-29271259 GCF_015228065.2 Penaeus monodon
GGCTTTATCTCCCCTCCTTTCTCTTATCTCCTCAAATAAGGGACAATAAAACATGAATTTATTTTCATGAATGCCAAATAAATCTCAGACATAAATCCAAGAGCTAAAATACCCATCACAAAAGTCATTATCTTCACCGTCTCTCCCGCTGCAAGCATCTTACCCAGACTTACGACGCAGAAACAAACTTACGATGCAGCGAAGTTTAATTCGCTTGAAATTGATTGAACGTGAAATTTATGATCCGGTGAAAGAGATAAAGCGTTCGGGTAATTAACTAGCCCTTTGGAATTTGGGGAAAAAAGGGAGTAAATAAATTGTTACAAGATGAATTACAATTTTATCGTCTTTATTGGCAGCAAAGTCAAGGTATCATTCAGTTAGGAGAATTTGCGGAAGAGCTGGTAAATGCATCGGTTATATTGCGATTTTTGCAGTTTTTTTTCTTAAATTGGAGGTTGGTGTTAAAGAGCACGACACATAATGCACATACACCCCTTTAAATATACTCATGGATATACAGGCGTTCGCATACGTATGTAGCACACTAAGTAGCACACGCCTAGATCACGCCATTCGAGTGTTGTTTAGACATGCTAAATTGCATTCCTATACTGATATATTAAGATTTATCATAAAAGATAATATCATGCAGTCTTTTGATTAAAGGAATATTCTACCCGATATTTTCATTACATCAATACATCAGTTTTATGAAGTTATCACTATTCTATTTCATAATGACTTTAAGCATTATTGTTCATTCCTATACATACA
>NC_051405.1:29271288-29271750 GCF_015228065.2 Penaeus monodon
CTTAATCCCATTACCTCTTTAATTCCTTACCCTCTTCATTGTAATAACTATGAGCAGCGTAACCAGCATTACCATACGAATAACCCCTTATGAAAAGAACCAGCCTCCTACCGACAGCGAAGGACCACTACGGCCTCTGCAATACCGCCACAATTATCAAGGTAATTGGCCCAACGTCGTGTAGAGCCAGCAAACAGTATAATTATATGTAGCAGAATGCCTGCTCCGATGTGCTACAGCAACTTATGGGGCTCTCTGCGGTTCTGGACGCTGTTCCGAACGCGAGGGAATTCTGCTTATTACGTGGATGTTTCTGTGCTGATGTTATTACTTTGCTTTCATTACTAGTATGTGTATTTTGCTGTTACATCTTCATTTTAATAGTTATTTGAACCATCAGCATTACTTACATTGTTGTTATGATTACTAATTTACTATTATGCTAGTTTTGATGTTATGATC
>NC_051405.1:29271996-29272279 GCF_015228065.2 Penaeus monodon
ATTCATTGATTTTTAGAATGGCAAGCACACATATATACAGATTTGCAGATGGACAGATTCTCAGAAATCCTTCTTTCCATCAGTCCATTTCCACTTCCCTTCCCCATCTGATGCAAGATTAGACGAGAACAAAGAACACGATGCTAATCACTCGCCGAAGGATTACCTAATCTCTCAAGCTTATCTCTCGTGATGAAACCTCCTTCTGAGAAGCTGTGGAATTAAAAACGCGTGAATTTGTAGAGCTGTTTTCAGTTGCTGTATATGCATACGTACGTGTGTG
>NC_051405.1:29272518-29272924 GCF_015228065.2 Penaeus monodon
AATTAAACCCATTCTCTATTGAACTATAAATCGAGGACGGTAAAACATCCGTAGAATTACGTCATCGCCCTTGTTCTGTATGACGTCACGGTACTAATTAATGTCCAAAGTTTAGACTTCGAAAAACAAATTTAATTAAAGTCCTTTCTTGATTAGAATAACAGGCATTTGGTACTTCAGATCGGTTTCCTGAAATCTTGGATCCTGGGCTGCTATTTGAATAACAGTGAGATTTTCAATCGTAGTTTCATTTATGGTATGTTTTAATAGTAGAGATAAAATAGGTCGATAAACAATGAATAATGGATTTCTCAGTGTCAATTTCCTTTCAAAGAGACATATGTCTCTATAAATACTTAGATATGTGTTTATATAAGGAGACAGATAGGCAGGTGTGTGTTTGTAC
>NC_051405.1:29274198-29274348 GCF_015228065.2 Penaeus monodon
CTTGATCTCTTGACTTTAGACCCTCTCTGCCAGATTATTCAGGGTAGTAATCGAGAGAGCCTGTGAAGTAGCTCTCGATGAACAATTAACGCGGTAGTGCGAGGGCCGAGGGCAACAGAGAGCGTGTGTTGGGCGTGATACTCTGTGGCT
>NC_051405.1:29275516-29275694 GCF_015228065.2 Penaeus monodon
CACATAACAGGAGGAGATCTCGCGTAACAATTAAAGATAATCGTGCCAATCACAAGAAAACAGCAGCTTAATCCGACGAGATAATGATAGAGAGAAGCTTTTATCGCCAGAGTGCTTATCCTTAGTAGGTCACTTTGTGTTTGTGCGTGGGAGTAGGTTAGAAGGAAGGAGGGAAGAC
>NC_051405.1:29275736-29276060 GCF_015228065.2 Penaeus monodon
ATATGGGCAGTTTTGGACCATGTATATGCCTGGTTAAGCACTTAGTTTACATGACTGGTTAGGATTCCTTCATAGTGAGGAGAGATGAGACAACTTTATCATACTCATCAGTGGTATGGGAGGAGAGATGCAGGTGAATAGTAACGGCAAACAAGCCCCAGTTGCCAGGCCTTAGAGATGAGGACATTCTGCTAAGAGAGAGCTTGAACCAGCGAGAGAGATCAGCTTGATTTTGTTCTTTAGTATTGTAGGAGCTAACATAATTATGTTATCTTTGCTATAACTGTTCCCGTGGTCTTATTTCTCACATGATTTGATGTCAGT
>NC_051405.1:29276095-29276214 GCF_015228065.2 Penaeus monodon
TTTGGTTATCGTTGCCACCTTTATCGCTTTAGTATTTAAGATCTTATCATATCACCATGATACTTTTTTCGTTACCAGACACCTTTAATATCTTGCATATCAGAGTGGTATAGAAAGCA
>NC_051405.1:29277225-29277603 GCF_015228065.2 Penaeus monodon
CACGTTATGTTTCATAATCCACATCATGATATTTTAACATAAAGTCGTTCATCCGCTGAGAAGGTCAGTCGGTTAATGAAACGCCTACACACAGACTTCGTTTTATATCGGAAAACCACATTTGTAATGCTAATGTCATTCGTCCTGATAAAATCCTTCGTACAAAGCCCTTCTCTTTGTGAGTCAGAATCTCATTGGTGATTTGATAAGCAAGTTTTCTGTCTTTCCCACGCGAGTCAGCGATGTCCAGTCGGCGTGGCTCTCAAGCGTCCTCTTAGATTTCTCTCTCTCTTCCTCTCCATCGGCCTTGATCTCTTTCCTTGACGAGGTCCCAAACGTTCGACGCTCGACGTCCCTGTCACTTCGCTATCGACAATT
>NC_051405.1:29277639-29277881 GCF_015228065.2 Penaeus monodon
ATAAACTCGTCGTCTCCTCGTATGACTTGTCGGGAGCCTTCCCGCAGTATCAGTCCTTTTTTCGTCACTTGAAGAAATTCCAGAGATCCTCAGCGTCTTTTCATTCCCTCTGCGTACGAGCATCTCGGCACGCGCTTGAGCTCTCGTCCTCCAGTCGGTGAGATTCTTGAGACGGAGATTTCAAGGGAAGAGAGGAAATCAAAGCGGGGGGCTGAAAGGATTTCAAATCTGCCAAGACCAGC
>NC_051405.1:29279283-29279529 GCF_015228065.2 Penaeus monodon
GTACAAGTACATCCTACTGAACCGAAGGATTCACAGGTGATGACGATCTTTTAAAATTATACCTTTACTGAATTCATATCTGCCCACGCATTTGAATACGGCAAATGAAAGATGACTATTCAGACGCAGCCAGTTGTGAAAAGTAGTTGGATGGAAACTCGTAAACAATTTCATTCGAAAATTAGGAATGATGGCGAGTATTTTTGGCGCAGTAGACGAGAGATGATTTGAAGACATGTGTGTGTG
>NC_051405.1:29280638-29281279 GCF_015228065.2 Penaeus monodon
CAGGTCAGGTCACTCAAGTAGCTGTACGGCCATCGGGGCACTGTGACATTGCTGTCCTTCTCCATCGATCCCTGTCGCCCGCCTCTCTGATACATTCCGTCAGTGTCACTCCGCTCCACTGCTTTTCTATCCATGTTTTTTTCTAGCCCGTCTTCTTCCCAAACGAAACCATGCATAACTGTGTGCATAAGGGACCTTATCTTCTCGTGCCATGGCCAAACCATTGTAGTTTACACCTTCTCAATGGTTCGTACTCTCCGATGATTGCAGTTATCTTTTTTTCCTCTGTGACACTCCTTACCTTTTGCTTCCGTGTAATTCCTCGCAAGCGTCGAAAGCATATAATTTCGTATGCTGCCATTTTTTTCCGTTTTTTGTTCAGTGTCCATGATTCACATGCATACAGACAGAGTGATATAATTAGGGCTTTAAACAGCTTTTCCTTGGTGTTCATGTTGATGTTTGTCGATTTCCATATTTTATTCAGTTTTGCAAGCAGTGATTTTGTTACTGTTGTTCTTTTCTCAATCTCACTCTCAGAAGTTATCTCCTCATTGATGGTTGATCCCAAATACTGGAATGATTTCACCTTCTCAATCTCTTCACTCGGATGTTCGTTTATACTCATCTGTGGTGAAGTG
>NC_051405.1:29281981-29282099 GCF_015228065.2 Penaeus monodon
TACACTATTACAAAGTTTCAGCAATGCATCGATGCTCTCTCATCCATGTTTTAATAATGCTGCTGGAATGTTGTCAAAACCGGCTGCTTTTCCATTCTTAAGTCCACTTATTGCTTCC
>NC_051405.1:29284114-29284479 GCF_015228065.2 Penaeus monodon
TTACACTTTCAGCCTGAGTAGCGAGGGGCCGCCGAGCGACTCCGGATCCCTCGGCGCCGTGTTGTAAAAGAGTCTAAATGACCTGGCGCGAGGGAAAGGGAAGGATTGGCATTATTAATCTCTCGCTCGTGAGGTCCTTAAGAGACAAGATATTGCAAGATATTGTAAGCCTTGGGAAAGCGTCTTCTGCAAAGGAGGGTGGCTTAAGGAAAAATGAAAATAAGTAGAAAATCATAGCGTAAATGATAAAGAGAGGACGTGGAATTCTATTTATAATGTTTGACTCTTTGAGAGGACAGTCGAGGGAAATGGAAGGCGTGGGATGCACTGAGGCTTAAATGTCTGCATGATATATATGTGTCATA
>NC_051405.1:29284660-29284727 GCF_015228065.2 Penaeus monodon
GCGTGTACGTATGTGTTGTAGAGATGTGTGTAAAAAGATAAGAGAGATTCACATTCTGAAGAAAGAG
>NC_051405.1:29284753-29284885 GCF_015228065.2 Penaeus monodon
TTAGCTTGAGAATACTAGCTATTTGTTTCCGGAGTCTAGTCGTTACGGTTGCAATGGTTGCCAGAGACCACCTGTGACGCTTGCTAATGCTCGAGGCACGTGAGTTAGACACCAGTGAAATAATCATGAATG
>NC_051405.1:29285021-29285758 GCF_015228065.2 Penaeus monodon
GAAACCTTTTTAATCATACAAAAACAAAACCAATATTTCTTCATAAAGTCGAGGTTTCAGGCGCTTTCCAGTTGCTTATTTCTTTTCCGCTGTGTTTTGTAATCATTATTTCTTGAAAACGATGTCGTAGAGCAATTATTTTAGCATTATGGCCATCATCTGTTCTGTTTTTGCATCACCCTTGTTTTCACTACATTCTGTTGAGCCGTGTGTTGTGTGCCTGCAGTGAATGCAGTGCTGTAACTGGAACCGATGCGGCAACTGGTGCTAATTCTGAGGCATATGAAGGGACGGTATTCTTAAAGCCTTTTTTGGAGCCACAGTTTCTCTTGGAAATTCGGCTTCAAAGCGATTGCGATTTGAGGGGTAACAAATGCCTTTTCTGCTGTTTATTCCTACTATCTCAACTAAGTACTTAATGTGAAATTTGCATTATTTTCAAGGTAACAGTTGGTATATTTACTATGGGCATTTTTCTCTGAGAAATATTTCCTGCTTACTTTGAGATTCATCGCAGGTCAACGCAGTATTTGCAGTGCAATATGAAAGCATGTTCACTGTCCATAACCCCACTTTCTATAATATGAGCTAAATGGGATGAGCTCTCTAGCGTGCAGGATTTATGTTGAAACTGTAAATAAAACAGTTGGCATATTCGTGTTGTGTTCTTCTTCCATTCGTTGTTTTATCTGTCATCCTTCTAGCGTGTACAAAGAGTTATTCAGGAGTAATTTCTG
>NC_051405.1:29285958-29286503 GCF_015228065.2 Penaeus monodon
CACGACCCTCGCCACAGATATCTACTAAAGAAAGTATATATTTACACTCACTTTTTCCGCAGGTGAGGCGATGGTCAGTCAACAGCCACTTAGTCTGGACCCCATGTATTCGTAGTCACTTCTGATGCGGATTCTACAAACTCGCTATCGCTTTCTGTTATATCTTTCCACTGCATGATCAATACGTGGACACGATCACGCAGTGGTTCCCCAAGCAGTTGTCAGTCAGTGTAGACCGAAAGGAAGCCTTGTCAGCTCATCAAGGACGCAGATGGCCAAGGAGGAACGCAAGGGTACGTCTGCTTCGAGTAACTACATCATATCAACTCACACGCATAGACGGTGTGCAGAACGTCTTCCACGCAGGGGACCCGACACCAAACGACTTGGATTCGGACCCTCGTCTCCGCGGCCCCGAGTCCCCGCGGTCCACAGTCCACTTGAGAGAATTTCGATGCCGGTGCCTCCCTTTCGATAGTATTGACATAGGAAACATTTTAAAGGAGATGGCTATTATCAAGAGAATTCGGGCACTCGAGTGAAAA
>NC_051405.1:29286611-29286987 GCF_015228065.2 Penaeus monodon
AAGGTTAAGAACCAAATTAAAGGACTTATACACTGTAAATAGACTTTATTGTATTCTAAGACATAATGTTGACTGCTACCACTTTGGCTGCAGCGTCCAAGAAATGTATTTCAACAATGACCTTTGACCAGCTGTCCAACGATCGTTTTCAACTTCTTGCTGATCAGCTGGTATTTCTTCCTGCTCGTCGGTCCTTTCTTTCCTCTGAAATGGTGCTTCCTGCTCACGTACATTTTTTCAGCCAACGGAGTCAAATCAGGGTGTGCAGGGAGATCGTTGGTCCGCGGCAGGTCTGGCTGTACTCTCTCGTACATGTTCAGTTGTCTGCACGGGAATTGCCTTGGGACGTGCACTTGGTTGTTTATTTGGTGCCCTC
>NC_051405.1:29287316-29287618 GCF_015228065.2 Penaeus monodon
AGACACCGTCTTCCGAAAAGGCGCCACATCCGCATGCTGCAGCACCGTCGAAGATCCCTCTTCTGTGTAGACGACTTCTGTTCGGGCATAGAAGGAATCTCAATGTGCCCATTGAGTTTTGCTGTGTTTGTTATCAATGCTGCCATTAACGGTGTGGACTCTGGCGGTGCAGTCCTTGTCTTCGCATCTCCAGTAAACCTCTTCCTTCACCTTTTTATCATTAATAAAAACGTGCCGTCCTGCAATAAGTTTCAATTTTCCTCTATAAGCTGGTATGATTTGGTTGTCTTCATGGGGGCTGC
>NC_051405.1:29287677-29288022 GCF_015228065.2 Penaeus monodon
ATAAGGAGGCAGTAGAAGCTTTGGTATGTATTACTCCACATTGCACTGAATGACACACATCGATAAACGCTGGCATATAAACCGCATAAAAGGGCACACTGCAAGCACCTTGTCAGTTAAAAGGAACGTAAGGTGAACCAGGGTCGATTTACCTGAGGTAAGCGGACTGCTGTTTGATTTGGCCCTGAAGCTGCTTGACCTCAGTCCGAACAGGATATCGGCGTTCTGAGAGCCGCAGTTTAGGGTCACTTCGGGTCCAAGAAATACACACATATGTAGGCTATGTGTGTGTAAAGAGGAAATAAAGATACTCGCCAGACATATAGCTTGTATTTTAACCGAACA
>NC_051405.1:29288069-29288456 GCF_015228065.2 Penaeus monodon
TAAAATGTTTATTATATTCAAACATGCATATGATATAATTGCATGATTTTCTCAGGTCGGGGGAAGCGTTCAAATAAAACTCAAAAATAGTTTTCAACCCACACTCCCTTGGCATCCACGGTTACATAAACAAATAAACTCATTCGTCCCCCGCTGTGCAGTAAATAGGCTAATCTGATCCAGTGACAAACTCGCCTCTCAAATGACCCGAATGGCAGGAAGATAAGGCAATTGTCTAACTGTGTTTCTGACTTAATGGAGCTGAGTGGCCGAGGGACAGGAATTCCATTTCAATAAATCTAGAATGAATTACGGGATGGAACACCAAGCAGATAACATATTCATAGATTAGCTGGCAAGATAGCTTGTTTTATATAGACGCGCATG
>NC_051405.1:29288493-29288811 GCF_015228065.2 Penaeus monodon
GTTCAAAGATACCCCTCCCCCCCCCCCCACAACAAACCTAACCATGAACATAAATTCAAACACGTATATGCACATTCATTCACAAGTATATGCGCCAGTTCACAAACACACACATAAACCCATCAATCTTTACACAGTATTTTTAATAGAACACTAAAGACGAATATGTGTTAAAGCATGAGTGAGAGTGTTTTCTCTTCTTACTCCACGATGGTGCCTAAGAGGCTATTTCGGCGAGTCATTAAATACGGGAGTTGCAAAGGGGAAGTTGAAGCTTGAACATTTTAAATTAAAGAAGAATATGATCTTACAAATTTT
>NC_051405.1:29292120-29292563 GCF_015228065.2 Penaeus monodon
ACTTGTATATAAATTTAGTTTACCTTTTTTCTAAACTCTGATAACCACGGGAATAGAAGCCTATTATAAAACTCTCTTTGTAAAAAAAGTCGTAGGTAACTAAGTATATAAATAAACCAATGTCGTTAGTCTTTTCCATTTCCCGCGACTATCAAAGCGCCAATATAAACACATCTTAAGAGCGGAAATGAGCTCGCCGTCAATTGCAGAGCCCCAGAGAAAGAGCCTACTAAAGAGTCTTTCTCACTGGGAAACTGTAGCCTAGCTTCTTCTTAAAGGAGAAAGAATGTTAATGGAAGAGAAACAGACCCTCGGAAACACAAAGGAAGACACTAGCGCTAGCATTTACACTTTGCGCTTAACGTGGCATTCCGATTGTCACTGAGATCTTAACGTGTGTGTTCAGGATAGACAGATACGCACATACGTGTATATATGCATAC
>NC_051405.1:29292790-29293553 GCF_015228065.2 Penaeus monodon
AAAAGGTGGTAGTGAAGACACAATTCTTCTGCTGCTAAAGGTATTGTTTTGCCTTTTGCTTAACCCTGACTGCAGTAATTTCTTCTTTTCTCTGCCGTGAAGACGTTAAATGAAGACAAGTATTCCTCAGAATCCTGTGAGATTGTCACGTTTCCTTACATAGATCTCTTATCACGTCTTCCTTTCTCACACTCTTTCTCAAGGCGCTGAAACGTGCTTGCATAAACATGTCGGGAGATAGTTGTTGTTTTGAGTTGTTGTACAATTATGATGATCCTTCATGAAAGAAAGTGAGCAGGGAAAATAAAAGTAAAATTAATAACACAGAAAGAATTTAAAAAAACGAAACGATCAGTAAGGAAAACAATGAAATGCTGTATATCGTCGTATTACAGATTTTCATGACTCCCCAAGAAGGCATATTTCCATTAGGATTCTTCCTATGTGGGATATAGTTTCTTTAAATGCTGCCGTTTTCTTGTGTCGTCTAATTGAGTAAAAGATATTGGATAAAAATACTGGAAAAACAATGGCATTTCAAATATAAGCCAGTTGAAATACAATAAAGCTAATCAAACACCTCATGCAGATTGCAGAAATACCCAATATCATTGCTTCAAAGCTTGACTCTTGAGGACCCCCTTAATAACGTTAGCTGTTCAGGTGATATATGATTACGGGAGAATGTGATGCTAAATTCAAACGCATATATGTAACGGCGCACATGTACACACACGTATGTATATATATTGTTTATATATGT
>NC_051405.1:29293727-29294068 GCF_015228065.2 Penaeus monodon
CTTTGTAACAATAATATGCCAGATATCGCCCCCCCCCCATTTACAGGATGTCCTCCCCTCACCCAGCAGTAGCCCTGGATTTGAACCTCTGACTTGTGCGATAATTACAACTGGATATGTCATTCCCCCACGAAGTTCATTTAAAGTTATTTGCAAACTGGACTGGCAGTTTAAATGGTCTTCCAACTATCTGCGAGCCACAAAGTTGGAAATATCAAGATGTTCATGAAAGTTTACCTTAAAACATTAATGTAAAATCCATATGCACGTTACAGGAAATAATAGTTTTTCTTGTCATTATATTTACAAATGGGAAGTAAAAAAGTGAAAAGCGAACAATC
>NC_051405.1:29295663-29295836 GCF_015228065.2 Penaeus monodon
TTTTCGTCCCTTTCCTCTCATGGAACGCGAAGCCCATTCACACTGTGCCGTGTGCCCTACATTGTCCTTTTAGTTCCTCCGGGGATATAGCAGGGAACATAGCCGTCGGGATGAGCAGCGGAGCGACCCCAGGGGATTAACAAGGCTTTCACATTGTTAACAGGATAAGTTGA
>NC_051405.1:29295895-29296416 GCF_015228065.2 Penaeus monodon
CACGGTTGAATAGATAAGAACAAATTTATGTCTGTGAATATATAAAGCCAAAGTATTAAAATGATACTAGATATCTGGGGATATTTAAATATGCAGGACTTCAGAAAAAGGCGAGAAGTTCCTCGGAGGGTTCAGAACACATGGCTTTCCAGCTTTCATTTCATTTCTTCTATTTTTACATGGTTATGTCATAAACGAGTTCTTATGTTCTTGCAGCACCAGCGGAAATAAAAAGGACACTGGCTCAAGTTCGCTTCAATAAAATACAACAAAAAAGAGCCTTTGTCACTGGATTGCTGGTTTGTCAAGAATAATGCCAGCGCATATTTGTTGTTTGGTCTCTGGTGCAAGTGTCCCCGAGTTTCCTCAGCCCTCACGCACTTCAGGGGAACGCGTCTGGGGTTGCCAAATGATACCTCAGTGCATGGTTAAGAGGAGAAATCTCATTGCCATTGGAATATGGAAGTGTGATTTGTCCTTTTTTCTGACTAGCCGGTTTTGACTGTGGCGTACTGGTCGTT
>NC_051405.1:29296601-29297157 GCF_015228065.2 Penaeus monodon
GATAGAGGACGTTAAATACAAAAAAAAATCATCTAATTGCATTAATAATTATTAAAAGATAGTTCACTAAAATATCGGCGTGCCGTAAAGCGCTAACATTTCTAGGAGGCTTATAGATCGAAGCAGATTTCTTCCTTTTACAATACATCGACATTTTTGTGTCAGTTACTAATGTAGGTTCACAAATATTTGTATAGCCTTCCAGTTTCAAAGCTTTCTCCTACAGCTCACTACCCATCGGCAGAGAGGTGGCATTTTGTTAGCGAACACTGTTAGCCTTTGAATCATAATTATGGCCTGATATATTTTTATCCTAGACACTCATAGGGGTGGAATCAGTGAGGAGAGCAAGAGCATTAGTTCAGATCTTCAACATTTTTACTTTTTTTCATAATAAAATCTACGAGACCTCCAGATTAATTAGGCAAATTATGACTATGAAACTATAATTACAATTTATATGCAGATGAGAGTACCTGATGAGAATGCAATTACATAATTATCTCATTCCCTATAAGATTACATATGTAATAAGGTGCAATAAAGTTGCTAATTA
>NC_051405.1:29297564-29297708 GCF_015228065.2 Penaeus monodon
TTATAACAAGTGTGTATAACATGACCCTACTTCTATGGAATCATATTGTGCACAATAAAATTATATGAATATGAATTACAATTGTGTTCTTTGTACTACAGCCAACATACAAATTAATTATGCATATCATATTCATATGAGCTT
>NC_051405.1:29298010-29298211 GCF_015228065.2 Penaeus monodon
TCGGATCTGCCCAAGTAAGTAATCACCAATATGGGCATTAATTCTCTCTCTTTGTCGATAAGAAACAACTGATTCTCATCCGTGTTCAGACCAGGATGAGCGCAGAGTTATCACATCCAAGCTATTGCCTTACACAAAGTCAGCAGAAAGGGATGCAAAACAAAAACGTCTATTTGAAAAGTGAAAACATTTCAAGGAAAG
>NC_051405.1:29298471-29299430 GCF_015228065.2 Penaeus monodon
AATGATTTTCCCGTACATGTGCCCTTCTTCCCCCAGCGCCGTCCGTGTTCCCGACCCTCCTCTGCCTCCTTGGAAGTCCTTCCTCGCAGCGGCGACTCCTCCAGACGCTTGCAATATCCTTTGTTCTCGGGCTTGGCGGAGCCGGGGTTAAAATTCCTGCAAGAATAATGAATAATGTATTCGCCGGTGCTGTTGCTTTGCTTCATCGCTCCTCCTCCCTTCCCGTGTACATTCTTGTGCCTTGGTGTGAGACGTGACGCTGAGGGACGCGGCAGAGGAGAAGCTGTTCGCCTGGCGCCGCTTCAGCAACGCTTCAATCGAGGTGAAGCTGAAGTGTGTTGGCGGTTTTCAGCTGATGGATGGAGCGATAAAAAGGCAAATTTCGGCTGATGGTTAGGCTGAGGCATCGGGATATGTGGAGAGAAAGTGGAAATGGTTGAGGCGGGAATGACCGACCTTTTCATCCTTTCCTTTTTGTGTTCATGGTGGTTTGAAACCTTCTGTGCAGTCACACGTACAGGAAAGGGGAATGAGGACGAAGACGTTCCCACAAAATCCGCATCCATGCAATTAATAACAGAAAATTCTTAAGACTCTGAATACAAAGAGTAGAATCTAAAAACGTACATACGAACAAACCAGTGCATAAGCACTTGAAAACAAACATACGAACAAAACAGACTCCAAGCAAACGAGCAAAACAGACGCAAAAAGACTCTTAATCAGAGTGAAATGACCTTTGGCTTCCAACCGCTTCCACCGCGCGCCCGAGAGAGCAGCGAGCGGCTGTGTGTGTGTAATTTTATGTGTGCGTATACTTAGCGTTATGATTATCACTGTTTACCATGATTTACACTATATGGAATATCTTCAGAAGTAAGAATTTGTCATCAGTGTTTTTATGGTACGCATCTCTGCTGTCTTTTGTCTGTGAAAGCATAGTCTCATTAACAGGATAC
>NC_051405.1:29300212-29300630 GCF_015228065.2 Penaeus monodon
TAAGGAGCCGTAAAAATGCCGGTAATCCTCTAAAACGAGGATTTAAAAATAGTGTTCCGTGCAGCTGCAGTTCTCAGGCGAATTCAGTGCATTCTTTACTCCGAGGAAATATTGCCTGGAAGATCCTGTTGAGAAAACCAAACACATTTAGCTAAACAAACATTGCAGGCGGATAAGATGTTGCACTTCCGCGGCAGATTTCGGATATTTTTTTACTTTTCTTTACGTCAAATTACTTATTCTCCTGTAGCCCCAGCGTGTGAGTTTGTTTAATGTAAGTGCAGGAGTTTACACACACATGCGCACGCGTGAGCATGTCATTGTGTTCATCATGATAAGAATAACCTGACTGATATAAATGTTTCGTTTATTAGAAAATGAAGTAGTTGATGAATTATAAGATTTACATTAATAAATA
>NC_051405.1:29303043-29304132 GCF_015228065.2 Penaeus monodon
TTGCTATCACTATTTCTGTTATTATTATCATAACTACCAGTATCATTTGTGTTGTTATTAGGATAGCAGGTCACCTGGCAATGATAATACACAGACTTGTCGCATCTTATAACACTAGCCTTATTATTGCCATATAATTCTTTAAATTGCCTATCTTATCAGTTCCATTTTATTTTATGAAAGTTCTGACAAAAGTTTTTTTGAGAACAATTAATTTGAACACACATTCCCCTCCCTCTTCTCTCCAGTAAAAAGTGAACTGCATAGCATATTCATCACGCACTAATTCCCGCTTTCCATCACCTCCCCTTGGCATGAATACTGATCAGATAGAATGTGTTTAATTGATTCGTATACGGCCTAATCACCGAATTAGGTAATCATTTATCTGGTGGTGTTTTTGTTTGATTAATTTTCTATTTGCATAATGTGATGTGCATCTATGAAATTACAAATTATACTTTTATGAAGATCTTTGTGTGTGTGTGTGTTTATGCAAATGTGATAGAATTACGTTAATATACCATCAAAAGGATTTCATTTACACTTGTTTTCCTGCCCTAGGCTGTGGTTTCCGTTTTCCGAGGCATGGCAACTCAACATATTCATATTCTTTTTTCTGGTGTATATTGTTTCATAGCTTAAGATCTGGCGGTTGAGAAAGTAACACATATTAGGGAAATATGGCGGGAAATACTGTTCTTTATATGTTTACGTAGATGTTATAAACACATTTCTTTATTCCACTCTTCACTATGCTTGATTCAGTGTATTAAAGGGTGTATGTCAGTCTCTCAGTAATTATAATATCAAATCAAGGATAATGTAATAAGAACAATTACGGGGCAACCGAATCCTCGCCCGGAGGATCGGCGTCTGGTCACTGAAATGTCTCAGCGAATTAGCACAGGGAACAAGGCTACCAATTTTTTTTAAAGGTTGAGTCCAAGGAAAGAGCAAATCATGCAACGCTTATAAATGTAGCTAAAAGAAGGACAATTTTGATCATATTTCATTTAGGTCAGTATAAGCCAGGGAATTATGGCCAAGCCAGTACGGCGAGATCAGTGAAAGCATTGATAAAGAGTC
>NC_051405.1:29308549-29309281 GCF_015228065.2 Penaeus monodon
TTCAGTCGTGAGAAATTCATTTCTACGAAATTTATAAAAGCCGATTAGATTTTCGAGCCCTGCCTAACAGTTTAATTTTAAACGTTGCTTATTAATGCAAACGGCAAATACTTTTATATATATTTTTACTTGTACTAATTAAAACATTTGGAAAACTTTATTCAAATCGTGCTCGCCTCAACTTGCATAATACCTCTTATTTGTTTTAATATAAATGTGTGCATATTTTCAATTTGTAAGACCTAGAAACATGAATTATATGCATTAGTTTAAATGTTTTAGTGTTATATTACTTTAAACAGAGCAGTCGATGAAAAAGAAAAAGAAAAGTATATATTCTACAAAAAATAACTGGCTTTCAAATATCAAATTACTGAAATCACATTTTCTCTATAATGGTTTAAGTTGTGCACTGTACTGATAAGCTGATAAAAAAGAAAAAAATCCTGTATGCATATAAGTACCCTTTCTAGTTTTTTATCGTAATTCCATCTGCCAATTAACGTTTCTCTTATTCTAGACCAATTTCTTGCGTAATTCAACCATCATCAAGATGGAATCGTGTTTGCTCTTAGATTTTTTACGTTTCGTCGTGTAATTACATTCTTTTCACTGGAGTACTTCTGGTTTACATATATGTTATAACCAAGACCTCTTTGTGTTTACCTTGATATTCAGTTTAATTTAAGTATGATTGTTTTGAGAATATTTCACAGTGGGGATACAGGAGAG
>NC_051405.1:29311187-29311899 GCF_015228065.2 Penaeus monodon
AAGCGATAGAAAAAAAGCGATCCCTTTGGCAGTGAATTAAAAAATGAAGATTTTTTTTTTCGTGGATGATAGAATGGATATGAAATAAAGGCCTAATCATCTTGTATATTTTGCTTTACGAAATAAATATTTGGTATATATATATCGCCGTACTGTGTAACTAGATATAGCATTCGGATAGAGTAGAATATTCTGTGTGGGAAGCATCTTCAGACCCGATCAATGATCATTCTCCCATAATAAACATCTTTTAGAATCCCAGCAGAATCTCTTTGATTTGCGGAAGGACCTCACTTCACTTCTCCAGCATGAGCGAACAGGAGGAAGCGAATTGCAAGATTGCATGCTGAATATGGAACTAATGAATGAATATGAATGAACGTAAATGCATACAGGACATGCGAGCCAGCGTGCATATCAAAGCGACCTCGTGATACATTGAATGCATTTCATGGTGTTGCTGTAATGTTCATTATTGTTTGCTATTATCGGTTCTTATACTACGGTGCTTAAGTAACTACCAGGGGGGGGGGGTGAAGCTGGAGGAAAATTAGGAGTTAATCAAAATAAAGATGATCGTTGTAAAAGGATGTACAATATCTCAGTCAGCGTCATGTTACTAAATATGCCGTATGTTATGGAATTCTTTGTTCGATAAAACTAGTAAAACGAGCATTTTCTGTCTTTTAACTTTTGTCGTCAGGGGGATTTT
>NC_051405.1:29312083-29312156 GCF_015228065.2 Penaeus monodon
TATGTACTACACCACCTATTTTCTCACAAAAAGTCATGATACATCGAGCCCATATATTTATGACCGAAGACAC
>NC_051405.1:29312425-29312550 GCF_015228065.2 Penaeus monodon
GTCTACATTACTACATCTCTGGTTATGATGGTCTAAAACTGAGAAAGATGCAATGCCCTTGATGTCAGAAAGATTTCCCTGCTGTGAGATGACAAGGGAAAAAAGCAGTGGGGATGTAGGCGAAA
>NC_051405.1:29312592-29312674 GCF_015228065.2 Penaeus monodon
GGGGGGGGGGCACGAGACTTTGTTAGGAGGGAAGAAAGAAAATAGAAATATTAAATACGGGGAAATAAGAGAACGTGTAGCG
>NC_051405.1:29312852-29313419 GCF_015228065.2 Penaeus monodon
GGACTTTTTTATTTATTTAATATCTTATTGTCATACCATTAACTTTTCTCTCTGTTTTCTTTATATCTTCTCTGAACAGCCTTCTCATGTGTCAGATATTCCAAATTCTCTCTGAAGATAATTCACACATTACCAGCCTGGGAATACTTTTAATGCAAATGCGAAATATTTTCAACACAATTACCTCCCATTTCCTTTTAATAATCATCCTGCAGGTTGCTCCCTTTCAGCTGCAGTTGCAGACTGTGCTTGGTTAGCTTGATTTCGCATATGAATGAACCTTATTCTTGCTGAAATAGAAGAAAGGAGGTTCAATTGGCGTGCTATAACTAGCTTGTTTTTCCTAAAGGTTATATATGAATACAGATATCATTTAAAGGTATTGCTTCATGGCGTCTTTATTCTAGCGCAATATTAACGTTTATACTGGATTTCTATTGTAAAAAAAATCGTGGAGAGAAGTAAAAGTGAAGCTTCATGATTAATTCTACACAGGTTCTTTTTTTTCTTCTTTTACTGACCTTTAAACAGATATCTAGAACATATCTTAAAATATGCTAGTTGTCC
>NC_051405.1:29314163-29314353 GCF_015228065.2 Penaeus monodon
AACACGTTATGCAAACTTACTTCCGCGAGAAACCACCAAGTTTACATCCCTGCTTTCATGTTGCGATTTCTTTTGCAACTTGATTAATCGCTCACAAGTTAAAGGCAAAAGCTTTGACAAAGTTGGTCAACCTCTCGTACTGATTGTGGGCTGTCGAGGAAATGTAGAAAAATATGTAGTCCAAAGCCCC
>NC_051405.1:29315490-29315953 GCF_015228065.2 Penaeus monodon
TGCGTCCCATCTTACCTGTATGAGCTAACATAATCTGATCTTTGAAGAAGTCCATCGCAGAGCCACTTGAGCATTTGGATACATTTTAACAATTTGCGCAGGGACTGTGCATTCTTTGCAATTTGCAGTATTTTCTTTCATGTTTCCTGTTTTTTTCAATTACCTCTGGATCCTCATTCTGAATATATTAAGTTGATGTTTTGACTTCTTTGCCCTTTTCCTTGATTAATTAAAGGAACTTACATCATTAATATTGCCATTAATATTATCAGGTCATTACATAATATTGCACTGCTGAAACATCAATTGTTAAATTTATCCTACTGAAATTTCTCTATAAGAAAGCATTTTAGTCATTTATTTACCATGAAGAGCAATCGTATTATTTCACTTTCAAACAACATATTGGTACGTAAAAATAAAAAATAATACAAAAAAACAATCAGTTTAACTCTATACACGC
>NC_051405.1:29315975-29316350 GCF_015228065.2 Penaeus monodon
GTAATTATATAAAATGCATTTCGAGAATGTAAATTTTAAAATCAACTTTCAAAATCATCGTTTAGGAAACAGCATCTTCACCCTTAGCTGGCCTTCTAGACCAACAACTTTAGGGTCTCCTTTAAATAATGCTGAGTCTGTGGCATTCATACTCAATTAATGTTCACAGTCTTAAAAACAATCTTATGCAGAATATATAATGTTCTGTATTTTTATAAATTACTATTAGTTAATCTTTGCATCTGTCTACTGATAATTAGTCCTTAGAGTGATATACATCTAATATTGTAACTGTCTCTGATTGTTGCTTCAGTATTATGGAAAAAAAAATCATTCTTCATGCTACGGTTATTCTATAGGATTAGCATTTCGGGC
>NC_051405.1:29316439-29316982 GCF_015228065.2 Penaeus monodon
GGGAACATTGTAGAAAATGCGCTTAAGAGACTGGGGGGTTAGGTAGGTGGCTAGGCTAGGTTGGGGACTCGGTCACAGACACGTCCATCTCGTAAAAATATTTCCATGCTACTTTAGAAATTAAATAACTGTCACATAGTATTTGCAACTTTCCATAGAAGTGTTAAAAACACTGATTTTATGCACATGAGCGATAGGTTTAGTAGGTCTACAGCGCCAGAGGCAGATAGAAAGAATAATGAATGCGGGTCGACTGCCATGGCTTTTAGTGCATGCAATCCCGATCAAAATCATCGCACCGGACACCACCTGAAGAGGAGTTTTGATCATGCAAAACGGAAGTAAGCCACTAACAGATTTCATCACGATACTGATAATTAGTTACAATGTATAATATGTATACATCTGATGTTTATTTAACATTTAACAGGAACATTTCTAACCTATTTGTAGGTTACTAGTGCAAATAAGGTTCAAGTGTCAGAATTTATTCAAGCTTGTTTCCAGATATATTGGAGAAATATAGTTGAATATTTTTATTGA
>NC_051405.1:29318276-29318587 GCF_015228065.2 Penaeus monodon
TAAAGTTCAATAACACAACCACGTTCCTTTATATTTATCTTAAACAGGTTTTTTTATAAGTAATGTCTTGAAAAGAAATGTTTGTTGTGATTGTCATTTATAACACTAACGTTTCGGTTCTTATTATATTCTTTATTTTTACAAATAAAGTTTGTTTCTGTAATCATTAAAATAATTTTTGAAGTGTTTGTTCAACAATGTAATAACACTTTTATTAAACGTATCATGCAGATTGTAAAAGAGTTTAGAAAAAATTTCTCCATAAAATGTCTAGTGTAAAATGGTCATATTGGAGTTCAGATTTTTTTAAA
>NC_051405.1:29318940-29320150 GCF_015228065.2 Penaeus monodon
TACTCACGGATTTGCATTAACCACATGAAGAGGAGATATGAGGGATGAAATGGTTGAAAGTGGGAAGGCACACAAATCAGTGGAGTATTAAAGATCTGAAATATCCTTAGCATTAATAGGCCACATATTGTTAAAGTGTAGAATTAATAGGAGCGAGGTTTTCATGCATGAGTTTTACCATTAGGTAAACTCTGAAGGTAGTTCAGGTCTAATATATATTTTGCACGTAGAATAATTCAAGATTAAAATTTAAACTGGAAAGCGATGTTCTGAACCTTGCCCCCAAACACTGCCATAGATGTGGATTATGCTGTTACATTCTGTATATTATTTTTTCAGTTGTGTTCACATCTGAACAGTATATATATTTACTTATGGAAGTTCAGAACAAAGAAAAAAAGTCAATATTGAAGAAATTTAGTGAGTGAGGATTGAACCTTGCATCTGCTATGATGGACGATGAGCTGATGGGTGATGGTGTTGTGGAAACTCTCACTTTTGAACCTATCAAGAACACTGTGCAGGGTAGGTAACAAAATGAGCTATAGGAGTGTTCAAAGGGACAAACTATTTTGATTACATGTTTAAGGGGGCAGCCAACTGCCCCCTTAAACTTTATGCATTGAGCCTGTGACCAGGACGATGCTCTGCAATCTACCTTATCTACCTCATGCCGTTAGTGACCAAATGTCACAAGAACCTCACACCTGTTCTTTCATCCCTCACTTCACCTCGTACCACACCTCCAACCCCAGCCTCCAGACTGGAAGAGGAAATTCACGGAGGAGGCTGAGGCATGCACAACCAGGCAGGATGAACACATGCTACAAGAATACGGCAGGTGAATGAAATGCACGAGGCACACAAGAACATTTTGAACGAATGGGAAATGAGAAATTGAAAAAGGAAATTGAAGATCTCAGACTCAAAAAACAAGAACTTAGGGTGCAAGAGACGGAAATGGAACTATATGAACAAAGAAGAAGGGTTGAAGAGCAAGAGAAGAGGATGTGGGTGCTTGCTATTCTCTGCAAATCTTGCTTTGCAGAGAATAGCAAGTATTTTTGATAGGTTAGATAGCTTGTTAGACAAAGCTACTTCTGCTGATGAAGCCATGGGTAATTTCTACAATTGATATTTGTAAAAAATATAATTTGTTTATTAGAAAGTATATTTTCGATATACTACTGGATATACTATGAGTCAAATT
>NC_051405.1:29321718-29321800 GCF_015228065.2 Penaeus monodon
CTATGAACTGTGATATGAAATATAAAGTTTTGTTTTCTCAGATTTATATGTTATTTGACTTTCTTTTCTCTGTATTACTCAT
>NC_051405.1:29321841-29323470 GCF_015228065.2 Penaeus monodon
TTGTACTAGTAATTTTTTCACATTGAATCTGAAAATTATCTCTTTTATCTAATTTTCCTTATAACAATTTCACTGCAATTCTTAGTGACATAAAGGTCACACTAATGAGGACATATATACTTCCATACTTCCACGGAAGACAATTTTTTTTATTTCATATAAAAAATGGTCGTGAAAATTAGAAGTGTCTTTCAGCAATGTTTCCCCTTTGCATTTGCCCCCTAACACTATCTTCTGCAAGAATTTCAGGTTGTATATTTTCGACATTGTCGAATGTTTAAGTGGGAGCTTTTCCATTTAGGCGGTAATATGCAGTACTGCACAGGTAATGATAATGTTTTTTGTATTGTCCAAACTTGTCATCTTAGTTTCCAGAACGCCAAACCTTCTTTTTCATAGACCAAATGTTCTTTCACTGGTGTTCCTAGTTTTTATATGGGATGCATATATGACTTGCAAGCATACCCACTATCACCCAGGAGAAAGCCTCGATGAACCCCGGATTCCAGTCTATCACAAAGCCGTGTGCACTGCCAGGTCAGCCAAGATCCAGATCTGTGAATTTGAGGCATCGCAGACCCTTTTCTACAACGGTACAACTCAGGGTTTTGTCCTCCTGACTTTTGAATGGGTACATGACATCCATTTATGCATCTAGTTACACCAAGCATTCTCTCGATGCTGAAGAATTGGTTCATCGTCTGCTGTTCGTGCTCAGGTGCTGGGGATGTGATGACCTCTGGTGCAAGATCTGCGATGGTTTTTGCTACAAGCCTCAGGTACTTGCACACACTTGGTTGAGCCACATCTGTGCAATCAGCTACTGAAAACTGAAAACAGCCTGTTGCCCTATTGCGTACAGCGTGTGTGTATGTGTGCTCATGTGAAAGGGAAGCACAAGAGCAAAAATATTTTACATCCTCAGTCACATTTATCAATATTAACTAATACCTCTTCTGCTCCTAGAACTCGGCAAACGATGAGAAATTCTCCTCAACAGATCTTTAGCAACAACCTTTCTGTTTCGGTAGCATTGTGTGAATTCCTCCTCACATTAATAATCAAAGGGATCCATTCGTTTGAATTTCCTTTACCTTCTCGCTGCATCCAGGTCTTCCCACTCCTCTAGTTCCTCCAGGTCATGCGTATATTGCATATACTCCTCCATAATGTAATGAATAGTATAAGATATGAATCGTCAATAAGATATGTTGATATATTGTTGATATCTTAGGGAAACGAATTGCATTATATTTTTTCCTTGTTAGATCGGACGTCAATAAGATATGTTGATATCTTAGAAACATTTATCGCATTGCAGTGCACTGATATGCTTTAAACAATGAATCCTATAGTAAGCATATGTAAAATAATAATAAGGAAAAATATATATATATGATAAACAGCAAAAGCAATTAAGTATTATATGATCAAACAGTAGTTAAGTGCAGGATAGAATTGTGTATTTTGATATTGAGATTATTCCACAGATAAAATATTCATAATAAATTTTGTGAAAATAACTAATAGTGTCATAGAAAAAAATAGTATACAGAATGTAACAACATAATCCAAAGAATTTATATCAAAATGTACGATAATTCTTTGCAGTATGACTGAATTCTCTAA
>NC_051405.1:29323947-29324207 GCF_015228065.2 Penaeus monodon
AGGTAAGAAATACAAGTCCAAGAGCCGTATTTGGCATGCATCTGATATCACTTTTTATCACATGTTTACAAGCGTAGAGTCTTTAATTACCTTTGCTCCGAGCTAAAAAGAATAATAATGAAGAGTGTACATATGTATAAAATCTCGGTACTTGTAAAGTTTAAAGGCCATGCTTGCACAACCACGTGACTGTCAGTTGGTCGTCTGTCTGTTGATGTTCTGAAATCAGCTGTTAACTAGGGCATTAAAATGAAACTGCT
>NC_051405.1:29324369-29324557 GCF_015228065.2 Penaeus monodon
ACTTAATAACTACATTTACGTAAATAAATATTAATTTCAAATAAAACTGGTCAATTCTATTAAGTTTCATCCTGACGTGTGATATCGTAATTCTTTTTAAATATGTTAACTGACCTTCTTCAAGCTGCCCCAGGCGAAGGATAATGACAATCGTTCCAATAATGTATTCGAAAAATGCGTAGCGTCAG
>NC_051405.1:29324611-29325082 GCF_015228065.2 Penaeus monodon
TGGAGCCATTCCGACTGGGGATATGGCCGATAAGAGTCTTCGGGTGACAGGCCAGCGGAAGGTACGTGTGGCGTCATCAACCTTGCCTGTCCCCTGTTTCTTTCGCTTGGACGCGGCCGGTGGGCAGACCTTGTATTCCGTCAGCATCAGGGTTTACAGTATATATGCTGGACGGAGACAGAACATTAGTCGAGAGATCAGTAGTTATATATGTAATTATATTTTCTGCTCTATTATAAAACCAAACATTATTTTCAAGGCTTTCCCTTCCAGTTCCTGCGAAATTTACTTTACTTTTACTTAGCCTTTCTCTTTCACGATTTTACCTTAGCATTTTTTTCCTCTTTCTCTCATACGGTTTTGGATAGTTCTAATATTGGTCTTAATTACTTGTTTACCTGCTATCATGCTGTAAGGATGTTTTTATTACTTCCTTTATTGTGTTCAATAACTTTTCTCTTGGTTTCTTAC
>NC_051405.1:29325284-29325834 GCF_015228065.2 Penaeus monodon
ACGTACAAATGATAAGTTTATGGAAAACAATAGTCCCACAACAATAAGTTTCTACAATACAGGGAAACGAATTTGCATTATACTTTTTCCTTGTTAGATCGGACGTCAATCATTTTTTGACAGTAGTTTGAGAACATTTTTACAACAATACGACAAAAAATCTAAAATGACCGAAAAAAATAATTCAGTAACTTTCCCAGTAGTGACACAACTTCTCCACGGTGTTTAAACGCACGAAATGAAACACTAGCTTCCGGAACACGGCGTCGAGAGCCTGCATTACTATTACGAAACGAACGCACGACAAGAACCGGGACGAGTACGAACACATCTACGCACTGGAAATTAGTGCTGTAAAAGCTGTTTCCCCGAATGAAGTGACACGCGTGTCTAATCCTCGCTTATCCTCTGTCCGTGCTTTTGTCTATTGTGAAAGTGTCATGCAATTAGCAATAATTTAGGCGATGCACGTAATCATGGCACAGACGCGAGAGATAACAAAGAAATTGGATGTGTAGCATGCTCTACGGGACTCGAATGCGAGAGGATC
>NC_051405.1:29325947-29329547 GCF_015228065.2 Penaeus monodon
TTCTGCCTACGAGATGGGAGAACAAAGTTATAAAAAGTGTATGAATGTTGGATGATGTATATATCTTATTACGAAAAAGAAAAAAAAGATGCGAAGAAGAGAAAGAGAGTTTTTTTCTGAACCAGGATATGGCCCTGAAACAGCAAAAAGTCAACGGAAATAAAGTTTTTTTTCTGCTGATCAATTCAATTTTATAAAGAATGTGTTCATAGTTGTCGGTTCCACCTGTTCTCCTATTCAATTTCTCTTGTCCTTAATTTCATCGCGTTTTCTCCTTTCCTCTCTTCGTTTGTAATGCATGTTTACATTTACTTACTTCTCAACTTACACAAAAGCTGTAGGATATATAGTTTTTGTTTATTTTCTTTCCTCCATCACAGACATAGTGTGTCCTTTCCATTCTAACGTGTGTCGTGCATCTAACTTTAGCCATATATGTGTCTTGGTTTCTCTGAAAAATGTGCACCGCTTATTTCACGGAAAATATAATATTATTACCTTTTTTTCGTTTCATGAACTTTATGGGAAGCACCTTAAGAGATTATTATATTTAGTTTCATTTCTGAGATCCTGTTACAATATCTTTTTCTGTATTTTTCGCTTTTTCTCATTTTCCTTTAGTCTACGTGTCCGTTGTCTGTCGATTTATTAATCTGTCTCATACCTTAGAGATTTGTCCTCAACTTTGCTGCAATGCATATAAGCCTGAAACTATGCTTTGTATCATTCTTCGAAAAAAGGAAACTTTCGATATATATCTGATTAAATTGCTGATATCGGAACTCCTAGCGTCTCCTAAACTCCTCGCTTATTGACAATATATTTAGTTAATACTGTATTATTTGCATCATTGTCAACTGTCAGTTCTATATTCGATGTTAACGATGCTGAACACCGAGTGTAAAGACGAGATGGTATATACATTTCATGAATATAGAAGACTCTATTACATTCTCAAATCTCAGTTTCCCCTAATGGTACTGTGCTCCTGAAATCAGCGATGCCGTCACTGTTTTATTAACAACAGTAACAAAGATGATGATAATGATTGATGTCGATCAGCAATATAATTAGACAGAAGGGTAGAAAAATAATATAACCAATTACTGTACTAAATACCTTCGACGGATCGACCGACCCTGATCTGGTGGCAGCCCAGGCTTTCTTCAACTCAACCTGAATGCGAAAATGTTTTTTTGTCCTCACTGCGATGGCTACACAAAAAAGCAGGAAGAAAAGGCCATATATATTATACTTGGGGACTCATCGTGACCTTCGAAATCCTAAAAAAGGCGCCGGAATTGCTTACCCTTCGCCAAGGTTGTTGAAAGTGAGGCACAAAACCAGCCCGGCGGACACCTTGCATAGTTCATTGCAGAGTGATACATAGTCATAAATGTATTGATATCTCATGTCACTGTTAGCTTACCGTCTATTTTACAAGGGTGTAGATACTTTCCTAAGACAAGTTCACTTTTTCATTTATTATCATTAAGGCAAAGATACAATATTGTTTACTCAAATTACTCCGCGGCTTCCGTGCAAAAATATTAGAAATTGCAACCAGTCTTAGCGGGTTTTCGCCGTCGACATCCCCCCTCCCCCCCCTGCCTGTTGCATCGAGGAGCGAGAGCAACTTCATCGCCGAATCATTTCTTGGCATAGGCGAGTTGTTAACACGAAAGGGCTCGGGGACAGGGGGGAGGGGAGAGGGTGAGCTCGATCCAATCACAAGAATTATAAATCTTCATTAAATATTGGCTGCTGAACCGTTGTCGGATCATTCGGAAACAACTTAGCTGGAGGTCGATGCTCGTTCTTCTTTCTTTTGTGTGCTTTTGTCTTCCCATTTTCGCATTTCCCTTTTCGTCTAATTTCCTATTTTCTTCCCTCTCCTTCTTTTACTTCCCATGCCATCTTTGGCTGGCTTCCTTGTCTTTCTCCATCGCTTTCTATCCTTCTTCCTATTGTCTCTACTTCCTTCCGTGTCTGTACCTAACCTTTCCCTACCTCCTCCTTCCGCCTACCTGCCCATCCCCTTTTCTTACCATCCTGTTCCCTTCCATCTCCTATGCTTCCTCATCCTACCCAGCCACGGGGATTTCACGGGAACAAACATCATCTAATTTATATAAAATAACAGCATTCCGGCTTCTGTTACTGTACAGCCTTTGTAAGGATCGTAAGGAGAGTGGAAGAAAGAAGAGGGAGGGTGAGAGGGAGTGAGAGACAGAAAAAACAGACAAAGGGAGGGAGTGGATAACTAAACTGATAGACACAATCAGGTGAAAGAAAAAAGGTGAAAAGATTTTCCCTAAACGTCTGGGTCATCGTTACCCAATGGGATTGGTATAATATTATTCCCTTACAGACAAAATGTCTCTCCTCGAGGCTATATTTCTTCTATCCTTGTTTTACACAAAGTTGCGAGAATTTATAACATCCCATTTCTTAATACCGCAATAACAGTTCCTACTTATTAGTTGCAAGAATATACAAAGTTGCATTCTCCATTTTACAGTTTCCACTACTGTATTTCTTACTAACTTATGTCATGACATTTTTATTTACCCCTCCAGTTTCCACCAGTCTCGAGTTGGGCTGAAAATGCTGTTTGTCGCTGTTTCTTTGGCAACGCATTTCTGTCTCGTGGCCGCAGTTGGAGCTAGTAATAAAGACGTCAATATACTTAGTTATATATGACCTAATATGTGTTTTTCAATGCTTGATTTTCTTATTTATATCATAGTGTATATAAACTATCACTATTCTGCATATGTCTTCCTCACTGGTCTGTTTTTTCCTCCATAAGAATTCCACAGCCTCCAACTGTGTAAAGTAGACCAACAGGGAAAGCAATGATATAAATTAAGACCTGATACCACTAGAATTTTGTTGTTGTTCAAGTTCAGCACTAAACAACAAAAAAGTTTGTATCTTATTATTTTCTTTCAACCAAAGTTTCTTCCCAACAATGTTTATAAGCATCTGAAAAAGAATCGCAGTTTCACATGTGACGTGGAATTTATTGTTTACTGTGGAAATTAAACATACTTTATTTTATCTGGGGTGTACTCCTGGACCTGACATCACTAACACTATGTATCCCTATGTTTGTGCAAACCATATTCAGGATGAATGATACAAAGAAAGTACAAAGAGAATCTTATATACGTAAAGTAATTTATTGTTAACCAAAGGGCTTTATTGATAAGAAGTATATTATAATCTTTAGAGTATTAAACTTCTCTTTCGATTCATAAAATTGATAATAGCACCATGGCATCCTGTTGTGAGGATTGGCGAAGAAATTAATAAAATTAATACATTAAAAGAAAACCAAAACACAACTCAGATCTTTCTAAACACAACTAGAAGCGTGACGTATGATAAAGGACGAGGAAAATATAAAGACAGACGTTGAAAATGAATTTAAAAAAAATAGCAATTATAAAATATAGGTTAGAGTGGGTCAGAGCGAATTATCTAATTATTCTTTACAATCTCGCTGTAGATATTCAGCTTTTAATTAGGACAAAGGCCATACATATGAATGCAGCTCAATATCGACAAAATAATTGCTATCAATGCTGATTATTT
>NC_051405.1:29331097-29331174 GCF_015228065.2 Penaeus monodon
CAGGATTCTAAACATAAACTTGCATTTGGTACTGAAGTCAAGACCCTAGATTCATTCATATGCAACATTATACCCGT
>NC_051405.1:29331226-29331640 GCF_015228065.2 Penaeus monodon
TGATATTGCTGAGAAGTTGTCTTGCCTCGGGGCAGCCTGCACTCGCTATGCAAATAAGGGAAATAAGCCAAATCCTCTGGGCGTCTGAATGCTTGTTTCGTGTCTTCTTGAGACGCGTTGGCGCCGGTTTTGCACACCAGAAGAGCTAATAAACAAAACATGATGAAAAGAACGTTTCAAAAAAGGATTTAGCTGCCAGCGTAAAAGGAGGTAGATAAAACGTTCAAAAAGCCAGAATAGAATGGTGATAACAGCTATTCGCACGACATAACTAAGGCCGGAATGATCCCCTTGTAATGATGATGGCCTGCCGTCGCCAGAGGAGCAGCTGATGTGCGGCCGGAATCGGAACGGCGGAATTATGCAGTACCTTCGTTGGGGGCATTCAACACGCGCGTCATATGGAAGGTCTTT
>NC_051405.1:29332337-29332721 GCF_015228065.2 Penaeus monodon
CCTATCGCGTACAGCATCCCTCCCTCCTCCGACCCGACTGCACCGCGACCCATTCTCTCGGCGCGAGCGAGTGCCGGCACGCGAGGGCCCGGGGCAGCGGCCGCCCGGGTTCGCTCCAATCACAAGAATTATAAATCTTCATTCAACATTGGCTGATGAAGCATTGTTCGAACATTCGAAAACGACTCCGCTGGAGATCAGTGTTCTTTTCCCGGTCTGTCTCTCTCTTCTGTTCTTTCTACTTGCGCTTCTTTTTCTTCTGGTCTCTTGCTCTTCTTCATATTTCACCTTTCTTACATTGTTTCTTCTTTTTCTTATTTTTATCTTATCCTTCATTTCTCATTTATTCTTTCTGTCCCTTTCCTCGTGTATCCTTCTCTTTAG
>NC_051405.1:29332832-29333155 GCF_015228065.2 Penaeus monodon
AGCTCCTGCTTTCCTTAGTCCCTCCCTTCTGTCTCGTTGATTCCTTCTTTCTTCTCCCCGTTTTTCCCCTCCTTCTCCTCTCCTTCTCTTTTATTCCCTCCTTTTCCTTCCCTTCTCTTTTATTCCCTCCTTCTCCTTCCCTTCTCTTTTATTCCCTCCTTCTCCTTCCCTTCTCTTTTATTCCCTCCTTCTCCTTCCCGGCCGCGGGTCTTTCACAGGAAGAAGCATAATCCAAGTTATATGAAAACTCTGAAGAGGAAACAACACTCCTCCTCCGGTCGTTGCGCTCGACGGACTCAAGATGTTGAAAGCCTTGAGGACGC
>NC_051405.1:29333404-29333573 GCF_015228065.2 Penaeus monodon
ATTTTACTCGCGTGAGGGAAAAATGGTTGCTGCAGATAGATTCTTTCTTACATGTGGGGCATGTTGGCATGAAAGAGCGTTTCTCCTTTCTCACTTTTGCATTTACGCTCTTTCGCTAACACTGTATCCTGTATGTATGAATCTGTACATACACACACATATATATGTT
>NC_051405.1:29333733-29334137 GCF_015228065.2 Penaeus monodon
CCTTATTCCAAATGTCATGTATCGTCCACGTTGCTCACAGGCAATCTGCATGTTCCACTCTCGTTCATTTTTATTTGCATGTTACTGCTGTGTATACTCTCAGTGGTTTCCCCTCCTAAAGTATGGGCGGCGGAAGCCCTTTACAGGATGCAGCAATATTTTCCTACCCCGTGAAAAATGTTTGTTGCAACAAAATAGAGGAATTAAAACCTGTATAGCTACTTCAATATATAGCTTGTAGGCGACTATGAACCGGGGTCTCAAGACAAGGCGATAAACATGCATCTCTCATTATTCTTTTTCTTTGTTCACTACGTAAGTTAAGAAGTCGCTGTAGTGCGAAACTGTAATTCTTATTTCACTGAACTTAAATTGAGATTACCGTGTTATAAGGAAATGGTCTG
>NC_051405.1:29334171-29335110 GCF_015228065.2 Penaeus monodon
ACATGAATGCAATATCTTGTATTTCCGTATGAATATTACTGACACCTTTTCACTGCAGTGCAGAAAATAAATCGCAAACATGAAACACATGAAAAATCAATAAAAATATCCATAGAATTAAACATTGGAGAATATGCAAACTTCTTAATAGGCACGTCCAAACTGGAATATCATTAAATATATATGCTTTATCGCTATACATGTCTCTCATTTTTTTAAGACGAAAAATAGCAGCCAGAATAAAAGTGTTTACCATTTACTTCAGTGGTTGATGCAACTCGATTTTTTCTCGTTGTTGTTTGGAACTTAAAGAGTGTGTGCTCCACTTCTTGGGATCGAGTTTCCTTCCAATAATGCTTAAAAGCTTCTGAAAAGGAACCGCAATTTCCTCCGCGACTTTGATTTCTAATGTTGCCGGCTTCTCAAGTTTCTTGTTAAGCGTCAAGATTTTATCACTGCGTACACAAAAATATAAATGATACCCAAAATTGAGGGAAAGTTAATTCATTTATTCTATCATAGAAAATGAGAGACACCGATGTATGCGCCCGTGTTTATTGTAGATACACACATTCAGGAGTGTTGCCAGGGGCACTTATGCATAATGTTTGTTATTGCAGAATTTATGAGTTTGTTCTACTTTTAAAGTATCATTCAAACAGATATGAATATATGAATGAGGAAATAAAGAAGTAATCAAAGAAGTGAAAAAGAGATAACGCTAGTGAAAATATTGAATAGCTGTATTATTGAAACATAAAATGAAAAGACAGAGCGGCAATTGAGTAGATAAAGGTGATAGGTTAGAGAGTCATTTGTAATACCATTCTAAACGTTCACCTTAATTAGGAAACCCAGCAGCATATTATCGAGATTATTTGTTCAGTTAATACTGATAATTGCAAAGTAGAAATTAATACTCATACGCTGCTTCGTCCT
>NC_051405.1:29335333-29335962 GCF_015228065.2 Penaeus monodon
GAGGATATCATTCATTCTATTGTCCTACCGGTTTATGTATAAAAGGGCAAGGGACTGAAACATGACAATGAAATTTAATTAATTCTATTACTGCTTACCTCGGTGCCACCCCGAAAAATACATGTAAGAGTAGCAATTTGATTAGATAATCAGTACTTAATCGGTTGAAATCTATTAATAAAGGCAAGAGGTCCATCGTGAGACACTTTCGTTATTTAGGGAAATCACCTGACAAAAAATTAACGAAAATTTGGTTGTTTTTGCCTCTACTTATCCGTAGTTGGCTTGCGACATGGTGGACTACACGCATGGCATATGGAGGTGAATAGTATTTCATTGGTGTTTGAGGAGGGTCGCTTGTGCCTTCTCGAACGTCAAAGGGTTTCACCGATTTTTGAAAACTATTTTTGCCAGCAGGATAAATGTGTGTCGAAAGAACTATTGAATGTATGTAAGTTAATGATTATAATAAATGATCTACACAACTTAACCAAAGCCTGAAAGTGCCTTTGTCTGATGATGATGAGCTGCCATCGCCAGAAAAATCAACGGAGCCAGTTTCTGTATTCAGTGGTTTGGAAACGCGAAATTATACATTGTGTCATTGTCTCGCCGGTACACCACTCACG
>NC_051405.1:29338517-29338773 GCF_015228065.2 Penaeus monodon
GGTATTTTATTCTAATCACATTTAGTTGCGTTTCATGGCAGTTAGGTTTTAAAAAATGTAATTTAAAATGGTTTTGTTCGTAAAACGCCATGAATAAATTCCATGAATATATTTGCTCCGTGCGGACAAAGCACAGTCCATTAAAAGCAAAAAGCATAGATGATCATATGATTAATGAACTATCAACAAGCAGCTCTTGAAGAAGTTCATTAGAAACGGAATATATACGGAGACTAGTGAACTACGACCTCTGAAA
>NC_051405.1:29338803-29339334 GCF_015228065.2 Penaeus monodon
CGATTGATCTCTAACTCACAAAGATAAACTCCCGTTAATCCTTCCTCAACTTATATATTTGTAGAGCATAAGGTAAAAGGATGAACGCTTCTCTACCAAAATAAATCAAGTTGTCCGTGACATTAGAGAACTTTACTGGATTTCGTTTCACTCTTCCCATGAAGTTTTGAGAGCACATTAACCCTCTTGGCAAGTTACCAACTTGTTTCGTGCATTTGTGGAAACGATTACTTGTACTGTACACAAGTGTGCAGAATAACAGCTCAATTTCTTTGTTATCCCAGAAACTACTATGACTAATCTACTTTTTTAAAGAATTGGTATTTCCCATGATATATCTGGCACCATTAGCAACAAATCCTATTAGGCTTTCAGTGGGAATGCTATAATCATGAAAACATTTCATAATTAAGTTGAATCCATTGCTGTCAGTTGATCCCTCCGATATTTTCTATAAATAATGAGTTACAAAAGCAAGCTTTGGATTTACATGGATGAGCTGTCAGGATATTAACCCAATAGTGCCAAGTG
>NC_051405.1:29339397-29339898 GCF_015228065.2 Penaeus monodon
ATGTATTGTTGTCGTCCCGGCACCATCGCAACATAGGAAACATAGGAAATTGTGTCTAGCCAACATTGCAGAAATATTTAATGCAGTCCTAATGCGGTCCGCAGCCATAAAGGCCAAAAAGATTTGCGATATCACAGTTTATTCCCTACGAAACTCTGGCATTGTGGAGGAATTTGGGATTATCATTGCTCTCCAGATAATGAGTTATTACTCTTCCCCAGGGAAAATAATAACTCGATCTCTGAACTTTGAATTCAGAAATGAACTGTTAGATAATTTCACGCACTTATACCTTACATTAATATCTGTACTTAATTTTAGCGTGCATGGCCAGCCATTCAGCCACTGTTGCAGATGGCAACCGCAAGGAAAGGTTTTACCACAAAGTAACTAGACAACCATTGTCAATTTTGATTTTAAATAACACGTATCACCCAATGTACTATACATTAGCATCTAAATAAAACACTTGCCGAGGCAACACTGGGCTTAAGAGTGGTG
>NC_051405.1:29339974-29340488 GCF_015228065.2 Penaeus monodon
CAGACCCTAGAATTTTATCCATTGATTATTATAAAAAAAAATAAGATACCTGATTAATTCATACTGAGGAGACTTATTGGTCATTAGTATACTTGTTTCGTAACCTTCCTTGCTCTCATCCTGGCGCACAACTTTTAAAGACTTCTTTTCTATAATAATATTCATACCTTAAAACAGTAATTTAACTCCTTGATACTTGCCAGATTCCAATCAAATTAGACAGAGAGAAAAAGAGACATGAAATCAAATAACCTGTCAATTGCCAAGAGTGTGTGAAAGAGCATTAGATCCAACTTGAAAGTATCAGAGCCCCGAAGGGTCATTGATAGTGTATAAATCAAAGTAGATTTCTCAGTAAGACTTAAGGCAACTCAGGGTATATTTCCAGTGAAGAAATGTCTTTGCACATTCTGCGATGTAAACATACATTTTCCATTATGGTACAATAACGGAGAGGTGACTTTCACTTTACTATTGAAGGTGCATATATTCACAGTGAGGACTTCACTAATAT
>NC_051405.1:29340862-29342542 GCF_015228065.2 Penaeus monodon
TACTACTAGTCTAGTCTACCCAACATACAAAGTAGACGATCGCACAATGTTCCCCTGGGTATTAGTGGACAAAAAAGAGGGTAAAAGCTTGTCGGGCCAACTCTCACGCGTGATCTCACCTTCACGGTTATGCACACACACCATGGTATTTGCTGGAAATGTCTGGGCATATCGCGTGAGTTTCAAAGGTTAACGTACGCTGCGCAAATCAGTAGTGGCAGTGTACACAAGTGTTATGTGTGTTGTGATATTATGTCCGCCTGAATAAATATTACATGTGCGAGTACACAATAGAGATATTTTGTGTATGAAAAGACCATGGCTTGCTTTCACGGTGGATTTCTTTTTTTTTTCCCCCTTTCTTTTTCACGTGTTTCCTTTGATGTTCCTTAGTGCTTCAGGCTTTGTTCATTCTCATCTGAAATTACTGACTTACCGTTCTAGACTGTACTGATCCTTTCTTTGTTTGTGTTCCCTTCCCTTATCATTTGTTTTTGTTAAGCATACATCGCAGAGTAGGTGCATTCTTCTCGCCCTCTAATCAAGACAGGAAAACAAATGAAGATCATTTGTGACTGAATCCATTTTACGTGTTAACCCTTGCAAAGGTACAGTACTAAATATAGATTGTATTGCAAACTGCTTGTCTGTTCCATGTCACTCCCACACTTCGACAACAGCATGACAGGTGTGGGTGTTGCCTCTTCGCTCAGTTAATGGCTTTTCGCTGCATGATGCATGGACAGGACTTTTCTGCTTCTGTTTCTGATGATTTATAATCAGTAATCAATACCGTTAATGATTATTAA
This sequence comes from Penaeus monodon, assembly GCF_015228065.2. NCBI lineage: Eukaryota > Metazoa > Arthropoda > Malacostraca > Decapoda > Penaeidae > Penaeus > Penaeus monodon. Next base: position 29,341,672 of record NC_051405.1, read on the forward strand.
TTACAGTTGCTTAATACATTTAAAGTGTGTGTTTTATTGTTATTGCATTGCTGATTGCTGTAATTCCTAATAGTGTGCATTTTTGTTATTTATAATGGTTTATTCACATTTTTTTTCCTTTTCTAATCATATTTGCTGCTCGCCTAATAAATTTCTTTATGTATGCATTATATCTAAGTAACTATTTTATAGACTTTTTCCTCTGCCTTTTCTCATTTCTGTTGAATGTCTTTGAGATGGAAATTGTTCAATTCTATAACCAGCGTAAGACATCGGTAAACTGACCTTACTCAAACTTTGGCCATTACCTGAAGAACGACAAGCGAAGTTCAGGGAAATCACATTAGCACAACCAATGATACAAACTCGTAGGCTTATTTAGAAAATCAAGACAGCATTGATAGTATCGTAAACCTTTCCATAATACTGTAGTTTTGCGATTTACACAAATACTTGCAATAATTGTTCAGGTAACTTTTTTTTTATTCCAGCTGAAAGCAAACTAATCGTATAACTTCAGATGTAAAGTTTAAATTTGTCCGAAATGACTGGTTATGAAACAAGATTTACTTTCCTGATTTCTCCCCCCCCCCCCCACACACACACACCTCTCTTACATTTAACCTTTTCCTTCGCTTCTTTCTCTCCCCGATTTCTGAGGATAGACGACACTTAAAAGGTTCTCTTTGACGCCGCTTTATAATGTTAATGTTATTCGCTGCTGGAAATTTTGGCTCCGATCGAAGACTACTGAGAGGGAGGCTGGGCGGGGCGAGTGGTACCTCTTGGGGCGTTTGCCTTTTTTCTAATTATTATTTTTCATCCTTCCATGAATGCTTTTTGTAGGTGTGAGTGTGTCCTTTTGTATATC
>NC_051405.1:29343385-29343591 GCF_015228065.2 Penaeus monodon
ATGAGTTTAGAACAGCAGTCCAACGTTTAATTATACAGAGCTTCAGGGCACTGATGAAAGAGAAGCAGATCTTTAAGAAAAGTGAAAGTGAAAAGACAACAAATATGTGAAAAAAGACGTACGCAAAAGAAAGGAAAAATAAAAAGAAAATCAGAGCCACAAGACAAAGAGAGCCACACGAAGGAAGAAGCGTAAACCCAGTGAGC
>NC_051405.1:29343620-29343786 GCF_015228065.2 Penaeus monodon
GGGGGAATGTGGAGTAAAAAATAATTTGAAATTCATTACATTTAGTTTTATATTAAAGATACTCTGACTGAACGCAAAATGTTTCTTGGTTTATTTTATAATGTTACAATCCGTCTGTCACCCATTGGGTGTTACTGCAGCAGACTAACACTAAGAGGTATAAGAT
>NC_051405.1:29343830-29344619 GCF_015228065.2 Penaeus monodon
CATTGGGAGGAGATAGACAGAGGGACCTCCCTGACAGCAGAATGGCTCCCTCATCGATTAAACAAAGGACTTTCCCAACACCAACTGTAATAGACTTTAAATATCCATGAATATCAAACGTGCTGTTATGAAATACTCTCTTCATTATGCCTTGCTCCTCTCTCATCAGTAATGAGTTTATACTATAAATTATCATTACCAGGAATAAACGAATTAAAATAAGTGAAAGAAAGAAGTGAAAGCAGGTAGTTTTATATCATAAGTTATATATTTTGATCCTTTATTAATTTAGCTTGTTTCTACGGATGATTCATTAATTCTAATCAAATATAGATCGCATAATAAATTATGAAATTTATTTCTTTGAAATTATAAAACTTATTACAAACAGGAATATATCTGAAGTCTAACTTTATTTCGAATTCATAATTACCAAGGAGTCAATTATTAGGCCTGATCTCCCTTGGTTCACCGGGTAAGAAAGCTTTTATTTCATTCATTATTATCAATGTTATTACCGTTATTATTATTAATACTATTTCGTTACAGGCAGGAATAAAAGTAATGAAAATAAAAAGATATGCTTCGCTGAAATTCAAGGATTGGAGTAGAAACAAGGGAAATCAGGTAGGCCTATTAAGAGATTCCTTAGCGACTTATGAAATCATGTATGTGTAAATGAAATCAAAATGCAAAACGAGAGAGGACAGAACATGAGTATCGCTACTTCTCTTTAGCCGATGTAGATGCATCATCTTTCTGTAGATGGTAATGACGTAGTTTCCAATA
>NC_051405.1:29345287-29345406 GCF_015228065.2 Penaeus monodon
GCTATGTAACTGAAAACTAGCGTGTTGTTTCCCTAGACTTTACATCGCTAAATGATCGCGTTCACCCAGGGTACATTTGGGTGTCATGGCTTCTCGTTTGGGAACCAGTGCCTCATATT
>NC_051405.1:29345831-29346236 GCF_015228065.2 Penaeus monodon
GAGAAACTTTTATTGGAACCGACTGTTAGTCTCTCCCGTGAAATCTTACTTCAGGCACATAGACACTAACTACTTTAACTACAAGCTTGCTTTATGTGAATCTCTGCCCCATTACCCTGAACAAGTTCGTTTCTCTTTGGTATCCATACTAAACCTATGTCTGCATTTAGATATTTTACTAAATAAACTAATATACACGAAATTACGAAGAAGGCTTTGAGAACAGCAACGCATAAAGCACGAGAGATTCCAATTTCTCCGCTAGTGTCCCCATCAACTAGGCTAAATGATAATATAAAGAGCTTAAGGGAAAACTGCGTAAAGGGCACGCGAACTGTAGGCGGGGAAGCCAAATTCATGTACAGCTTGTGCGAATAATATAACTGTTACTTGAATACGAAAATG
>NC_051405.1:29346544-29346926 GCF_015228065.2 Penaeus monodon
CTAAAAAATACAAATCCTGATACTTATTCCAGTTAATAAGGGTCCAGTGAATGCTGTTTGTCTTATTTTCATCTTAGATAACAAAGCTTCTCTTCGGCATCTGGGATGGAAACTTCTCTTCAAACTGCTGGGGTCTTCTTGCAATAATGCAACATGTTGAGAGCACGTTACTTCTATATCCCTTTAATAATAAGATGAAATGGAGGAGGATGTGACGTCGACGTAACCGAGATCTTGGATATTTAGGTCTTCTTTATTTATTGTCTCTTTTCCTCCATTATTCTTCTTAACTCCTTTCGCAATGATCTTTCTGTGTTTTGTTACGCCACATCCGTATTCCAATTTCCACTGATTTATTAATTATATTATTTCCCTCTACATC
>NC_051405.1:29346969-29347187 GCF_015228065.2 Penaeus monodon
ACCTTGAGAGGCACGTGGCTCATTACCCGAGATACTTCTGAGCGTAACATTGATTTGTTAACCCACTTGCATGAGCCTCGACCGCTGAAGCTCATTCGCCTTGTGAGTTTGATGTCAATTCTTAAGGGAATTATTTAGACGCTTTTCTTTTAATGTAACGAGTTCTTAGAGGGAGAGGAGTAATTACCTGCAAAGAAACATTTGACTTTCATTATCAT
>NC_051405.1:29347557-29347697 GCF_015228065.2 Penaeus monodon
TATAGTAAAAGTAATGCTAAAACCCTGACATGGCGGGAGACGAGGCGGTAACGCGAAAATATCGAATGATAAAATAAGCGGACGCGTTTGGGTAAACTTTCCTCCGTTGGTAAAGTTTCCCGCAAAAGTGAGGCGATGGA
>NC_051405.1:29348275-29349296 GCF_015228065.2 Penaeus monodon
ATATAGGCACCCACATAAAAGCCCGTTTGCCACATTATAGCATACAGATATGCGCAGAACGTCCGCTCTTCTCCCAAATATTATTGTACTGTTTCAGCAAAATGCATACTTCTATTCGTACCCGTGAGATATTCCGTTTTCTTTGCGTGTCCAATATCTAGCCACTGAAATGTCCAAATAAAAAGTTATAAATAAAGAAGGAGAAGAAGGACGGGAAGTGAAACTATAGGGAAAAGTGAATAAAATAAGAACAGAAGCACTGGAGATTAGGGCGGTGATTAGGAAGAAGAGAAGATAATAAAGTGAGTGGAAGAAAAGAAGGGATAGAAGGAGAAAAATATATGAAGTAGGAAGAGAAGAATAAGATGAACAAGGAAGAGAAGAAAAAGAATAGTAGAAGAAAAACAGGAGATTTAGGAGAAGGATATATTAAGAAAGAAGCAAAAAAAAAATGTAATGTGATAAAAGGAAGAGAAAGCAGAAAGAGAGTGAAGAGAAGGCTGTATTATAGAAAGAAGTAAAAAAAAAATATGAAGATGTGATAAAAGAGAAAGCAGAAGGAGAATTAAGAGAAGGATGTATTATGGAATGAAGCAAAAAAAAACAAATGATGAATATGTGATAAAAGGAAGAGAAACCAGGACTTGGAACACGATTAAGAACACAAGAAAAATGGGCAGCAGGGAAATCCGAGACGGCTACTGAAGCACACGCGCGCACCTCCTTCTGGGATGCTGTCATCTCGGCCGCGTCGGAGGAGATGCCTTTGTGGCCGACAAGGACGCGATGTTGCAAGCCGAGATCTGTTATTTCTTCTCTTGTCGTTTTTGTGTGAGTAATTGTTGAAGTTGAAACTATGATAGTCATATTTTGTATCAATATTTATTCATTTGTTATCGTTTTAGTAGTAATAGAAATATATTATTGTCATTATCCTGATTGATGATTTGTTGTATTGTAGTTTGATTAATAGTATGAATAATCAAGGTGATTATAAAGATTTTAGATTTACGAATAACTC
>NC_051405.1:29350332-29350440 GCF_015228065.2 Penaeus monodon
GCTGTCACACCCAAGGTAATACTATTACTAACAGTAATAAACGAAAATGCACAGGGTGGGCGTCCTTGGCTATTCGCAGCCACCAGAGAGTCAAATTCATGGGCCAGA
>NC_051405.1:29350519-29351001 GCF_015228065.2 Penaeus monodon
GAAAGGCTCTGCTTCTTGCAACATTTATGGCGAAAGCAAGGAAGAAGGTGCAACGGCAACATAACAGACTGTCTCGGCGCCTTATGCACTGTGTGCCTCCCTTGCAAGCAACTTTCGTTTTTTCTTCTTCTTCCCTCTCTTTACGTTTCTGTCTGTACGGTTTCATACCTCTCATTTTATCAAATAGAATTCCCTTATTGGTGTCCTTTATTATTCCTTTGTTTCTCTCAGCATTCTCTTTCTTTAAATTTCTGCGGATGTTACTTCCCACTCTTAGACTCATTACCCGAGATGCCTCGAAGCACAATATTGATTTCTTTACGAAGCTAAGTTGCATGACTTTTTACTTGCAGGAATATATCGTGTCGTGGTTTCTCAAATATGATATACATCTTTATCATTATCAGTTTTTACTGTTTGGAAATTACGGAGAAGGAATTATAATATGGAAAGAAAGCATGGCTTTTTGTGGTTATCATCAT
>NC_051405.1:29351102-29351692 GCF_015228065.2 Penaeus monodon
ATATCAGAGCGGTATGTTCACAGCATTTGAAACCATAGTTATAACTATAACTTTTACATTGTTCTGCGTAATAATCAAGTGTTATGAAATGATAATTCTTAAATGTATATTCTTACTGTAATATTATGTTATACACTACTACCACACTAGAACAAAGATTAACTGAAAATCCATTCAATTTCTGCCTGTTATTTCTTCTGTATATTTAATTTTCATTTTTCATTTTCAATCTTTTTACTCTTAATCCTGCAATTTCCCCCAACAGCAACAGAAAAAAAACGGCCAGATAACGATCCGGTATCAGCATCCAGCCCGTACAGCGTTCATCAAGCCCATGCAAGCTCGTAATGCCATAGTCAAGCCGCCCTAACTGACGGGGTTTATCCTAGCTTGAAACTCACAGATTAATAAGGGTATCAATAAGAAATCAATCCTGTACGTTCAACTCGGGGTTCAATATTGGCTAGATTGAAAATTTATTCAGCTATTCTGTTATCAGTAACAGTTTAAGAGGGCTGCTGCCTGGCTTTGACTGGTTAATGCGGGGTTTTGTATTTTCTCTCTTTGTTGGTCGGTCCAATATTTGAACG
>NC_051405.1:29357312-29357420 GCF_015228065.2 Penaeus monodon
CGCGCTGCCTTGCCTGCTGGGATCAGAACCCAAATTTCCAGCAGAATAACATTAACATTATTAGGCGGCGTCAAAGAGGAGCCGCTTCTCTGCAGAGATCGGGTCGAG
>NC_051405.1:29357765-29358676 GCF_015228065.2 Penaeus monodon
GCATTAATGAATAGATAACGCCGATTCATATAAACACGGAATCTGAAAACTCTATGTAATCACATCTTAAACGGCCCTTTGTTCTATCCGAGACCAGGTGGCTGTTTTGGGGATGTTACCAATTTAAACTTTTGAGCTTATTCACTATGATAAGAATGTCTGTTTCTGTTAATAAAGATCCTAGTAAACAGCTGTGTATTTATGTGACTTCATGACAAAATAATTTGTCCATCATCAGCATTCATGTAGTTAATCTGTGATCAATTGCAAACACTGAATGCCTTTTTCATAAGAGGCACAAAGGAAGTATTTGTGCAAGGATATCTACAATTACTGAATCTGTAGTACTACCTTTTTTCATTTTCATCATAGGGAGGGAAAAGGTGGAAAGTCTAATCCTCATTGAAATCAGTGTTATTCGAACTACTGAAGTAAACATGCGAGTTTATATAATTGGTTTTGTTATTGCGATGTGCAACTCAATTATCGTTATACGATAATGGCAAAAGTTTGCACAAAGTCAATGAAATGGTGTCATTCACTGATAGTAGAATGACCGTGTACATACAAGTTTCCAAATCGAGGAACTGAGAATATAGATCTTAGAGACACTTGTCAGAAAAATGGAAAGGAAAGAAGTTCAGCCATCACGATGCAAGTTTTGAGAATTATAAGGTGATCCAATTGTCTGCTCGAACGAATTAAAATAGTAAGCATGTGTATAGCTGATAAATAATGAATGATATTAATAAATAACGTAATGCACAACACTGATGAACATTGTGATATACTAAACTAATAATTGTAATAATCATCAGACAAGCAAAAACTAGATCAAAGGTTGATTAGTCTAATGTAAGAACTTTTAGCCCAGAGAGGAGGGACCACCCACCTTATACCCTGCTGTTAGC
>NC_051405.1:29360893-29361118 GCF_015228065.2 Penaeus monodon
TATGCGTGTGTGCGTAGCTGAACATGTGCGTGCGTGTGTGCAAATATGAATGTATGCATGTTATGTACGCCCATGCAAGTAGATTATCCTAAAAGCGTAAGTAGCTCAACAGATAACACATTTTGCATTACAGTCTATCTATATAGGCGCTAGATTATCTGACACTGTTTAGGGGAAGTGGAAATAAAAATGTTTTCCCCGCTTCACCGAACGAACTAGTGAATA
>NC_051405.1:29361165-29361427 GCF_015228065.2 Penaeus monodon
GGGGGAAGGGGAAAAGTGTATATACGTAAAATACAAACGATATACTGGCATGATTTTCTCCGTCTATCCAGCTCACTTCCTCATTTCATTTCTATATAATCTATATCACCTATTGCATACACTCACTTCCTAAGAAAAGAAAAAATCCACTTTATATATATTTTCGTCGCATAGGTATATTTAACAATAGCCGCCAGTTAAAATTCGTGCAACGGATAGAAATGTTGATATGACTTTATTGCGAAACATACGAAGCTCACGA
>NC_051405.1:29361589-29361827 GCF_015228065.2 Penaeus monodon
TGTGAGGGGGGCTGTAGGGGGGAAGCATCTAGCTCTTTTTTTCATCTTCCTTTTTCTATTTGGTGTGGAACTACCGGAGGAAACGTTGCTCGTATATTTACTCCGTATGCGATGTAGTTTTTCTCTTTCTCCCTGTCTTTCGCTTCCTCTTCCTTCCTTCGTGTCTCTTTCTGTTTATCAATATATAATACCGTTTGACTTTCTTTTTTTTCTTTCTTTCACTCCTACCCATTAACTA
>NC_051405.1:29362049-29362377 GCF_015228065.2 Penaeus monodon
CTTCGTCATTTAACAATATGTCATTTGATGTTGAACTTACAATCTCTTATTACTATAACATTTATTCATGTGAGATGTTTATCTTGTCATTTTATGTACATACACATTTTACTTCAAAATATATATTTATTCAACTCGCAGATTGAATAATGCATCTTCTTTGTGCTTACTTGTCAACCCCCTGTTTACTCTCTTGATTCATCCTCTTATAAAGATATCTCTGTGTATTTTCCTGGAATTGCACTTTTTCCCTTCGCAATATTCTCTTCCACTTCACTACTTATCTGCAATCTTAGCAGTCCTTTATACATACGCATTCACAAACACT
>NC_051405.1:29362638-29362737 GCF_015228065.2 Penaeus monodon
TCTCTTTTCTACGCTAGGCTTCTCCCCTCAGGGTCGCCACAGCGGATCTTCCTTCTGCAGCGCTCGATCTTGTGCGCACGCTTCATTCACTCCCACCGT
>NC_051405.1:29362965-29363064 GCF_015228065.2 Penaeus monodon
AACGCAACGTTTTCCTTTCAGCGACTTCCAGCTCATCCCCTTGTCTTTTTGCCAGTGGGAGCGTCTTCATGCCCTACAGCGTAGCCTCACTCCAGTCTC
>NC_051405.1:29363403-29363745 GCF_015228065.2 Penaeus monodon
ACCTGCTTATGCACTGCACCAGCCTCGGCCAGACTTCCCTTCTCGAAACCTTAAACCTTAAGCCGAATGAAAGCCTTTTGTCCCAGTGAGCAACCGCCTTTCAAGGACCCCATCTGATGCGATATCCAGTCCAGAGACAGTGAGGCCGTGAAAATCCCATGTGCTTAGGGTCCCTCTGCGTCCACCCTTCTAACCCCGCGGGAGATCCTTTTATACTTCGCAGCGCCGGAGGTTCGTAATCCGTTGTGCTTTGACGCTCTGCTCTCCCCTGCCTCCGCGCGAGGAAAAGGAGGGATTTTCTGGTCGTCGTTCGAGACGCTGGAAGGGGAGATACAACCGGAA
>NC_051405.1:29365316-29365599 GCF_015228065.2 Penaeus monodon
GCAATAGTGATGAATAATTATGATAACGCTTATAGTGAATATACTGGTATTTACAATGATGAGTCTTAAGTGACATTTTGCAAAACAAATGAAAATGATGCTTAAAAATGATTGTGGAATCAATAAAACAGTGGATATGACAACACTAACAAACTTTAATGGCGGTTATGATAATGATATTGATTTCAAGAAGAATGTTGTTGATAAGCAATGTAATATATGAATAAGAATATATGTAAATATAAGAATATGAAAAGTCGGTATTTGTGTATTTATGTTCAAC
>NC_051405.1:29365641-29365904 GCF_015228065.2 Penaeus monodon
ATGAATTTTTCTGTGCATATTCTGGTGTATTATGAATACTACATACTTCTCTCGTTTTTTTTACCCCCAAAGAAAAATGCAATAAAAGATTATTTGATCCATGCAAATTGCTCCTGAAGCAGAGTTTGTAAATACATTTTTGGAAATCTTTTGCTCGTAACTTAACACACACTACTGAACATAAGTAGACAGATAGATAGACAAAATCAGTCATATTTGTATGTTTATTACATGAGTTCTTAGGCTTATTCCACTCAAGAATT
>NC_051405.1:29366035-29366351 GCF_015228065.2 Penaeus monodon
CCCCCCCTCTTTTCCTCCCTCTATCCATTATTCTTCCCTTTTACTCTACCCACTTCCCCCTTACCCTCCCCCACCCTCTTTTCCCCTCTTCCTTTCTCTGTTCTTGATAACGAGGTCATCAAGGTATTATTTGCGTCCTGGATTTCCTAATGTTGCTCTACGTTCTTGCGACTTGGAACTTGCAACGTGACTCACAGCGTCTCGTTTCCATATTTATCGCTTTGCTTTCCCCGTTCTCTCCTATTGTTTATTTCTCCTTCCTGTGTAACACCTCATTCCCAAAAATTGTCGCTGTCTCTCTCTATTTCTTATTCAC
>NC_051405.1:29366456-29366995 GCF_015228065.2 Penaeus monodon
AAATTGTTCAATTCTTTCTCTGATGATTCATTGTTCCACTTGTTATTCTGTGATTCTAAATAACCATTCACGCCACTTTCTTCTTGCATATTTTTTTTATATTCTCAAATATCTTATTTCTCCCTCCATATTTTCTTAAATATCTCATTCCTTCCTCCTCTCTACCCCCCCCCCCCCTCCATGTTTGTACATGTATATTCATAGATCGATTCTTGTTCGTCTATACACACATGCACAAATACCATGGTACATCATATATACCGTCCCTCCCTACACACAAATATATCAATCACCACTATCCAAACCCACAATAAACATATACACCGAAAATGAAACAGTTTAGGCGAAGTATTGAGGCTCACAAGCAAGATTCGAGCAAAGTGAACCGAAACCGAGCAGAGAATGGAGCATTATGTTCGCCTGCTGAGCCATGAGAGTCTTTGCTTTGTGTTAACCGCCAGTGTCTTGTGACTTATTGGTGTTATTTGGGGGTCGATGGAGCCGCGGAGAGTTCAGGGTTACTGTGTTTTTTATTTGTG
>NC_051405.1:29367225-29367596 GCF_015228065.2 Penaeus monodon
CGGCCCTCCCCCGTAACCCCTCCTTCCCTCCTTTACCTCCCGCTCTACGTCCCTCCTCCTATCTCGCCCTTCCCATCCCCACCTTCCTAACATCCATTGCCTTAAGTCACCCTCCCTGGCAATTCCTCAGCGCCACCTCAGACTCCCACGCTTAACCGATGCAAAACCTCCCGTGACGTCATTCCTTATTCATTATACAGTAAACCGTAACTTAACAACGTAATAGCATGCCGCCCCGTGAATTAATCTCGGATATTGCAAGGAGAAAGACAGACGGTTGGCCCAAAGTGGAAGGGGGAAGTTGGAGGCAGGATCAGAGAGTTGGCCCAGTGGAGGCACGTAACTTCCGAAGTTGGGATACACCTCCGGGA
>NC_051405.1:29368617-29369439 GCF_015228065.2 Penaeus monodon
AGTTTGATGGACATCTTTTCAAAGGTTTTTAGACCACATATTTCAAAAACCGTTTACCGAACATTGAACCAGAAATGCTGTATTGGCAAAACACTCGTTATGATATAAAATATATTTGGATCTAGTCAAATTCAGTGGTAAAAGTTTTTTAAAAAAAATTAATTATTATTTAGACTGATGATTTCTGGACAGAGTATTTTAGATTGTTATTTCGAGAGGAGTAAGGCGGGGCGACATCTGACAACAAAGGTTAGTTCTCTCTTCCCGAAAACAGGAAAAAGCGACCGAGGACGTTGGAATCCCTGCCCGCCATGTTTGCTCATTTCAGGATCCGATGTGAAAGAATTGGACGAAAATTTTTTTTAACGTCAGAGCCTCGTCGTAGTGTGCTGTTTAGTCCGAAGGTAAAAGCAGTGTTATATTAGTGTGAACATAAATATGAGAAGAGCAATAACGCATTGTAAGAGACAGTTTGTTTTATTAGTTAACCTGCATGAAATGTTACATGTTATTTAAGTTTGTAGGGTCTACCTCCTTTCTTATCCACTTATTTCTTCTGAGTAACCAGCGACCATCGCGAATACACCATTTCGTCCCTGTGGTCACTCTGGCAAAGACAAACACTTACAATGAATATGGCATTTTATGAAATAGTAATTACCCTCCAACTTATTTTATTTTGCCTATTACTGATTTCTTCACTTAAGGTATAGGAAGATAGATATTATGTCATCCTATTAATAATAAATCTTTAATTTAGTCGGGGTACAAATTTCCTTTAGCAACAAAGGAAAAATCAAGACACCTGCACGGCCTTTCTGT
>NC_051405.1:29369507-29369669 GCF_015228065.2 Penaeus monodon
GCAGAAAACGAAAAAAACAAGAGCTTCATATACATCGAGCCCATTTGGGTTTTACGGCCTCGAGTTTTCTTATAACTTCACTCTGGAGGAACATTTCGATTTTATGTTTCTCGTGTCAGTCGCGTTTCCTGAGGGAAGGATGTAGAGGAACTCAGAGAGAAG
>NC_051405.1:29370122-29370618 GCF_015228065.2 Penaeus monodon
CTCGGGGAACGAGAATATTACAAAACTCGGTGTTATTAATTTTCTTCTGGAAACTCTTCATTTAAACAAGTGTTTGTCGCCTTCTTTTCGTTATGGAGTGTGTGATGAGGAAGGAAGAATGGTAACAGAGAATAGCATAAGCATATTTTCTTTTTTTTCAATAGAAATACTGTTTGGTGCCTACGCAATGAAATAGCCATCGCTGAAACGGTTTATCGCGAGGCTTCGGGATAAGAGATCATGAAGCCGAAGAAAGAAAAGAGAAACGCAGGAATAACGGAAATTAACGTACCTCTAAACTACCTGTGAAAGAATACTCGTACGTAAATGTTTTCTCTTTTGACTGCCAAATGCATATTGTTGGTGATACGAACTCCCATACACATGGCTGGACTTCAGAAGGATATACACCCTTCCCCAGCCCAAAGGAAGGAGAGGAAAAAGAGAGAGGAAAAAATAGCGGGGGTAATATTTGTGACAACAAATATCACCACTG
>NC_051405.1:29370666-29371247 GCF_015228065.2 Penaeus monodon
ACTGTCACCGCCACTGTATCGACAACATATTTTCATCCAATTATCACGCAGAACACAAACACACAAAAGCCAGTCTAGGAATTCTGTAATAACCCCAGGTATCCATTTTGTTTAATTTTCATTAGATTATAGGGATAAAAGAAAAAGAATTTCAAAAAATTTTAGCGTGAGAATAATAGAAAGAAAAAACAATAGTCAAAGAGATTTCCTCTCGTAGTGTAAGCCATAAATATAAGCTCCCAATATCAGAATCGGATTTGTTTATCCCCGTGTGGCTTCCTGTTGCAGCTCAGGAATCGGAAATTCAATACAAATAAACTCTCTGGCTGCCAATAAATTCCGGTTTGCAGAGAGCGGGTAAATTGCAGATTGCAAGGAGCAAGGAATCTTGTGCTTATTCGAATGGTTAATTTTGTCCTGTCTGTTGATTTTCGGTCATCATTATTGTTATTTAAGTGATATTTTAAAAATGCGCATGAGTATTTTTTGCATGTACTTGTATACATATATTTGTACCCATACATACATACACACTTTGCATAGGACCATTACATACTGGAAATGAATAATAAGAATAATAT
>NC_051405.1:29371331-29372419 GCF_015228065.2 Penaeus monodon
CCTCCCTCCCTCGGTCCCTCTCCTAATAAAAGAAAAAAATTTGTGTGAATGGATGGAACTGAACAGAGCATGACTTTGGATGGCTCCTTTATTGTATATTTCAGTGGTGGTTTTTAAAGTTGTAAATCAAATTGTATCAAAGATCAGGATAATAAACGCTGGTGGTACAAGGGAAAGATGTTACTGTTGATATTCTTTTTAATGAAAATATGGCAATTTGCAAAATATACGATATAATTAGGAATCGATTCGCCTGGGTATAAGCAATTTTGAGAACATCCTTTTGGAAAAAAATGATAAAAATAAGATCTTAAATTAAGAAGAGACAAGCGATTAGTTGTGTATGAAAAATAGGAGTAGAACCTGGATTTAAATAAGAAGTAAGCTTGGCAATATATCACAAGAGAGGTATTGGGCCTTTTTAAAGAAATTCATTTTGCGTGAGAGTTTATTGAAAACTTGAAATGCACGTGGCAAAGAAAACAAAACTGTAGAGCAGTAACTCTCTTTATGATCCTGCTTTGTCTTTGTTTCCAGAATTCAAGAATATTAGTATTCAGATATTAGAAAGAAAGAGCGAAAGGAGAAAGTATCCTTCAAAAGTTTTATGTAATTTCGCCAGCAGTAAAGTGCCTGTTTCTAAGGCTTGTAAGGCCTAAGATGATTTATTATTTTATAATTAATGAATGTTCATATATATAAAGCAACAACAACAATAATAATCTCGGTCGGTTGCTTGTCGTGTCAACCGAACCAGTGGACGTCTCTCTGCCCGGCCCTTGGCTGGGGAGGGTCCTGTTTTAACTGATACATTAGGAAAAAATAGATCATACTCATAACTATATGCCACTTTCTGAGCACATCATACATTAGTTAAAGATATACTCTTAAATCGAAAACATCAGCCCCATGACACAACCTTACCTCGGCAGGTGAAAGCTATGAAAAGCCGGGTAGACCTATGCAGCTGTCTGCGTTAACTTTCGTTTCGAATCCATCTCACCGAAACCGAATTAAATTTCATTACAAATTCATATTTTGTATTTTATGAACTTTCGTAAGATACGTAATACTTTGACATATACAGT
>NC_051405.1:29372723-29373788 GCF_015228065.2 Penaeus monodon
TTTTCGTGGCATGAGAAACTACTGTTCCAATTCTTTATTTGTTATTGTTATTACCTGTATCTTCAAATCCCCTGCCGCATGATTCATCAGGTTTGTTATACCAAATATACTGGTTTGTTTTCATCTGTTTTACCGACAATCGATTTTCAGCATGCAATTTAAATAACAATCATTTTAAATTAAGAACGTGTTCGAAATAAAACGCACAAGAGAGAACTGCAATATGTGAAAATAACAACAATACACGACAGATATATCCTGTACCGGAAGTCTTACATGAAAAGATTTCCCAGAGAGAAGGAAAATGAAAAATGAAATCTGTCAGAAAGTACTTGAGGCAAATTGTTCCATTGTTGGGGATTCCCTTCGCGAATCAGCTCGCTTCACTGGCCCCTCCGCTCTTGAATCATAATGAAGCCCACTCTCCTTTGTCTTGTGTTTAGAGGCACTGGGCAATGTTCAGTATTTCTCCTCCATCTCTGATAATTGTTTATGCGAGACAAAAAGAAATTAATGAATGAAATCTTTATCGAATTAGCATCATTTGATTACAAAAAATATTGTTTTGTTCAAATCGCGCTAATAAAATCGGCTTCCTATGTGTTAATCACTAAGGTCAAGAGAATATTAGTTCTGAATGACCTTCATTCGTGGAAAATTATGGTCGTTTCGTATGAGGGAGACAGGATACCATCCTTTTTTTCCATTAGTTTGTACAGGTTTTCTTAGTGCACATTCGGCTCATAATTGTGCAATTATGAGCCGTCCGTGTTTTGGCATTAAGTCGGATTACAGATCCTTTGGCAGCGTTTCAGACAGGCCGGCACTCATCCTGGGTTTTATGATTACGATTAACAAAACACGCTATCATTCACACTCTAATTGAAGTAAATGTCTAAAATCCATATCCTGTAACAGTGGAAACCCTGTGCCTGATTCAGCTGTGGCAGGCAGGGTGTGCAATAGAGGAAATGGGCAGCATGCATCTTTATCTTTTCCATTACGAAGAAGAGTTCTCCGAATGTGCTCACGTACTCTATTACTGTAGATTTATAATATGTTGTT
>NC_051405.1:29382025-29382354 GCF_015228065.2 Penaeus monodon
CTACCATAGGATTCAGACGTTACGCCCCATTTCCCCGTAGCGGCCTTTTTTTTTTTTTTTACCTACCCCTCTCCGTTTGGCCCCAACTTCACGCCTTTTCTAAGCTCTTCATACACTTTTTAATAGTTGAGATTTAGTTTTTTCAATTCATTATTTCACACTTTCTGTTCGGTTTATTGTTAAACTTTATAGAGTTTGTCAATTTAATTTCGTAAATCCAGTTGCTTTAGTACTCTGTTTTTATCCTTGTTTGTCAAACTTTACTATTCAGAACCATTTCTTTGCACATTCTCACTTACCTTAATTTTCTTAAGTCTGTCGAGCTGGTG
>NC_051405.1:29382578-29382642 GCF_015228065.2 Penaeus monodon
CAATAAGCCGACTTTACTGATCCCGTTGTTAAAGCTTAGTCTATGATGAGTTGATATTTAATTT
>NC_051405.1:29382703-29383483 GCF_015228065.2 Penaeus monodon
ATGCTTTTTATTGGATCTTGACTGTTTGCAGCATTAAGCTCAGATTTCAGTAATATTTTTGAGCTGTAGATAACTACGCATATGCCTGACTTAGCCGAACCCAGGATCACTGTCTATTACCATTCATTTCCATACCATCTTCCTTAGTCCCTAGGGTATGTACGTAATGTGTACATGATAGAAAATGGGACGCGGGGAAGCTGTGTTGTAGCCCGTGATGCTGAGGGAATAAGAGGTCCTTCAAACTAGCGTGTTCGAACTCTTCTCCCATATATTCGCCAAGTTAGGAAGTGGCTACCCACCTCAGACAATGCCTCTCGTTGCCAATCCAAAAGTCCTTCATACAAGGGCACCGTCCTTGCTCCTAGTAAATGGGACATGTGGTGCCAAAAACCGAAATCAGCCCGAGGTTCAGGCCTTATTATGTGCCCTCACTGGGTTTCAGACTCGTTTAATCCCATGCGTGTGCTTAAGCGGCACCCTTTAAAAAAAAACCCAAAAATATTCCATTCACTATGTAGCTCTATGGCTATGTAGTGTGGTGAGTGAATATTTTATGTATGTATATAGAAGAAAGCCGATTTGTAAACATGCACCAAGTAAGTACAATGGCATTTGATATTTCAAACACTTAATGAAAGCCTCGGGAGGCTCAAAGCAATAATCGTCGTCCCTGGAAGGAGGGAGGAGGAAGGAGAGTTAAATATAATAGATCCCCTTATAGCCGCGGGCCTTGTCATATTCACCATCACTGAAAGGGAGCCATCAAATGTGGAATTA
>NC_051405.1:29383901-29384463 GCF_015228065.2 Penaeus monodon
CGACATATTAAAGCTGATAGAAAAAGAAGAGTGAAAAAGAATAAGGTTAAAGAGTACAGAGAAAGATAATAGTAATTGTGGGAAAAAATACAATCAACGAACTGAAAGTACAGACATTGGTAGACAAAGATGAGAAAAGAAAGTTCTTTAGGATCACTACAGACAAATCAGTCCCCTTAAACTATATTTATGAAAATATAATTGTTCTGATAAACGCACAGATGATCCCCAGCCACACCTCCTTTGTCACTATCCCCTTTTTCTCAAAACAAATGACGCAACTTCGACCGTGACCACATGGCTGCAGTAACTCTCGCGGAGTCGTAATTTACAAAATCTTCCCGCAAATCCCTCACCACCCCCCCCCCCGGGCCTAAAAAAAGAATAACAAAATGCAGCTGACACGCGAGGTAATAAGCTGTTTGTTTTCTCTGGTTTCTTTGGTTTCTCCTTTCAGTTCTGCCAGCGGTGTAGGACACAGGCGATTCGGAGGGAGAATCTCCATTACAATCTTGATATATGAAGAATCGCTTTTTTCTTCTTCCCTCTCTGTCCCTATTGT
>NC_051405.1:29384669-29384870 GCF_015228065.2 Penaeus monodon
ACCCCAAAAAGAAAAGACAAAAGAAAAAAAAAAGGGGGAGGAAAAAAGAAAAAAAAGGGAAAAAAAAGGGGGGGGGGAAAAAGAAAAAAAGGGGAAAAAAGAAAGGGGGGGAAAAGGTGGGGGAAAAAAAAAAAAAAAGGGGAAAGGGGGAAAAAAAAGGGAAATAGAAAAGGGGTTTTTTTCCCCCTTTTTTCCCCTCCA
>NC_051405.1:29384930-29384995 GCF_015228065.2 Penaeus monodon
TTTTCCCCTTTTCCCCAAAAACCCCCCAAAACTTCGCGAAAATTAAAACCCCCGGGGCTTTTTCT
>NC_051405.1:29385269-29385389 GCF_015228065.2 Penaeus monodon
CCCTCTTCTTCTCCTTTCCCCCTTTCTTCTTTTCTCTCCTCTCTTTCTTTTCTTCCTTCCTCCTCTCCCCCTTTTCCCTTTTTCCTCTTTTCTTTTCCCCTTTCTTTTCTTCTTTTTTTT
>NC_051405.1:29385825-29385947 GCF_015228065.2 Penaeus monodon
TTTTTGGTTTTTTTTCCCCTTTTTCCCCCCCCCCCCCCCCTTTTTTTGGGGGGGGAGGGGAAGGGGGGGGAAAAAACCCGAAGAAAAAAAAGGGGGCCGGAAGGTTTTTCGCGATGAAAGCC
>NC_051405.1:29386187-29386694 GCF_015228065.2 Penaeus monodon
TTCTCCCATGAAATATAATTTTTTTATTTTTATTTTGGGGGTTGATAAGCTTATCGATCGAATTTAATTAATACTCAGCTTCAAATCTTTATTACCCTGTGCTGATATTTAAGAAAATTTTCATAAGCCTTTTAACTGTATTACTTAAAAAATTTTTAAATTAAGTTTTGGGGGAAAATTTGGATTAAAAGGATTAAAATTTTCTAGTTGTTATGGGAAGTCGAAGAGAGGGGGAAAGGGAAAGGGAACAAGAAAAAAAAAAAAAAGCGCGAAAGGGGGGAGAAGAAAATGATCAGAAGATTTTCAGAAGATTTAGCGCATCAAATAAACCTTTTAGTAAATCCAGAGCAAACAAGGGGTTAATAAAGAGCGAAATCTTACCCATGCATCACAGCGGGGCTAATGCGTGGAAAATCTCTGGATTTCCCAATTTTCGTAAAATTTCCCCTTTTTATGAATACCCCACGGAAGTCCCGCAGTATGTCATGCTGTCTGTCTGTATATATG
>NC_051405.1:29387118-29387200 GCF_015228065.2 Penaeus monodon
TGGGGAAAGAACGAGAAAAATCCTTTAGATTTTGTTCATCCCAGGGGCCCATGTTTCCCGTTGTTTTTTTTTTTTAAATTTC
>NC_051405.1:29389423-29390502 GCF_015228065.2 Penaeus monodon
AACAGTTCCTCCAACAACATATTATAATCTACAGTAATAGAATTACAGTGAGCATCATTAGGAGAACTCTTCTTCGTAATGGAAAAAGATAAAGATGAATGCTGTCCCATTCCTTATTGCACACCCTGCCTGCACAGCTGAATCAGGCACCGGGTTTCCATTGTTACAGGATATGGATTTTTAGACATTTACTTCAATTAGAGTGTGAATGATAGCGTGTTTTGTTAATCGTAATCATAAAACCCAGGATGAGTGCCGGCCTGTCTGAAACGCTGCCAAAGGATCTGTAATCCGACTTAATGCCAAAACACGGACGGCTCATAATTGCACAATTATGAGCCGAATGTGCACTAAGAAAACCTGTACAAACTAATGGAAAAAAAGGATGGTATCCTGTCTCCCTCATACGAAACGACCATAATTTTCCACGAATGAAGGTCATTCAGAACTAATATTCTCTTGACCTTAGTGATTAACACATAGGAAGCCGATTTTATTAGCGCGATTTGAACAAAACAATATTTTTTGTAATCAAATGATGCTAATTCGATAAAGATTTCATTCATTAATTTCTTTTTGTCTCGCATAAACAATTATCAGAGATGGAGGAGAAATACTGAACATTGCCCAGTGCCTCTAAACACAAGACAAAGGAGAGTGGGCTTCATTATGATTCAAGAGCGGAGGGGCCAGTGAAGCGAGCTGATTCGCGAAGGGAATCCCCAACAATGGAACAATTTGCCTCAAGTACTTTCTGACAGATTTCATTTTTCATTTTCCTTCTCTCTGGGAAATCTTTTCATGTAAGACTTCCGGTACAGGATATATCTGTCGTGTATTGTTGTTATTTTCACATATTGCAGTTCTCTCTTGTGCGTTTTATTTCGAACACGTTCTTAATTTAAAATGATTGTTATTTAAATTGCATGCTGAAAATCGATTGTCGGTAAAACAGATGAAAACAAACCAGTATATTTGGTATAACAAACCTGATGAATCATGCGGCAGGGGATTTGAAGATACAGGTAATAACAATAACAAATAAAGAATTGGAACAGTAGTTTCTCATGCCACGAAAA
>NC_051405.1:29390748-29391815 GCF_015228065.2 Penaeus monodon
ACTGTATATGTCAAAGTATTACGTATCTTACGAAAGTTCATAAAATACAAAATATGAATTTGTAATGAAATTTAATTCGGTTTCGGTGAGATGGATTCGAAACGAAAGTTAACGCAGACAGCTGCATAGGTCTACCCGGCTTTTCATAGCTTTCACCTGCCGAGGTAAGGTTGTGTCATGGGGCTGATGTTTTCGATTTAAGAGTATATCTTTAACTAATGTATGATGTGCTCAGAAAGTGGCATATAGTTATGAGTATGATCTATTTTTTCCTAATGTATCAGTTAACAGGACCCTCCTCCAGCCAAGGGCCGGGCAGAGAGACGTCCACTGGTTCCGGTTGACACGACAAGCAACCGACCGAGATTTATTATTGTTGTTGTTGCTTTATATATATGAACATTCATTAATTATAAAATAATAAATCATCTTAGGCCTTACAAGCCTTAGAAACAGGCACTTTACTGCTGGCGAAATTACATAAAACTTTTGAAGGATACTTTCTCCTTTCGCTCTTTCTTTCTAATATCTGAATACTAATATTCTTGAATTCTGGAAACAAAGACAAAGCAGGATCATAAAGAGAGTTACTGCTCTACAGTTTTGTTTTCTTTGCCACGTGCATTTCAAGTTTTCAATAAACTCTCACGCAAAATGAATTTCTTTAAAAAGGCCCAATACCTCTCTTGTGATATATTGCCAAGCTTACTTCTTATTTAAATCCAGGTTCTACTCCTATTTTTCATACACAACTAATCGCTTGTCTCTTCTTAATTTAAGATCTTATTTTTATCATTTTTTTCCAAAAGGATGTTCTCAAAATTGCTTATACCCAGGCGAATCGATTCCTAATTATATCGTATATTTTGCAAATTGCCATATTTTCATTAAAAAGAATATCAACAGTAACATCTTTCCCTTGTACCACCAGCGTTTATTATCCTGATCTTTGATACAATTTGATTTACAACTTTAAAAACCACCACTGAAATATACAATAAAGGAGCCATCCAAAGTCATGCTCTGTTCAGTTCCATCCATTCACACAAATTTTTTTCTTTTATTAG
>NC_051405.1:29391972-29392513 GCF_015228065.2 Penaeus monodon
ATGCAAAGTGTGTATGTATGTATGGGTACAAATATATGTATACAAGTACATGCAAAAAATACTCATGCGCATTTTTAAAATATCACTTAAATAACAATAATGATGACCGAAAATCAACAGACAGGACAAAATTAACCATTCGAATAAGCACAAGATTTCCTTGCTCCTTGCAATCTGCAATTTACCCGCTCTCTGCAAACCGGAATTTATTGGCAGCCAGAGAGTTTATTTGTATTGAATTTCCGATTCCTGAGCTGCAACAGGAAGCCACACGGGGATAAACAAATCCGATTCTGATATTGGGAGCTTATATTTATGGCTTACACTACGAGAGGAAATCTCTTTGACTATTGTTTTTTCTTTCTATTATTCTCACGCTAAAATTTTTTGAAATTCTTTTTCTTTTATCCCTATAATCTAATGAAAATTAAACAAAATGGATACCTGGGGTTATTACAGAATTCCTAGACTGGCTTTTGTGTGTTTGTGTTCTGCGTGATAATTGGATGAAAATATGTTGTCGATACAGTGGCGGTGACAG
>NC_051405.1:29392575-29393054 GCF_015228065.2 Penaeus monodon
TGTTGTCACAAATATACCCCCGCTATTTTTCCTCTCTCTTTTTCCTCTCCTTCCTTTGGGCTGGGGAAGGGTGTATATCCTTCTGAAGTCCAGCCATGTGTATGGGAGTTCGTATCACCAACAATATGCATTTGGCAGTCAAAAGAGAAAACATTTACGTACGAGTATTCTTTCACAGGTAGTTTAGAGGTACGTTAATTTCCGTTATTCCTGCGTTTCTCTTTTCTTTCTTCGGCTTCATGATCTCTTATCCCGAAGCCTCGCGAAAACCGTTCAGCGATGGCTATTTCATTGCGTAGGCACCAAACAGTATTTCTATTGAAAAAAAAGAAAATATGCTTATGCTATTCTCTGTTACCATTCTTCCTTCCTCATCACACACTCCATAACGAAAAGAAGGCGACAAACACTTGTTTAAATGAAGAGTTTCCAGAAGAAAATTAATAACACCGAGTTTTGAATTTTCCCTCGTTCCCGAG
>NC_051405.1:29393532-29393745 GCF_015228065.2 Penaeus monodon
CTTCTCTCTGAGTTCCTCTACATCCTTCCTCAGGAAACGCGACTTTACACGAGAAACATAAAATCGAAATGTTCCTCCAGAGTGAAGTTATAAGAAAACTCGAGGCCGTAAAACCCAAATGGGCTCGATGTATATGAAGCTCTTGTTTTTTTCGTTTTCTGCTTATTCATTTTTATATTTTCTTGTGTATTAATTTCTTTATTAAGCAGAATG
>NC_051405.1:29393762-29394583 GCF_015228065.2 Penaeus monodon
ACAGAAAGGCCGTGCAGGTGTCTTGATTTTTCCTTTGTTGCTAAAGGAAATTTGTACCCCGACTAAATTAAAGATTTATTATTAATAGGATGACATAATATCTATCTTCCTATACCTTAAGTGAAGAAATCAGTAATAGGCAAAATAAAATAAGTTGGAGGGTAATTACTATTTCATAAAATGCCATATTCATTGTAAGTGTTTGTCTTTGCCAGAGTGACCACAGGGACGAAATGGTGTATTCGCGATGGTCGCTGGTTACTCAGAAGAAATAAGTGGATAAGAAAGGAGGTAGACCCTACAAACTTAAATAACATGTAACATTTCATGCAGGTTAACTAATAAAACAAACTGTCTCTTACAATGCTTTATTGCTCTTCTCATTTTTATGTTCACACTAATATAAAAACGGGCTTTCCCTTTGGGACTAAAAAGCACACTACGACGAGGCTCTGACGTTAAAAAAATTTTCGTCCAATTCTTTCACATCGGATCCTGAAATGAGCAAACATGGCGGGCAGGGATTCCAACGTCCTCGGTCGCTTTTTCCTGTTTTCGGGAAGAGAGAACTAACCTTTGTTGTCAGATGTCGCCCCGCCTTACTCCTCTCGAAATAACAATCTAAAATACTCTGTCCAGAAATCATCAGTCTAAATAATAATTAATTTTTTTTAAAAACTTTACCACTGAATTTGACTAGATCCAAATATATTTTATATCATAACGAGTGTTTTGCCAATACAGCATTTCTGGTTCAATGTTCGGTAAACGGTTTTTGAAATATGTGGTCTAAAAACCTTTGAAAAGATGTCCATCAAACT
>NC_051405.1:29395600-29396006 GCF_015228065.2 Penaeus monodon
CAACCACCCATCCCGGAGGTGTATCCCAACTTCGGAAGTTACGTGCCTCCACTGGGCCAACTCTCTGATCCTGCCTCCAACTTCCCCCTTCCACTTTGGGCCAACCGTCTGTCTTTCTCCTTGCAATATCCGAGATTAATTCACGGGGCGGCATGCTATTACGTTGTTAAGTTACGGTTTACTGTATAATGAATAAGGAATGACGTCACGGGAGGTTTGCATCGGTTAAGCGTGGGAGTCTGAGGTGGCGCTGAGGACTTTGCCAGGGGGGGTGACTTAAGGCAATGGAGTTGGGAAAGGGTGGGGATGGGAAGGGCGAGATAGGAGGAGGGACGTAGAGCGGGAGGTAAAGGAGGGAAGGAGGGGTTACGGGGGAGGGCCGGAGGAGATGGAGAGGAAGGAAGGG
>NC_051405.1:29396225-29396732 GCF_015228065.2 Penaeus monodon
CACAGAAACCCCTGAACCTCCGCGGCTCCATCGACCCCAAATAACACCAATAATCACAAGCCCACTGGGGTTTAACACAAAAGCAAAGACTCTCATGGCCTCGGCAGGCGAACATAATGCTCCATTCCGGGCTCGGTTTTCGGTTCACTTTGCTCGAATCTTGCTTGTGAGCCTCAATACTTCGCCTAAACTGTTTCATTTTCGGTGTATATGTTTATTGTGGGTTTGGATAGTGGTGATTGATATATTTGTGTGTAGGGAGGGACGGTATATATGATGTACCATGGTATTTGTGCATGTGTGTATAGACGAACAAGAATCGATCTATGAATATACATGTACAAACATGGAGGGGGGGGGGGGGTAGAGAGGAGGAAGGAATGAGATATTTAAGAAAATATGGAGGGAGAAATAAGATATTTGAGAATATAAAAAAAATATGCAAGAAGAAAGTGGCGTGAATGGTTATTTAGAATCACAGAATAACAAGTGGAACAATGAATCATC
>NC_051405.1:29396985-29397184 GCF_015228065.2 Penaeus monodon
CGCTGTGAGTCACGTTGCAAGTTCCAAGTCGCAAGAACGTAGAGCAACATTAGGAAATCCAGGACGCAAATAATACCTTGATGACCTCGTTATCAAGAACAGAGAAAGGAAGAGGGGAAAAGAGGGTGGGGGAGGGTAAGGGGGAAGTGGGTAGAGTAAAAGGGAAGAATAATGGATAGAGGGAGGAAAAGAGGGGGGG
>NC_051405.1:29397318-29397580 GCF_015228065.2 Penaeus monodon
AATTCTTGAGTGGAATAAGCCTAAGAACTCATGTAATAAACATACAAATATGACTGATTTTGTCTATCTATCTGTCTACTTATGTTCAGTAGTGTGTGTTAAGTTACGAGCAAAAGATTTCCAAAAATGTATTTACAAAACTCTGCTTCGGAGCAATTTTGCATGGATCAAATAATCTTTTATTGCATTTTTCTTTGGGGGTAAAAAAAACGAGAGAAGTATGTAGTATTCATAATACACCAGAATATGCACAGAAAAATTC
>NC_051405.1:29397636-29397907 GCF_015228065.2 Penaeus monodon
TACACAAATACCGACTTTTCATATTCTTATATTTACATATATTCTTATTCATATATTACATTGCTTATCAACAACATTCTTCTTGAAATCAATATCATTATCATAACCGCCATTAAAGTTTGTTAGTGTTGTCATATCCACTGTTTTATTGATTCCACAATCATTTTTAGCATCATTTTTCATTTGTTAGCAATAATGTCACTTAAGACATCATCATTGTAAATACCAGTATATTCACTATAAGCGTTATCATAATTATCATCACTATTGC
>NC_051405.1:29399620-29400090 GCF_015228065.2 Penaeus monodon
CGCAACGACACACATTCACACAACCCACACTTCCGGTTGTATTCCCCTTCCAGGTCTCGAACGACGACCAGAAAAATCCTCCTTTTCCTCGCGCGGAGGCAGGGGAGAGCAGAGCGTCAAAGCACAACGGATTTCGAACCTCCGGCGCCTGCGAAGTATAAAAGGATCTCCCGCGGGGTTAGAAGGGTGGACGCAGAGGGACCCTAAGCACATGGATTTTCACGGCCTCACTGTCTCTGGACTGGATATCGCATCAGATGGGGTCCTTGAAAGGCGGGTGCTCACTGGGACAAAAGGCTTTCATTCGGCTTAAGGTTTAAGGTTTCGAGAAGGGAAGTCTGGCCGAGGTGGTGCAGTGCATAAGCAGGTATTATCCTTTTCATCATCAGTATTTGCATTTTCATATTCGTATTCTCGTTCTCATTATTCTTTTATTGGGCCTCATTATCATTTTAATTATTAACATCATC
>NC_051405.1:29400367-29400468 GCF_015228065.2 Penaeus monodon
GAGACTGGGAGTGAGGCTACGCTGTAGGGCATGAAGACGCTCCCACTGGCCAAAAGACAAGGGGATGGAGCTGGAAGTCGCTGAAAGGAAAACGTTGCGTT
>NC_051405.1:29400639-29400795 GCF_015228065.2 Penaeus monodon
CCGGAAGGAGAAAGAGATGAGGGAAGGGTTTATGGACGTAGTCAAAGGGAGACACGCAGACGGTGGGAGTGAATGAAGCGTGCGCACAAGATCGAGCGCTGCAGAAGAAGATCCGCTGGTGGCGACCCTGAGGGGAAAGCCTAGCGTAGAAAAGAG
>NC_051405.1:29401117-29401363 GCF_015228065.2 Penaeus monodon
AATATTGCGAAGGGAAAAAGTGCAATTCCCGGAAATACACAGAGATATTTTATAAGAGGATGAATAAAGAAGTAAAAAGAAGGGGGTTGACAAGTAAGCACAAAGAAGATGCATTATTCAATCTGCGAGTTGAATAAATATATATTTTGAGTAAAATGTGTATGTACATAAAATGACAAGATAAACATCTCAAAATGAATAAATGTTTATAGTAATAAGAGATTGTAAGTTCAAAATCAAATGACA
>NC_051405.1:29401781-29401915 GCF_015228065.2 Penaeus monodon
CTACATCGCTACGGAGTAAATATACGAGCAACGTTTCCTCCGGTAGTTCCACACCAAATAGAAAAAGGAAGATGAAAAAAAGAGCTAGATGCTTCCCCCCTACAGCCCCCTCACTGATCTAAGCTTCACACACA
>NC_051405.1:29402033-29402300 GCF_015228065.2 Penaeus monodon
TGTTGGATAAGTCTAGGATTATTTCGTGAGCTTCGTATGTTTCGCAATAAAGTCATATCAACATTTCTATCCGTTGCACGAATTTTAACTGGCGGCTATTGTTAAATATCCCTATGCGACGAAAAATATAAAAAGTGGATTTTTTCTTTTCTTGGGAAGGAGTTATGCAATAGGTGAAAAAGGTTTATATGAAATAAAATGGGGAAAGTGAGTGGATGACGGAGAAAATTCAGGCCAGTAACGTTTGTTTTTTAAGTATTACATTTT
>NC_051405.1:29402324-29402584 GCF_015228065.2 Penaeus monodon
TTTTTTCTTTTTCATCCCCCCCTCTCTCTATCTTATTCATAGTTCTTCGGTGAAGCGGGGAAAACATTTTTTTCCCACTTCCCCTAAACAGGGTCAGATAATCAAAGCGCCTATATAGATAGACTTTTAAATGCAAAATGTGTTAAACGTTGAGCAAATTCGGTTTTAGGAAATCTATTGAAAGGGCGTACTTAAACCCTGCATACACATTTTTGCCCCCCAAAGCAAGCACATGTTCAGTAGCACCCACGCATAAATTT
>NC_051405.1:29403141-29403319 GCF_015228065.2 Penaeus monodon
ATTTTATATTATAATATATTTGTGGTGTGGGGTGTTTTGTGGGTGGTGTGGGGGTGGTGGGGTGGTGTTGGGGTGTGTGGTGTTGGGGGGTGTGGGGGGGGGAGGGGTGGGGGTGGTTGGCCCATAGATTTGATAAAATGATAAGGATAAATGGATAAAAAAATAATAATATAATACA
>NC_051405.1:29404323-29404445 GCF_015228065.2 Penaeus monodon
CCATTATCTAAAAATATCTGTGGGGGTTGAACACACATACATTTTTAAAAACATTATAGTTACACACACACATTTTGTGTTTTTTTTGTGATGTAAAAAACATACATATGTATAAAAACCCC
>NC_051405.1:29404949-29405983 GCF_015228065.2 Penaeus monodon
ACAGCAGGGTATAAGGTGGGTGGTCCCCCCTCTCGGGCTAAAAGTTTTACTTTTAGATAATAAAACCTTTATCGTTTTTGCTTGTTGATGAATACAATTATTAGTTTAGTATATCACAATGTTCATCAGTTTTGTGCTTAGTATTTAAAATATCTTTAATTTTTTATCAGCATACACATGCTTACTTTTTTAAATTTTCGTTCGACAGACAATTGGCCCCTTTAAAATTTCTCAAACTTCATCGTGAGGGAACTTTTTTCCCTTTTTCCATTTTTTGACAATTTCTCTAAGTTATTTCTCATTTTCCTCGATTGGAAATTATGTACAGGCATTTACTTCGGGGAATGACCCCTTTTCTGCTTTGGGCAAACTTTTGCCATTATCGTATAAGATAATTGATTGCACATCGCAAACAAACCAAATTAATAAACTCGCATGTTTACTTAGTAGTTCAAAAAACCTGATTTCAATGAGGATTAGACTTTCCCCCTTTTTCCCCCCTATGATGAAAATGAAAAAAGGGTACTACAGATTCAGAAATTTGTAGAACCTTGCACAAAAAACTTTCCCTTTTTGGGCCCCTTTTTGAAAAAGGCATTTAGTGTTTGCAATTTATCACAGATTAATACATGAATGCGATGATGGACAAATTATTTGTCATGAAGCCATAATACCAGCTTTTACTAGGATCTTTATTACAAAAAACAGCCCTTTTTTCATAGGAATAAGCTAAAAGTTTAAATTGGTAACACCCCCAAAACAGCCACCTGGCTGGGATAGAAAAAAGGGCCCCGTTTAAGATTGATACATAGAGTTTTCAGTTTCCGTTTTTATATAATCGGCTTTATCTATCTTTAATGCCCCTCCCCTCTCCTTTTCCCTTTTGTTTTTCTCTTCGTACTTTCTTTTAACCCCACACTGTTTTTTTTTCTCTATTTTTTTTTATGTTCATCCTTTGCGCCCGTTTCCAAAAAATTCTTTGTTTGCATTCTGTTCTATCTACCCCCCTGTTTGTTTCCCCCTGTTGCCCGTTT
>NC_051405.1:29406185-29406290 GCF_015228065.2 Penaeus monodon
GACCCGTCTCGCAGAAAGCGGCCCCCTTTTTGACGCCGCCTAATATGTTTAAGTTATTTGTGGAAATTTGGTTTGATCCCCGCGGGAAGGCAGCGCGAATTCTCC
>NC_051405.1:29407952-29408276 GCF_015228065.2 Penaeus monodon
TTTGCAAAAAATTTGTAGAGACCTTTAAACGATAAAAGCTTCTCACAAAGTGAAAATTAAAATCATACACATTCATGTATGATTCGTTAATCATCTGCTCGAGTCTTTGTTTGAGTTGCAGATTCCCGCTTATGTCATCTTTGCTGGAATTCCTCCTATTCAGTTAATATATCGGAATATGATGCGAAGCAGGCTGATGTGGCGGGTTCATGTTAAAAGCAAAACATTTTTATACCACGTCATGCCATGTAAATTAATGCCAAAATCTGCCGTAATGCGTGTGCGTCGGAGCTGAGCGAAATGGGATGTGAATTTTAAGCAAAC
>NC_051405.1:29409451-29409668 GCF_015228065.2 Penaeus monodon
TCTGCTGTCGCTGACACGTCTTTTCTTCCGTTCGTCACTGAGCACCTTGAGACAAATTTCGTGCAAATCTTTCGCATGTTCAGTTCATCATGAATAATTTTGTGCACAGTTCCACACTGACTTCAAGCTGTTCACTTATTTTCTCTATTGACACTCGACGGTCCACATCCATAAAAGAACGAATTTTCCCACCAGCTCCGGTGTTTTTGATTTCCTT
>NC_051405.1:29409849-29410238 GCF_015228065.2 Penaeus monodon
AACGGAAAAAGTCTCAAAACTTACTGAAAGCACCTCGTATATACGCATTGGCATCACAGGATGCGCTCATTTTGGATGGCCTCAGATTTTGCGGCGGTGTCCGTGGAATTGAAAATAGTTTCATTAGAGTCACATTTCGCTCGACACTGGTCACTGGTTGTTGTTCGGTTGCCTGATTGGTTGTAGCTGATGATACAGCGCGCTGATTGGCTATTAGAAGACCCGCCAACTGATTATTTCCCGAAAACAAAATTTACCAATGTGTCGAGATTTTTTTCCGTATAATAGAAGAAAGCTCGTTCATGTAATAAAAAAAGGCAAATTACAAGACCCCACGTAAAAATAGCTCAATTCTCGCAACGTTATTTTATTCACTTGTTTTCATTAAT
>NC_051405.1:29410354-29410447 GCF_015228065.2 Penaeus monodon
GTAAGGGTTGTATTCAGTATGGAGAACGTAGATCCCTTGTTGGATAAAAGTATATGATTCTTTTGTTGCCTTTTGTCTGCGTCTGTCTCTGTC
>NC_051405.1:29410538-29410845 GCF_015228065.2 Penaeus monodon
CATCCTCAATATAATACACAGAAACAAATATTTGCGTCTAGCTCTATCGGGCCAAATGATGGAATATCTTTAAAGGGAAAAAATATAAAAAGTGAAAGAGGATTCATGATATTTATCAGACAGTGAAATGCTGCCCGAAGGTACAAATCTGAAATATTATTTACAACGCAATATCTAACACTTGAAATGTAAATAATCCACAAGTTCCTGATATCAATTCATGAAATTATAGAAAAGTGGAATCCTTTTTTTTTGAATGTAAAATTACTTTTCAATAATCACCTTTTGCTTAGGTAACCTCTCTGTC
>NC_051405.1:29410868-29411085 GCF_015228065.2 Penaeus monodon
GGTGGGGGGGGGGGGATGCTACATTCAAGCAGATGCGTTTCCCTCCCACGTATCCCCTGGGTGACCTCCAACCTTAAGCCGGTATGCTGGTTGAAGAGATTGGTAGTCTAGGGAGATCACTAATCTTGGCAAAATCTGTCTCTTCCAGCAGGGATATTGGTACAGATAAACATTTTATATTGACTACAGTCATTCCATATTTATTTACGCGGGCGTA
>NC_051405.1:29412011-29412276 GCF_015228065.2 Penaeus monodon
GGTCAAAAAAATCGAAAGATACTTTTATTACCTCTGTCGCATTCAGTCATTGAGTTTAATCACATCATGTCAATACTCCGTCCCATAAAATATTTATCTATTCTTCTTTCAGGAGTATTGTCAAATCACATTAGTTCTCTATACAATATGTTTACATCGAACGTAACAAGCATTTTTAAATTTAATACTGTTCAGACTTTTATCAGGACATTTTTTTAAATTCGAAAAATAAAATAATATACTTTGAATACGTGCACTTTCACAG
>NC_051405.1:29412561-29412644 GCF_015228065.2 Penaeus monodon
TATTACGAAATTAATTATAGCTACTTCTCGCGTTTACTCTCTCTTTAACACATTGTGAGGGGATTATGATCATTATTGTAACA
>NC_051405.1:29412922-29413353 GCF_015228065.2 Penaeus monodon
AGAAATATACTTCGAGCAACGCCTCGCCCCCCAGAATTTTTTTTTTTTGTCGTTTTAAATTTGAATGCCATAGACAGCACCAAATTTTGCATGGAAGCTTAGATACGTACAGAGATCTACAAGTATGCCATATGTGTTGAAAACGGACATCTTGTAAATTAGGATCATACCAACCAATCAGCGTCATTGGAAATTGATGATGTCACATGTCAGCTGTTGGCAATTTTAGTTTTTTCTCTCTGTTTACAACGAGCTGAAAAAAAAATCGTCCCTCGCTCAAAAAACTGCTGCAACAAACTCTTGCTTAACAATGCAGAGAGTTCTTTGATTGCAAGGGATATATGACAATGACACTTAATTCAGTACAAGCCAGGCTTTGCATAAACCTATAAGAACCGACGGTGTACGTAAACTGCATTCCACTTTGGGCT
>NC_051405.1:29413508-29414577 GCF_015228065.2 Penaeus monodon
CCCCCTCCTCGGTCCCTCTCCTAATAAAAGAAAATTTGTGTGATGGATGGAACTGAACAGAGCATGACTTTGATGGCTCCTTTATTGTATATTTCAGTGGTGGTTTTTAAAGTTGTAAATCAATTGTATCAAAGATCAGGATAATAAACGCTGGTGGTACAAGGGAAAGATGTTACTGTTGTATTCTTTTTAATGAAAATATGGCAATTTGCAAAATATACGATATAATTAGAATCGATTCGCCTGGGTATAAGCAATTTTGAGAACATCCTTTTGGAAAAAATGATAAAAATAAGATCTTAAATTAAGAAGAGACAAGCGATTAGTTGTGTATGAAAATAGGAGTAGAACCTGGATTTAAATAGATAACGCTTGGCAATATATCACAAGAGAGGTATTGGGCCTTTTTAAAGAAATTCATTTTGCGTGAGAGTTTATTGAAACTTGAAATGCACGTGGCAAAGAAAACAAAACTGTAGAGCAGTAACTCTCTTTATGATCCTGCTTTGTCTTTGTTTCCAGAATTCAAGAATATTAGTATTCAGATATTAGAAAGAAAGAGCGAAAGGAGAAAGTATCCTTCAAAAGTTTTATGTAATTTCGCCAGCAGTAAAGTGCCTGTTTCTAAGGCTTGTAAGGCCTAAGATGATTTATTATTTTATAATTAAGAATGTTCATATATTAAGCAACAACAACAATAATAAATCTCGGTCGGTTGCTTGTCGTGTCAACCGGAACCATGGACGTCTCTCTGCCCGGCCCTTGTGCTGGAGGAGGGTCCTGTTAACTGATACATTAGGAAAAATAGATCATACTCATAACTATATGCCACTTTCTGAGCACATCATACATTAGTTAAAGATATACTCTTAAATCAAAACATCAGCCCCATGACACAACCTTACCTCGGCAGGTGAAAGCTATGAAAAGCCGGGTAGACCTATGCAGCTGTCTGCGTTAACTTTCGTTTCGAATCCATCTCACCGAAACCGAATTAAATTTCATTACAAATTCATATTTTGTATTTTATGAACTTTCGTAAGATACGTAATACTTTGACATATACAGT
>NC_051405.1:29414702-29415912 GCF_015228065.2 Penaeus monodon
CGGCTTGATCTTGCGCAAGGCGTCTCCTGCTTCACGTGTTCAAAACAGATGATTCCAGATATTTCTCTTATTCTCTTTCATCATTTTCATCCTGTCCATTCCCCTTTATATTCCTGCTTTATCTTTTAAACTTCTATTTTTTTCGTGGCATGAGAAACTACTGTTCCAATTCTTTATTTTTTTATTGTTATTACCTGTATCTTAAAATCCCCTCCCGGGCATGATTCATCAGGTTTGTTAAAACCAAATATACTGTTTTTTTTCATCTGTTTTACCGACAACGATTTCAGCATGCAATTTAATAACAATCATTTTAAATTAAAAAACGTGTTCGAAATAAAACGCACAAGAGAGAACTGCAATATGTGAAAATAACAACAATACACACAGATATATCCTGTACCGGAAGTCTTACATAAAAATTTCCCAGAGAGAAGGAAATGAAAAATGAAATCTGTCAGAAAGTACTTGAGGCAAATTGTTCCTTTTTTGGGATTCCCTTCGCGAATCAGCTCGCTTCACGGGCCCCTCCGCTTTGAATCATAATGAAGCCCACTCTCCTTTGTCTTGTGTTTAGGGGCACGGGGCAATGTTCAGTATTTCTCCTCCATCCTGATAATTGTTTATGCGAGACAAAAAGAAATTAATAGAATGAAATCTTTATCGAATTAGCATCATTTGATTACAAAAAATATTGTTTTGTTCAAATCGCGCAAATAAATCGGCTTCCTATGTGTTAACCCACTAAGGAAAGAGATATTAGTTCTGAATGACCTTCATTCGTGGAAATTATGGTCGTTTCGTATGAGGGAGACAGGATACCATCCTTTTTTTTCCATTAGTTTGTACAGGTTTTCTTAGTGCCATTCGGCTCATAATTGTGCAATTATGAGCCGTCCGTGTTTGGCCCTTAGTCGGATTACAGATCCTTTGGCACGTTTTTAGACAGGCCGGGACTCATCCTTTGGGGTTTTATGTTACGATTAACCAAACACGCTTCATTCACACTCTAATTGAAGTAAATGTCTAAAATCCATATCCTGTAACAATGGAAACCCGGTGCCTGTTCAGCTGTGCAGGCGGGGTGCAAAAAGGGAATGGGACAGCATTCATCTTTATTTTTTTTTTTCCATTACGAAGAAGATTCTCCTAATGATGCTCACTGAATTTTTACTGTAGATTATAATTGTTTTGGGGGAATTTTTTTGGG
>NC_051405.1:29416247-29416312 GCF_015228065.2 Penaeus monodon
TGCGTAGAAAAATATTGTCGATTTTCGAAAAGCCCCGTTTTTTTGAGGGCCTACTGTCCCGCCAC
>NC_051405.1:29423740-29424069 GCF_015228065.2 Penaeus monodon
TACACCAAGGGTTAAAACTTTACGCCCCATTTCCCCGTAGCGGCCTTTTTTTTTTTTTTTTACCTACCCCTCTCCGTTTGGCCCCAACTTCACGCCTTTTCTAAGCTCTTCATACACTTTTTAATAGTTGAGATTTAGTTTTTTCAATTCATTATTTCACACTTCTGTTCGGTTTATTGTTAAACTTTATAGAGTTTGTCAATTTAATTTCGTAAATCCAGTTGCTTTAGTACTCTGTTTTTATCCTTGTTTGTCAAACTTTACTATTCAGAACCATTTCTTTGCACATTCTCACTTACCTTAATTTTCTTAAGTCTGTCGAGCTGGTG
>NC_051405.1:29424291-29424359 GCF_015228065.2 Penaeus monodon
CAATAAGCCGACTTTACTGATCCCGTTGTTAAAGCTTAGTCTATGATGAGTTGATATTTAATTTTTAA
>NC_051405.1:29424397-29425137 GCF_015228065.2 Penaeus monodon
AAATTTTTAAAAATGCTTTTTTTTTTTTTGATCTTTACTGTTTGCAGCTTAAGCTCAGATTTAGAATTTTTTGACTGTAGATAACTACGCATATGCCTGACTTAGCCGAACCCAGGATCACTGTCTATTACCATTCATTTCCATACCATCTTCCTTAGTCCCTAGGGTATGTACGTAATGTGTACATGATAGAAAATGGGACCGGGAAAACTGGTTTTAGCCCGGATGCTGAGGGGGAAAAAAGGTCCTTCAAAACTAGCGTGTTCGAACTTTTCCCATGATTCAGCCGAAGGTTAGGAAGGGCACCCACTCAGAACAATGCCTTCTCGTTGCCAAATCCAAAAGTCCTTCAGTACAAGGCACCGTCCTTGCTCCTAGTAACATGGGAAATGTGGTGCAAAACCGAATCAGCCGAGGTTCCAGGCCCTTATTATGTGCCCTCACGGGGTTCAGACTCAGTTTAATCCATGCATGTGTGCTTAAGCTGAACTAACAATCCATTCACTATGTAGCTCTATGGCTATGTAGTGTGTGAGTGAATATTTATGTATGTATATGAGAAAGAAAGCCTATTGTAAACATGCACCAAGTAAAGTACATGGCATATTGGATATTTCAAACACTTAATGAAACCTCGGGAGGCTCAAGCAATATCGTCGTCCCTGGAAGGAGGGAGGAGGAAGGAAGGTAAATATAATAAGTCCCTTATAGCCTCGAGGCCTTGTCATATTCACCATCAC
>NC_051405.1:29425508-29425930 GCF_015228065.2 Penaeus monodon
TCTGTAGATCACTACAGACAAATAATCCCCCTTAAACTATATTTAATGAAAATATAATTGTTCTGATAAACGCACAGATGATCCCCAGCCAACACACTCCTTTGTCACTTATCCCCTTTTTCTCAAAACAAATGACGCAACTTCGACCGTGAGCCACATGGACTGCAGTAACTCTCGCGGAGTTCGTAATTACAAAATCTTCCCGCAAATCCCCTCAGCCACCCCCCCCCCCCGGGCCTAAAAAAGAATAAAAAAATGCAGCTGACACGCGAGGTAATAAGCTGTTGTTTTCTCTGGTTTCTTTGTTCTCCGTTCAGGTCTGCAGCGGTGTAGGACACGAGGCGGATTCGGAGGGAGAATCTTCAATTAAAATCTTGATATATGAAGAATCGCTTTTTCTTCTTCCCTCTCTGTCTCTTGTT
>NC_051405.1:29426082-29426240 GCF_015228065.2 Penaeus monodon
CCTCCCTCTTTCCCCCCCTCCCTTTCTCTCTGGCGCAGGCACGTCGCAAGGCCAAGGTGTAACCGAAACTCTCGAAGTTAATACATCAGCTAAACCGACGCTGGCCGGAGACGGTATTCATGCGATCCGATCCTTCCCAAGTTCCTGGATGTCTGCCA
>NC_051405.1:29426390-29426463 GCF_015228065.2 Penaeus monodon
CCCAAAAGGGAGAAGGGAGGGGACATACAGAAAGGGAGGAAAGGCGTTAGGTGGGGAGGACGCATACGCACAA
>NC_051405.1:29426523-29426988 GCF_015228065.2 Penaeus monodon
CCTTCTCCCATTGCAACATCATAATTAATCCTTATTATTGATTCTATTAATCTAAGTGATGCGGTTGATCAATGCTTATCGATGCAGATATTTAATTAATACTCAGCTTCAAATCTTTATTACCCTGTGCTGATATTTAAGATAGATGTGCATAATGCCTTTTTAACTGTAGTTACTTAAAAATTATAATTAAGTGGTGTGAATTGGATTAACGGATTAATTCTCTAGTTGTTATGGAGAAGTCGAAGAGAGGGAAAGGGAAAGGGAACAAGAAAAAAACAGCGACGAAAGGGGAGAAGAACAATGATCAGAAGATTTTCAGAAGATTTAGCGGCATCAAATAAACCTTTAGTAAATCACAGAGCAATCAAGGCTTATATAATGAGCGAATCATTACCTCATGCATCACTGAGCGGACTAATGCGGTGATATCATCTGCATGGATTCAATTTTCGTAATTCCCCT
>NC_051405.1:29427413-29427937 GCF_015228065.2 Penaeus monodon
ATCCTTTAGATTCTTGTTGCATCCCATGGCCTATGTTTCCCGTTGTTTTACGTAGATTTAGTATATTGTCACTGTAAATATTGCAGAGACTTTTTTTTCTGCTTTATAAATCCCATGTCAGCCAAGTAGACATGCATCTGACAGGACGGGTATGACTCATGACAGGTTGGTGAGGATAACGATCTGACAACTGACAGGTACTGATAATTATCGAATAACTGACAGGCTTCTGTTGATAATTATTTGATAATTGACAGATGGCATTGATCATATCATTACTGGTAGATCAATATTGATACTTTTTTTTAACTATTAAAAAGAGTTTTAGAAAGACGAATAATTGAAGTAGAAATAAATGTTGATAAAGAAAGCAATGGAAGAATGTATATTCCGTAGGGGGAAAAGACAAAACGGCAAAATGAAGAATGTTGTGGAAATTTTCAAGAGAGAGAATAAAATAAAATTCAGAAAGGGTAAGAGAGAAATAATTAGGGGGGGGAAGCATGGATGGTGAAACTTATGAT
>NC_051405.1:29428021-29428184 GCF_015228065.2 Penaeus monodon
CGTGGAAAAGGTATATAAAAATGATGAATAAAAATGAGAATAACTCCAGTGGGACTGAAGACAAACAACGAAATTTTAATCACATTACAGGTTGCAAGACTGCAAGCCACATTAGCAAGTCCAAGACGCAGATAATGCCTTGATGACCTCGCTATCATTAGCA
>NC_051405.1:29428655-29428860 GCF_015228065.2 Penaeus monodon
TGTTTTTTTTCTAATATACAATTAATTTAGATCCTAAATCAGCTGGATACATTATCAGAGTAATTTCATGAATAAAAAAATTAATTGTCTTCACTTAACTTTCCACACAAAGAGCAGTATATATGTTAATGATAAAGTTTTCGGTCTCTAAGGTCATTATACAACACAAATTCAATTCAGACTGATTTTCAAAATTGAAATCTGT
>NC_051405.1:29431008-29431228 GCF_015228065.2 Penaeus monodon
TACTTTAATAATAGTTTATCATAATCACAAACCTACTATGCTCTATAACCCTCAAACACTGTTAAATCATAAAGAATCTACTTTTATCAGCTCTTCTCAATGCTCTCAAATAAATGTATGCAAAGAGAGTACTTTATATGTAAATAAGGCTTTTTTTCACGAAGAGTGGTGACCTTCAATTACTCCCCACCCTCATCCGTGGAATTTGCTTGCGGTGGTG
>NC_051405.1:29431513-29432059 GCF_015228065.2 Penaeus monodon
CTAAGAAATATTGACCTTCTCATTTACTTTGCCCAATGTCTGAGATTGCATAAAAGTCATGGCTTGACTAAACCTTTGAGAACAAAGTGAGGAATACACTCCTTACCCGCTAGTAAGAGATTCAAACGAGAAAATAAAAGCTCTCAGTGTCTTGAGTGCTGATTTATTTTATTCTTATCTTTCTGCGGTATTATTCGCCACACAGGGCTATCAAACTAATGCCCATCATTGACACAGTAGTGATGTAGGATGAACATTTCAGCGAAATCAGCATAGCGTGTGTGTTTGTGTGCCCTTTATAGATTGAAGGAAAGTCACTTATGTTTTTTAACCATATCACATCTTTCCCAATATGCATAAACAAATCATACCACTGGATAGACGCCATCCACACTAAGTAAATCCACAACATGAGGGCAACAGCAGCAGTAGCATTTAACTTCCATTGCTCCGTCTTACTCCTGGGATCGTTGCTACCATGAAAATCCATACCGGGTGAACTCATTAATATAATTCTTTCTCTTCTGTTATCCCTCATGCATCGGT
>NC_051405.1:29432502-29432902 GCF_015228065.2 Penaeus monodon
TTGAGTTTGAGGTACTTCCCAAGATTAAGGCTTTGAAGAAGAACGACCAGCCCTGCTGTGACGAAAGTGCAAGCATTAAGCCTTCAAAGGAACTGCTACTGAAGGGGCTCGGGGCCATTAGACCGACGCGGGACCTGTGATGTTGGCGCGGCAGCCAATCGCTCTGCGTAACCATGAGGAAAGGCCTCGGGTATAGACTCTCTCGGTTCATCTCGTCTGTTTTTCTTTTTCTTTTTTCTATCATTACAGGTTAAGAGATAACAGTAGCAACAATAATAAAGAATCGGATGCACTTGCTGTATTACGAACGTTTTACTGCCACGAGACTGATTCGCCTCATTTGCTGTGGTTCCGAAATCATTCGATAATGTTCATTTTGTCTGTTTCTGTTTCTAAAATG
>NC_051405.1:29432919-29433071 GCF_015228065.2 Penaeus monodon
TGTGTAAGAAAATTGGAATCCCTAAACCTTGAATGGACTTTGACGACGTTCTTGAAAGGTTAACAATAATAGATCTATGGAAACATTTCACTGCTTTATCAGTGTTATAAGTCCAACCATAGAAGTGCAAAAAAATGAGTATTTTTCATCGT
>NC_051405.1:29433459-29433598 GCF_015228065.2 Penaeus monodon
GTTTGAGGACGAAGAGAAGCCCAGAAGAGACCCTTAAAGGTTGTTCTTTTGATTTTATCCCAGGGCGCTGCCAAACCTATTGCAAACAATCAGAATTTCATATAAGTGCTACTAAAAAGATAATCTTTTAAAGATAATG
>NC_051405.1:29433806-29433980 GCF_015228065.2 Penaeus monodon
TATTGTTGTTGTTATCATCATCTTTAAAAGATTATCTTTTTAGTAGCACTTATATGAATTCTGATTGTTTGCAACCCATCCCATTGCCCGCCCCTTCCCTCTCCCTCTTCCTCTTTCTCCCCCCCTCCTCTTTCTCCCCCCTCGCTCCCCCCCCCTCTTCTCCTCCTTGATCGT
>NC_051405.1:29436219-29436458 GCF_015228065.2 Penaeus monodon
ACATATCCACTCATATATTGGCATCGGCCTCTCACAGCCTTTGGCGAAAGTAATAAAAGCGCCCCAGACAACGTTATATCCCAATAACCGGTGACATTTATCATGTGGGACCAATATTTGATCCCTTTTGCCATTGGACAAAATAGAGACTTGGAGACTGCACTCGCTGTGAGGCGGGATAATGCTCATTGGCAACCACAAAAGTAACTACGGTATGTTAATTCGTCTATTTTATTCAC
>NC_051405.1:29436502-29436861 GCF_015228065.2 Penaeus monodon
AAGAAATAAAAAAAAATGAGAATTACTGCCAGGAGATCTTTTTATCATAATGAGAAAAACGGTTGTAGATTTGCTTATTCTATTCACCTTTTTGTTTTTTGTATAATAAATAAAAAACGAGAAACGGCATTAGATATCTTTATTATAAAGGTGAACACGAGGTACTCATTCGCCAAGAATAAAAAGTGGATCGCGTGGGAGTACTTTTTTTTTTCTTTTCTTTTCTTGGAGGGAGGAAGGTTAAATATAAAGTTCTACACAAGTAATAATGCAACAACTCTTCTTTCTCTGTATCGGGGTCTATCAGTACCCATAACAAGTCGGATGCCATATGTTAGCGAGTCGGATATTGCGAACGG
>NC_051405.1:29437040-29437313 GCF_015228065.2 Penaeus monodon
CTCCCTTCTTTCTGTTTCAGTCTCTCTCCCTTCTTCCTCCAACTCCCCTTTCTCTAAGCCTCTCCTCCCAGTCTGCAACAAGCGCTCGACCCGCTTCCAAGTGGTTCATTATCCAAGGATCCTCAGAACACAGGCTTATTGATTTGTTTACACACAGCTAAGTTGGTCGGGCTCGTCCTTCAGGAGAAAAATCCCTTGCTGGTATCCAAGCTGTTTGTGTGTTCTTACCTGGCGAGTTCCTTACCTGGTTGCCTGGAAGTTGTTATGTGTAAG
>NC_051405.1:29437337-29437477 GCF_015228065.2 Penaeus monodon
CTCTCTCTAATGATGAAGTCAGATAAAGTTTCAAAAGGCGACCGATAATTGGTATAGGAAGCTAAGGAAAAATGGGAGTTTGATAGATAGTTACGGTATGTAGTCAAGAAATGTTTCCTGAAATAATGTGGTGCCTGTTT
>NC_051405.1:29438809-29439066 GCF_015228065.2 Penaeus monodon
TGAAATGAAAAAGGTGGAGAGACGAGAAGATAACCCTAATCACCCTAATTCGGTTTCGATAAAAAGAGTTCGCAGATTAGAAATAAAACACACAAAGCACGGGCAACGGATTTGCAATTTTCC
The DNA here is from genome assembly GCF_015228065.2 of Penaeus monodon. Lineage (NCBI taxonomy): Eukaryota > Metazoa > Arthropoda > Malacostraca > Decapoda > Penaeidae > Penaeus > Penaeus monodon. Next base: position 29,438,933 of record NC_051405.1, read on the forward strand.
TGTTGAATTTTGCAAAACCTATAACTCGAACAGGTACAGCATTGCGATTAAACCCTAGTGATCACAATATATTCATTAGTCCGTATTTGATCGCGGGGAATCAGGCATGAACAAAAATGAAAATATCCAATAGC
>NC_051405.1:29439751-29440155 GCF_015228065.2 Penaeus monodon
ATTAAAATGTCAAAATATTTAAAACGAGAGAAAGGCGTGGTATATGCGGTTTTTACTCTCATCCTCTCCCACTTTCCTCCTCGCGCTCCCACCGCATTAACGAACGTGAAAAACGCCAAATCTGGACGACAGTGAGTCTTTGATGTCTAAATCTCCCCCATTATGCAAAGAGACGGACGTGAATCCTCCAAAGCACCTCAAGCTAAGTTATTAAGTTATCAAAATGATTAAGAGTGCGGAGTCCATTGATCCAGAGATTTTCTTAGATTTAAGCATCGATTATAAAAGGGGAAGAGAGGGAGATACACACAAGAGGCGAGGCAATACAGAAGCAGTGGTTGTACAGCAGATATTCTCAAACGGAAATTCCTACGTTCTCAGGGAAGGGATTACGAAATTTAGGG
>NC_051405.1:29440298-29441490 GCF_015228065.2 Penaeus monodon
TTAGAGGGGGATGCCGAATAAACTGATGAGGAACTGAAAGTTGACACCGCATATTTTAATGCATGAGTACCAAACTGCCTCTCTATAATGGCGACGAGGAATTAACAGTCCCAGAACAGGGTCTGTGTGAGTGTTATTTCAATGATTTTGCCATAATGAAACACAAACATTCTGGTATCGTTTTTATCAGACTTAATAAAAGATTTATTTATCATAAACTGTTTCAGTCATTGCTGGAGGGAGCTAGTATAATCCGTCTTTGGTTTCCAAGAAAAAAAGAAACAGAACAGCCTGGAAGGGCCTAGACCTGGGCCACTGAAAGCCACGCTGTAGAGGAAGAGCCGAAAAACAAAGGCGAAAGAGCATTTCATTTTCAGTAGCTGTTCAATTTCCTTTTTCGATCACTAGTTCAAAGTACATTTCTCTTATTCCTGATACCGAGATGCTAAGCGCTCTTATCTGATGCTTATCTGATTCCCTTTGTTTTCAGCTGATTTCTCTTGAAATTCCTTGATAATCTTCTACGCGCATTTGATAATCTGCTTGATAACCTAGTCTGACTTTTTTTGGTTAACTTTTGAACTTCCTGTAATGACTGTTTTATTAAACAAACAAGGATCTAGTCAACCACAAAAACTGGATTCTACTCTTCGTTTTATTCTTACCTCACGATGAAGACCAAGTGAGGGAATGGAAATGGTAAATAGTCTATGGCTACATATCAGCGTCATCAAGAAATGCAATGTTTCCTTCATTTACCTCTGTCTGTAATTAGATACCACTAAAGACAGTTGCTCGCACAAACACCGGTTGGTATAGCTAGCCCGAATCATAAGATATATTTATACTAGATTTGAGTTACTTAACTTATGTATCCTTTTGTAATTTCTTGTCAGGCTCCAAATAGCGTTTACAGGCACAGGTACAGATTCCACGGTTACATCACACTCCCAATAGTCCACATTTGAGCCCCATGACCTATGCTGCAGAATCAACAGGTAAAAGATGCACAATTAATATTTTGACGTCCCTGCTTTAGAAGTACATTTATACCAATGAATTCAACTTCCATGACTCGTTTCTCGACCTGCCTGTGCTATTTAAAAACGTGGTTTGACTGCTAACTTCATTAAAGGTACTATTGACGAATTTTACACACAATAGTTGCTGGTGATTGGAACTTCGCCGCCCA
>NC_051405.1:29441779-29442277 GCF_015228065.2 Penaeus monodon
CAATTTCCCTTGTTTCTCTTTCGTTCTCTACATTTTTCTGATTTGCCACCTTCTTCCGCGGAGAAAAGAAAACAGTAAGAGAACTCGCTCTGTGAATGGAAAAATAACTTTACTTTTAGTCTTTTGACAAAATACTGCATTTTTGCTGTAGACTTAATTTCTGCTTTAATGTTTGTTCTACTTTTTGAGTAACGTTGGTTATTGTTCTATTGTTTACAGTAAAAATATTAACCCGTTTGTTGCTGCTCTTGCGTTGCTCATTTATTGCAACTGCATGTCTCATGTGTTATTTTCCTGTTAACAAACTTCTTTGTATTAATGTAAACATCTTATTTTCACACAGAGAATGCACGGCACGTTCAGCATGAATCGCTTTACGGCGCTCACCCGAATGACTGACTGGCAGACCTGCAGCAGTACGCCTTCACGGGTATGAGGATTAGTTGATGGCCACAGCAGACACTTGCAAGAACAAACCCACTTAGAGACTCGCCTTGA
>NC_051405.1:29442309-29443033 GCF_015228065.2 Penaeus monodon
ACGGATCGGGGATGATGCTTCTCTCAGACAAAGAGAATACTGTTGCTGATGGTGTTAAATCTATGCATATTTCCCCCTCTTGCACAAAACTAATTTATCTAAATGTGAGAAGAAGCATAACGGATATTTGGTGTATATCCGCTTGCAAAGTAACCACATAGTAACAACGCATAGCCCCTGACCCGGGAGAGTGCCCAGCTGTTGAATCAGGTGTCGCAGATTCGAGCCACTGTCGGCCCGGGGTTGACCTGCCCGAGCCATGCTGTGTGTGTGTGAGTGAATGGGAGTATCAGCGGATCATGCAGAGAGCCTTACGGTGATCCTAAGAATCTCTACATCAGGTGGGCAACGCCATACCCCTTATCTTTTTTTGACCTAATGATTTAATATCTTCCCCTTTCCTGTCTGTTACGTCGAACCTTTCAATTCACGAGGCAGTGAATTTCCTTAATCTTAAATTCAGAATTTGATTCATACGGGAGTAAAGGGAGAAAATAAGTGTCAGTGAATGAGGATACAGGGGACGCGTGAAGTCGGAATACATAAAAGATGTTTGCAGGGTTTTGCAATCAGGTCTACGTCGGCAAAAAGACATGTTTCCTTGAAGTCTAGAAGTGTGTGGCTGAATGAACGTCACCGCTAAAGAAGTGAAAGAAACCAAGGCTCAGCTGTAAAGAAGGAAGGAGCTTTGGCTCAGAGAGAACGAGCAGTCCGCTTTAGCAAC
>NC_051405.1:29443431-29443596 GCF_015228065.2 Penaeus monodon
TGACACCGCATATTTTAATGCATGAGTACCAAACTGCCTCTCTATAATGGCGACGAGGAATTAACAGTCCCAGAACAGGGTCTGTGTGAGTGTCATTTCAATGATTTTGCCATAATGAAACACAAACATTCTGGTATCGTTTTTATCAGACTTAATAAAAGATTA
>NC_051405.1:29443908-29444459 GCF_015228065.2 Penaeus monodon
CAGTATATATAGAAATAAAACATATATAGTATATACACACACCAGTATCTACATTCCATGCACACATAAAAACACATATGTACAATGTTTGCGTAGTAAATGTTTAGTTATATAGTACACACACACACTTATATGGCTGATACTTCATTCTCATTTGTAAATTTGAACATTTCCAGATCGGTCATATTAAATAACCCTACTAATTGTACCTGATGGCAGATAGCCTACTGTGAGTTTCATGATGTTAAATGCGTATTGTTACCTGATAATTACACTATTGTTTATATTCGCTTCCCATAATGGACATGGTATATCCGGTGAATGCAAAACATGTCGTTTGTTTCTTAGTTGTTGGGTTTTTTTATTTTTATCGTTCACATATATAGATGTACATATTTACGTGCAGTTGTTCTATTAACAGTATGGTGAACATATATTTTTATATACAATTTTTCTTTTTTATATTTCATTAAAAGAAGAAATGTTGCTGGATGCAGAGCTTAATTAATTTCTTGAGCATTCTAGAAAACATTATGAATTCGACCTTTACC
>NC_051405.1:29444491-29444613 GCF_015228065.2 Penaeus monodon
TTTCGGAACCCTCCAACCACCAGCCTTTAGAGAGAAGATTAGATCTCAGCTGATTCTTGCAACCAGATCCCATGGGAAATATTGTGAATCAAATGGGGTGAAAAAACGAGAGCTTCGGTTGA
>NC_051405.1:29445193-29446467 GCF_015228065.2 Penaeus monodon
CGCGAGAGAAGGCAGGGGCCCCTAAAGATCCCGCGGCCATTTCCGACAGCTGCTAAATCTCTTCGATTGTGCAATATCTGCCCGTAATTGCTTCAACTCAATCATGTTTATGGAGCTGCGTGTCAGACGAGAAGGAAAGAGCTGCGTGTCAGACGGAGACGGAGGGAGCTGCGTGTCAGACGAGACGGAGGGAGCTGCGTGTCAGACGAGACGGAGGGAGCTGCGTGTCAGACGGACACGGAGGGAGCTCAGTGTCAGACGAGACGGAGGGAGCTGCGTGTCAGACGGAGACGGAGGGAGCTGCGTGTCAGACGGAGACGGAAAGAGTTGCGTGTCAGACGAGACGGAAAGAGCTGCGTGTCAGACGGAGACGGAGGGAACTGCGTGTCAGACGAGACGGAGGGAACTGCGTGTCGGATGGAGACGGAGGGAGCTGCGTGTCAGACGGAGACGGAAAGAGCTGCGTGTCAGACGAGACAGAAAGAGCTGCGTGTCAGACGAGACAGAAAGAGCTGCGTGTCAGACGAGACAGATAGAGCTGCGTGTTAGACGAGACAGATAGAGCTGTGTGTCAGACGAGACAGAAAAAGCTGCGTGTCAGACGAGACAGAAAGAGCTGCGTGTTAGACGAGACAGAAAGCTGCGTGTCAGACGAGACAGAAAAAGCTGCGTGTCAGACGAGACAGATAGAGCTGCGTGTTAGACGAGACAGATAGAGCTGCGTGTCAGACGAGACAGAAAGAGCTGCGTGTCAGACGAGACAGAAAAAGCTGCGTGTCAGACGAGACAGAAAGAGCTGCGTGTTAGACGAGACAGAAAGCTGCGTGTCAGACGAGACAGATAGAGCAGCGCGTCAGACGAGACGGAGGGAGCTGCGTGTCAGACGGAGATGAATTTCCTTATAATCCAGTAAGATTTCCTTTTCTTTCCATGTTCCACTCTCTCTTCATATAATCTGCGGCAATATTATTTTTCGGCGTCATTGCACTTGATATGCAATATGATATTGTACCGCCATGTCATCCATTGAGTGTTAAGGGCCATTTTGCCTTGGCACAGAAGGGACATTCCATGTTATAAATGTGACATAATAGCATAACAAGAAGTTGGTGTTTAGTATAATGTCCGGGGTATTGAGCAAACATGATAAGCATTGGGCGACAGAAGGGCTTCCTATTAAACAAGGTGAATATGACATCAATAGTGAATTTTAAGGGATCGTGTATCGAATTACTTTGTGCACACACATACACGTGTGTGTGTTAGTGTCTGTG
>NC_051405.1:29449559-29450040 GCF_015228065.2 Penaeus monodon
GTCAAACAGCAACAAAAGGCCCTAATTCCGCGCCCGCACCGTTACCTAGAGCGGCATTTCCGCAAAGTGATTCGACGCAGCGGCGTTTCCGTCGCAGGAGCAAAGAACCCAGTTGACTATTCTCGGCACTTGTACATATTCCTTCATTATTGCTCCATTCCTTATCCTTAAGCACCGCGGCCGAGGCGTTAGCGTCAGCCACACTTTTCTCGGCTTCTCCTTTGGCCCAGAGATATGCCCTGTGCGTCTGCTGGGATTACTCATTAGTGTTCGCCGCTTTGCATTCCGGCAGCGACCTGCGTGCCCTCTGCAGGCGGCGGCAGGAAGTGGAGGGGAGAGGGAGGCAGGTAAGGGGTGAGGGGGGTTGCTTTCTGTATATCCTTTTCTTTCTACCGCCGTGTTGCTTCACCTCCTCCCTTTCTCCCACCCCATTTTATTCTATTTTTACCTGTTAGTCTTCTCTCTGCCTCTTTTGTTTTGT
>NC_051405.1:29450130-29450749 GCF_015228065.2 Penaeus monodon
CATCCCCTCCTCCTTACCTTTCCCTTTCTTCCTCAGATTACTCAGCCCCATTCGAAGGATTCCCAGTCACAACACGAAGTCAACGCTCACTTCCAACGAAGTCGACTAAGAAAGGTGATTACAAAGTCACCTCTCTACCACTGAGGCGATGCCCCGCTACTACCACTGCTGAGATTCGATCCCTTGATCACGATCGACGGGCCAGTGCTTCCACCACTGGTCCGTCGTATACATAAACATCTACACTTACATACAGACAGACAGGCAAAACTATAATTGCGTTAGATATACCCACGCGCTCACATATTGCAGTGCATTTGATTATGACACCGATATTTTGCTCCTCTCTGGCCCATTCTCGACACTTTGGTACACTGATAAAAAATGGTGTGGAAAAAAAGACTTCCGTTTGGCAATATTTGCATTTTTTCGCGTAGACACTGTTTTCTTTTTATATCTGTTCCCATTTTTCTAACTTTCCCTCCTGTTTTAATTTTTTCCCCTTTTATGTGCGTTCACGGTAGGTTTCGAATTTTTTTTCCTCAGACATTTTGAATGGCTGTTTTCTCACATCGATTTGTCTGCTTTATCTCTTTTTTTTCTTTTCTCTTCCCTCTGG
>NC_051405.1:29450934-29451261 GCF_015228065.2 Penaeus monodon
ACTAAAACAAAATAAAAAGTGAAAGTGGACTTGGGACCTTTCATCAGATTCAGCGAAGTGACGCCCTTATTCATAAATCAGTAATCCCATTTGCAACGCAACAGTTTGCAGCAAAAAGGTAAAACACTAATTATATATTGTTATCCTCACACATTCTTGTATTTCATTCTTGAGCAATTGCTTCAGTATAAAATCTGTATCATTCTCTTTTTCTCGCTCTTCCCCTGACTTATATCAAAGAAATATCAAAGGCTAAATTAATATCACTCAACACAAATTTTCTGAGGGGTTTTCAACAAAATTACTCTATCTTTGAGTATTAGGAAA
>NC_051405.1:29451526-29452041 GCF_015228065.2 Penaeus monodon
TTACCTTCTTTCGCGCCCCCCCCCTCGTATTTTCGCCCCCAGATCAAAGGGCAAGAAGAGAAGAAAAAGAACCGAGAAAGAATTTTCCTAATAAGAAAATACCGCAGCGAACTCAAAAGACAAACTGTTTTACGTGGCGCGCCGAGACACTCACTCGGTCGGCGTCTGCATGAATTTTGAGGAATCTTAGATTTTTCATGTATCGTTTTTTGGATTTTTTTTAAGGCTATGTTCCTTTGATCAAATGAACTTTGATTTGTGAAGGAGTGATAATCGAGGGTCGACGTGTTGAATATCATTCATTTTTTGGATGGATTTGGTCCTTTTTAAAATTAATTGGTTGATTCCTAAAGAATATAAACTAAATTCGTGTAGTGATCATAATCTTAAGGATCATTTTACCATGTTAGCAATATCTTTCCTATCAAGTTATTTGATGTACACGGATAAATCTCAGTGGTTAAAGAAACACTTTCTATCTCACGTCTCACCTTCCTTCACCTAGTCATTGTCAT
>NC_051405.1:29452240-29452423 GCF_015228065.2 Penaeus monodon
TTTTTTCACAACAGAAATAAATTTGGTCTAGAACTCCCTCTGCCTCCGGGAAAACACCTAACTTTTTCGCTTGGCAGTTTGAGGGGAAATTCCGGCGCAGTTCACAGTACATTTCGGACTGCCTCTCGTTACGGTCTCATCAAGACTCTGGTTTTTATGTGTGGTACACATCTAAGTAATTTC
>NC_051405.1:29452586-29452759 GCF_015228065.2 Penaeus monodon
GGGAGAGGGGGTAGAAAAATAGAAGAATAGATAAATGTGAGTGTGTCTGTGTGTAACACCTCTTCGTATCTGCATTAACGGATTCCCTTTCATTCGGGCATTTGATTTCCTGTCCGAAACGTTGGCCGCGGCTTCGTAACTCGTGGATTCGAGGCATTTGGAATCCGACGAGT
>NC_051405.1:29452809-29452900 GCF_015228065.2 Penaeus monodon
GATTGAATGTTTTGGTTCCTCTTCTCTGCCCCTGTTAGTTTTTTTTTCTCTTTTTCAATTTTCTCCGTTTTTTCTCTTCCTTTCTCTTTCC
>NC_051405.1:29461823-29462009 GCF_015228065.2 Penaeus monodon
GAACAGACAGAGAAGGTTAATCAAATACTAGATCTCAAGAGGAACTCAAGAAAACAGTGTGTTGAGCTGAACTCATTCCTGAGCGGCCCCGGGCATGCACTCAGCCGTTTGTTTTGAAAACGGAAGACAAATCGCGTAAGCCACACTTGGTCAAACAGTCCTTCGAAATCGTGAAAGATTTTCTTC
>NC_051405.1:29463850-29464484 GCF_015228065.2 Penaeus monodon
ATCCTTTTACTATTTCCTCTTCTCTTTATTTTTATGTTCATCACTATTATTCACCCTTTTATATAATTATTTTCTTCCTTCAATCCCCATCTCTGTGTGTTTTACTCAATATAATATAACAGAATAACATGATACAATATCAGACAAGTCAGGCTGTCATAACCTGCTTTGGCAAGAGCATATTAACACATACATAATGACACAGCAACAATTTACGTCCAAGCTTACAACATGACTTACCAGACACTCATCATTTGGATTTACTGGCAATCGTTGCAGCTCATAAGACAAAATATGATCCTTGTAAACTTTAAGACGAGTTAGAAGATTTGTTTATTCTTTAATGCTGACACGTGTTCTTGAATATTGGGCAAATTATAGTCGGATGTGAAAGAGAAGTCGGAATAATTAAAAGTTCTGCCTATAGATGAATTACCCCATTACCACGCTTAGTCTAAATCATCTAATTACGGGAGCCTGATGCAGCTAATGTCTCTTCTTAAGAAACATGTGAATCGCGTATTTATATTTCAGTCTTTATGGGATACGTCAGAAAAAAAAGTTATGCATGAAACCTATCTCAGTGAAACGGAGTTAATGCTGACTAAAAAAAAATCATATACGCAAACATACG
>NC_051405.1:29464636-29464934 GCF_015228065.2 Penaeus monodon
TAATCTCCACGATGATTATTACCATCATTTTATACAACGCAATTAGTTTTGACAAAATGCATTCCTTTCCCTCGCATGTAAATTGATAAATGATGCACATTAACCCAAAAGAAAGTTTAGACATGCTTAAGTTACCTCATTAATGAGATAATCCCCGAGGCATTTTACGACCTGAATCACTGAGAAGTAAGGTTATGAAGAGGTTTATGCTTTATATAATAAATTCCTCTCTCTTTTTTCGGTATCTACAAACGGACGTGTGTTGGTTGAGTGCATCCGAATTGTCCATATCATTCTG
>NC_051405.1:29465088-29465257 GCF_015228065.2 Penaeus monodon
GACAAGTTGTAACGTACACATACACATGCTTTCTCATAATCTGTATTTCAAGTTTTCAATATCAATAATCTAAACTGTTATCAATAATCTAAACTTTTATGTGTCTATCTTACCATTCCCTCATCTGTTTATTAATCTTCTCTCCAGTAATTCAGCGCCCCCCCCCCCC
>NC_051405.1:29465424-29466286 GCF_015228065.2 Penaeus monodon
CACACACACATACACTCCCCCTCTCACTCTCTCCCTCCCATCCACTTTCCGCCAACCCTTTTCGACCAAGGATCGCCCGCCCGCTCTCCCTCGCCACCCCCACCCCCGTTCACCCTACACCCGCTCCATTACCCGCCTCACCATCGGCCTCACCATCACCACATCTCCAAGCCGATCTTCAGTTAATATGTCGCACGGAAATCAAATGGTCGCGACAGGAAACGAACCCTGGCACGAAACACGAAACTCTCGCGTCCCATTTCCATGTTCCTGGAGACGGGAATATGCGTGCTGGGAACCTTGTCCCCAGCAAGTTATTGGGAAGTGCCTTTTTGTTCTGCTTTTTTAGTATATTGGATGTGAATTTTGGGGGGTTTATTGTATGTGGTGTTGTTTTTTTCATTTCAGTTTGTTGTATTTTCTTTTTTCACCTTATTGATTTGTTTAATCGTGTATATTTTTTCTAGTGGTTTATGTGATGAGGATATGAAAAATTCAGATATCGTATATTTTTGTGTAATCCATTTCCTTTTTTTGTATCTTTTTTAGGATAACATTTTCTTACTGATTTTACTCTACTGATTTTGCTCTTACAGCACCAACTCTCGGAATAAAACATATCCCTTGCGTTTACAAACTCGCAGTTAGTCTTGCAAATTCCTTTGGTGAGTTTGGTAAATGTTGAAATGATAGCTGGCGGGACGAAAGTGATTTACATTCAGATGGAGCGAATATTGCAGATAAGCGGTTTTTGAAAGCTGCGCTAATTTCAGAACACGCAGTGGATTCTGCACATTTTACTGTGCCACACATCAGTTGTCTATAAAGGTGTGTGTCATGGTGAATAAAAAGTGAATCAAAG
>NC_051405.1:29467304-29467526 GCF_015228065.2 Penaeus monodon
ACAAAGATACGATTGTTTAAGAACAGATTATAGAACAAAATTATTGACTAACAATTAATGACAGTAAAAGATTAAGAACTAGTGAAAACTTACGCTAAAGATACATCAGAATTAGATGAATAGTGCACTGAAACACTTTATGTAAAACTCGCAGGACAGTAACTTAAACTAATAGAACAAAACCAGAACAAAGTAAATTTAGTCAACATTAGATACGATTAA
>NC_051405.1:29467619-29467895 GCF_015228065.2 Penaeus monodon
TCTTAGACAAGTAAAAATTAGATGATCAATATTTATGGGAATAAATAACTCAAGATTAAAACAATTTATTTGAACTAATAAAAGTATAAATAACGTAAAATAAGATATAAATCCTAAAATAAGTGGAGGGGTTCGTTGTTATGACAATGATTTATTTTAAAAAGCCGTTAAGTAAAATAATTAAATGTTTTAAAAATGAATAACACCGGATCACATCAATCTTTAAGAAAACCATATTTTGCATATGACTGATAATATCTAGCAAAATAGGAACTA
>NC_051405.1:29468390-29468578 GCF_015228065.2 Penaeus monodon
GTAGAAAACGAGGAGATTCGCATGAAAGGAAAAAATAGCGTAATATTAGAAAGGGAAACGGGAAAATGATGAAAGATGAAGGTGAACGAGGAAAAAGTGAGAGTAAGAGAAAACGAGAGAAAGTATGTAGAAGAGCCGAAAAATAGTGAATGGAATCGATAAAATGTAGATTTCGGGGAAGGATACAC
>NC_051405.1:29468615-29468790 GCF_015228065.2 Penaeus monodon
TACGGGAATGAAAAAGTGGGGGAAAGAATGAAGGGAAAGGGGGAGTCTAAAGCAAAAATGAGGTACAGGGAAGACAAAGGGAAGCAAGGGTTAGGAGGATAATAAAGGGGGAGGAAGGAGGGAAGAAGTCATGGCTAAGGACGGGTTGGAGGAGACGTCACAATATATACGCATA
>NC_051405.1:29469043-29469532 GCF_015228065.2 Penaeus monodon
TGAAATCTTCGATTCATCATTTGATAAAAAAAAAATCAAAAGGCACTGAAAGTGATGAAATAAAGCCTCAATTTATTTACAGAACACGCGTTATATTATAAAACTTATTTAAACATAGTAAAATTCAGTGTTAAAAGCTTATTAAATAAACTGAATAATGTTACTGACCCTCTTCTTGCTCAGGTCAGTACTGAAAGCCAGGCAACTTTTAACGTTAATTTTGGAGGAATATTATAATTCAGAGATAAGTGGAATTTTAGAACGCTAGCAGTGAAATTGTAGATCGATTTGAAATAAGAAAAACGAGCCGAACTGGCGCTCTCTTCCATTCCAGAGTGAAATATGTCTGAGGACGGCGGTTTCGCTCCCGCCATGGTTGCCTGAGCCCAAGAGAACAGAGGCTCGTCAGAGGTGACAGCTTTGTAAAATGAGCTAGCGGAGTAACAGCGGCTGGAAAGATAAACAGTGCAGAGTGAATACACTGTTGAG
>NC_051405.1:29470084-29470340 GCF_015228065.2 Penaeus monodon
TCAGCCCTGTCCACGTGCATGCTTGAGAGAACGTGATTGACCGCCTTCAATGTGTATCCATAACTCGGGTCCCGAGTGTCAGAGCCACGAGTACGAAGCTGACGATGCTGGCGACGATGGCCAAGTCAGGAACTGGACGCAGTGCCTTTGGTTGTTTCGTGGGTCATGGGTTATGAAATATGAGGTCACAGCTGTGAGCTATTTTGGAGCGCACGTTACTTTAATGGTATTCTCGGTCCATTTGTAATTGATTGGT
>NC_051405.1:29471479-29471594 GCF_015228065.2 Penaeus monodon
GCTGTTGTCTGCCTGCTAGCCTCTGTCTGCTTGCTTGCCGGCTGTTGTCTACCATTGCATCAGTTTTCTTGATAGTATTTTGAGTGTTGGTCACGCTATTTAGAGTAGGGTTATT
>NC_051405.1:29471900-29472550 GCF_015228065.2 Penaeus monodon
CAGAAGCCAGCCCCGCGCGAGGCAGTCAGGCAGCAGACGCAGCGGCGTGGCAGCGTGTAGCCTCCGGGCCTCACACGTTTAGATTATTCGTCTCTCGCCTTTGCCGAGGGTGACAGCTGGAGTCGAGGGACTAAACAGCTGGAGTGCGCTCTGGGCTCGGCGCCGCGGGGAAGCTGGGCGGCGATCTCTCGGCGAGAATTACCGGGAAATGTGTAGACGGTTTTCATTTACAACATTATCTTAAAAATATGTTAACAGAGTCTGAGGTAAGGCGTAAAATATTTGGGATATAAAGATAATATGTATGAAGATAAGAAAGGAAATGGAGAAGAAACAACGAAGAATAAAAAAAATTATCAAATTCAGAGAAAGTAGAGAATAAAGATTGGATATAAACAGAAAACAACAAGAAAAGCAAAAGGCAACTAACCATGATTAATTAAGAATACTGCCATTATAGACAAGTAAGAATAGTAAAAAAAAATTGTTAATAAAAATTCCTCTGCGGAAAATATGATGAGAGTGTTGTTTTTAAAGTTATTGCAAACATTTCATGATTTTGCCGAAGGCTCGCGAGGTCCCATGATTGTTGAATGGAAATTCAAGATAATAATATGATAATAGTTCTGTAATAAACACATGTGTGTGTG
>NC_051405.1:29473008-29473200 GCF_015228065.2 Penaeus monodon
TGTGTGTACAATATCATCTATATTGTTAACCAACGTAGTACCAATAAGACTTTCCTCATTTTACAGCCAGTTCGTATCTTGCTTACAATTTACTCGGAATCTGGAATCATGAAGGCATATGTCCTCTGTTGTGTTTACAAACTTTTCCAAACGCTTTCGCCCTCTCTGAAGGGGACTGGGGCACTGAAGGGG
>NC_051405.1:29473248-29473846 GCF_015228065.2 Penaeus monodon
AGGGGACCGAGGCACTGAAGGGGACCGAGGCACTGAAGGGGACCGAGGCACTGAAGGGGACCGAGGCACTGAAGGGGACTGAGCCACTGTCTCTCGGAATGACAAAGCTCAGTTCTCTCGCCGCGCGCTGAGCTCCCCGAAAGTTGGAGCTTCGTCCGGGTGCATAGAGCCCAAAGTGGAATGCAGTTTACGTACACCGTCGGTTCTTATAGGTTTATGCAAAGCCTGGCTTGTACTGAATTAAGTGTCATTGTCATATATCCCTTGCAATCAAAGAACTCTCTGCATTGTTAAGCAAGAGTTTGTTGCAGCAGTTTTTTGAGCGAGGGACGATTTTTTTTTCAGCTCGTTGTAAACAGAGAGAAAAAACTAAAATTGCCAACAGCTGACATGTGACATCATCAATTTCCAATGACGCTGATTGGTTGGTATGATCCTAATTTACAAGATGTCCGTTTTCAACACATATGGCATACTTGTAGATCTCTGTACGTATCTAAGCTTCCATGCAAAATTTGGTGCTGTCTATGGCATTCAAATTTAAAACGACAAAAAAAAAAAATTCTGGGGGGCGAGGCGTTGCTCGAAGTATATTTCT
>NC_051405.1:29474227-29474320 GCF_015228065.2 Penaeus monodon
CCCTCACAAATGTGTTAAAGAGAGAGTAAACGCGAGAAGTAGCTATAATTAATTTCGTAATCAAAGACAGGTCAAGAAATAATGGAAAACCCA
>NC_051405.1:29474552-29474841 GCF_015228065.2 Penaeus monodon
GAGACCAACGAATAAAAAAAAACTGTGAAAGTGCACGTATTCAAAGTATATTATTTATATTTTCGAATTTAAAAAAAATGTCCTGATAAAAGTCTGAACAGTATTAATTAAAATGCTTTGTTACGTTCGATGTAAACATATTGTATAGAGAACTAATGTGATTGACAATACTCCTGAAAGAAGAATAGATAAATATTTTATGGGACGGAGTATTGACATTGATGTGATTAAACTCAATGACTGAATGCGACAGAGGTAATAAAAAGTATCTTTCGATTTTTTTTGACCA
>NC_051405.1:29475759-29476001 GCF_015228065.2 Penaeus monodon
CTTCTACTTATTTTAGTATATTTAATTACGCCCGCGTAAATAAATATGGAATGACTGTAGTCAATATAAAATGTTTATCTGTACCAATATCCCTGCTGGAAGAGACAGATTTTGCCAAGATTAGTGATCTCCCTAGACTACCAATCTCTTCAACCAGCATACCGGCTTAAGGTTGGAGGTCACCCAGGGGATACGTGGGAGGGAAACGCATCTGCTTGAATGTAGCATCCCCCCCCCCCACC
>NC_051405.1:29476025-29476333 GCF_015228065.2 Penaeus monodon
GACAGAGAGGTTACCTAAGCAAAAGGTGATTATTGAAAAGTAATTTTACATTCAAAGAAAAAGGATTCCACTTTTCTATAATTTCATGAATTGATATCAGGAACTTGTGGATTATTTTACATTTCAAGTGTTAGATATTGCGTTGTAAATAATATTTCAGATGTTGTACCTTCGGTCAGCATTTCACTGTCTGATAAAATATCATGAATCCTCTTTCACTTTTTATATTTTTCCTTGAAAGATATTCCATCATTTGGCCTGATAGAGCTAGACGCAAATATTTGTTTCTGTGTATTATATTGAGGATG
>NC_051405.1:29476452-29476550 GCF_015228065.2 Penaeus monodon
TAGAGACAGAGACAGACGCAGACAAAAAGGCAACAAAAGAATCATATACTTTTATCCAACAAGGGATCTACGTTCTCCATACTGAATACAACCCTTAC
>NC_051405.1:29476666-29477057 GCF_015228065.2 Penaeus monodon
ATTAATGAAAACAAGTGAATAAAATAACGTTGCGAGAATTGAGCTATTTTTACAGTGGGGTCTTGTAATTTGCCTTTTTTTATTACATGAACGAGCTTTCTTCTATTATACGGAAAAAAATCTCGACACATTGGTAGAATTTGTTTTCGGGAAATAATCAGTTGGCGGGTCTTCTAATAGCCAATCAGCGCGCTGTATCATCAGCTACAACCAATCAGGCAACCGAACAACAACCAGTGACCAGTGTCGAGCGAAATGTGACTCTAATGAAACTATTTTCAATTCCACGGACACCGCCGCAAAATCTGAGGCCATCCAAAATGAGCGCATCCTGTGATGCCAAATGCGTATATACGAGGTGCTTTCAGTAAGTTTTGAGACTTTTTCCGTT
>NC_051405.1:29477241-29477458 GCF_015228065.2 Penaeus monodon
AGGAAATCAAAACACCGGAGCTGGTGGGGAAAATTCGTTCTTTTATGGATGTGGACCGTCGAGTGTCAATAGAGACAATAAGTGAACAGCTTGAAGTCAGTGTGGGAACTGTGCACAAAATTATTCATGATGAACTGAACATGCGAAAGATTTGCACGAAATTTGTCTCAAGGTGCTCAGTGACGAACGGAAGAAAAGACGTGTCAGCGACAGCAGA
>NC_051405.1:29478602-29478956 GCF_015228065.2 Penaeus monodon
CAGTGAACACTTCCACACTAGAATATGCTGAGTTTGCTTAAAATTCACATCCCATTTCGCTCAGCTCCGACGCACACGCATTACGGCAGATTTTTGGCATTAATTTACATGGCATGACGTGGTATAAAAATGTTTTGCTTTTAACATGAACCCGCCACATCAGCCTGCTTCGCATCATATTCCGATATATTAACTGAATAGGAGGAATTCCAGCAAAGATGACATAAGCGGGAATCTGCAACTCAAACAAAGACTCGAGCAGATGATTAACGAATCATACATGAATGTGTATGATTTTAATTTTCACTTTGTGAGAAGCTTTTATCGTTTAAGGTCTCTACAAAATTTTGCAAA
>NC_051405.1:29484021-29484378 GCF_015228065.2 Penaeus monodon
TCTAAAATATTTTATATATGAGTAGGGTTAAAGTTACAAAATTTGGGATTTGGGGTTTAATGATTTGAATTAAAATTTTAATTATAATAATATAAATAAATTTTTAATTATTAAAACCCCGGGGAAAATGAAAAACCAACCTGCCCAGATCAAAAAAAAAGGGATGCATTTTCCACCCCCTTTCCAAAAATTTATTTTCTCTACATGGAATATAGCAAATTTCAAAACATCCCTGGTTTGGTGGTTGTTGTTTTTTTTTGGTGTTTTGGGTTTTGGGGGTTGTTTGTGTTGTTGTTGGGGGTTTGGGTTGTTATTTTTTTATAAAAACCAACACTGTTAGATTTAATTTAAATATTA
>NC_051405.1:29484548-29484740 GCF_015228065.2 Penaeus monodon
CCAAATTTTCCTTCGAAGATTTCCTAACCCATTCCAAAACCCCCTCTTTTCTTCTTGGTTTTATATTTTTTAAGGGGGAGAGGAAAAATATTTTCCGGGGTTTTTTTGGGAATTAAAATTTTTTTTTTAAACCCCGGGGGAAATTTTTGGAAGTTTTGATAAAATTAAGAAAAAAAAATTTTTTTGGGAAAC
>NC_051405.1:29485353-29485460 GCF_015228065.2 Penaeus monodon
AAAGAAAAAAGGGGGGGGGGTTTGAAGGAGTGTGAAAAAAGGGGGAAAAGGGGAAAAAAAGGGGGGAAAAAAAAAAAAGGGGTAATGGGGGAAAAAAAAAAAAAAAA
>NC_051405.1:29485999-29486198 GCF_015228065.2 Penaeus monodon
TGTAAAAGATGCCACCCTCTCAATTCCGTTTTCTTACTTCACCTGTTTCACTCGGATCAAAAACCCTTTACAGGGTTCATCGAGGCTGCCAGGAAATCCCCCGGGGCGCTGATTGGGGAGATTTGAGGCGATGGGCCAGGGGAAGCTCTTGAAACGAAATGGCCCGTCTTTCTTATTTTGGCGGAGCTATACCCCCCCT
>NC_051405.1:29490136-29490412 GCF_015228065.2 Penaeus monodon
TTTTTTTAAAAATACAAAAAGGTCTTCAATTTATTTATATTTTATTTTCATTTCTCAAAATCGATAGTTTTTTCAGACGAATATTCCTATCACCGTCTTCTCTGTTTGTCTCTGTTGCCTCTCTGTATCCATTATTTAACGGCAGAGAACTCATTCTCCTTTGCTTTCTTCCTAATTACACATTTCATTTTTTCAACCTTCCGTTGACCTACATCCCTGCACATTTGCTATCCTTTACTCGAAAACAAAATCATTTTCTCTTTGTTTATACGCAAT
>NC_051405.1:29491088-29491270 GCF_015228065.2 Penaeus monodon
GATAGCCACCACTCTCGAATTCCGTTTTCTTACTTCACGCTGTATTCACTACGGACTCAACAACCCTTCACAGGATTCAATCGATGGCTGCCAGGATAATCCCGGGTCGCTTGATTGGGGAGATTAGAGGCGATGGACCAGGGAAGCTCTTGAAACAGAACTGGCCTGTCTTGCTTATTTTG
>NC_051405.1:29495043-29495176 GCF_015228065.2 Penaeus monodon
TTTTACTGATCTAGTATAGAGTTAAAAAAAAAACAGACGAAAGAGGCAAACAACTCAACGCGATGCAGCTGATACAAGCGGAGATTTGCACAGACATTGCTGGAATCGGCCGATGGGAAGGGAGGGCGGAAGG
>NC_051405.1:29496427-29496710 GCF_015228065.2 Penaeus monodon
AAGAACAGAGGACTTACGCTACGCTGGCAGACAGGTTCATCTTCGAGGAAAGCAGTGTGCAAATTTGCAAGATTGAAGCAATAAAAACTAAAATCTTTCTGCAACTCCAGCTATACTTCATCCGCAATTGCAGTGTTTGCGTTGGTGATCTGGAAATGTTGCTTTTGCAATTTTGCCTACAGCGAGATTACTTTTCTTTTTCTCTTCCTCTATTTCATTCTAAAATCCGTCTTGTTTTTAGTTAATACTCAAGATTAAGTATAAGAACAATGCATGCATACAG
>NC_051405.1:29496875-29497419 GCF_015228065.2 Penaeus monodon
TGTATGTTCTCTCCACTGTCATTTAAGAATTCGTTGGATCTATGAATTAGTAATTTATGCCTTCGAAGCAAAAACCTATTAGGATATCATTGTGAAAATGTTTCGATATTACTCTGTAGATGGAAACCATATGAAATTATTAATGCTCTGTTTTCTTTTTGCCAATGAAAGTTATTTTTATTTGTGACAGATATGGGTAGAAGTTTCATATACGCTGTCAACATTAAGTTTCAATTTAATTTCTACACTGGAAAAGAAAGAAAGGAAAAGGGTAAATATCGAGAATCCATAACAGAAGCAAAGAAAACGGAAGGATGAGCGCTCTCGCCGCCATCCATCCGGCAAGTAACCAAATATTAACTTCATTAACGACTTATCTTCGGCTTTGTTATCACTCGCCAACCTTGGCTGGAAGTTTACTCATATTCCCCGCCCTGTCACAAACATTTATTGGAATTTCAGTCCCGGCCGTTTAATTAACAGTTGCTATGTAGCAGGTGACGTTTTCAATTAAAACATACCGGAAAAGGCAACGAAACACGTT
>NC_051405.1:29497447-29497890 GCF_015228065.2 Penaeus monodon
GAATAAAGTTGCTCAGTCACGTACAGGGGCTTAGGATTCTGCGGTGTGGACTTACACTAATGATTCTACCGTGCATAAATATCCATCATAAATAAAAACAAGCAAGTATATTCATAATACTGCTTTGAAGGAAGCAGGACACAATAGCATGAATGTCATAAAGTTTCTCTCTACTCGCATTACCTTTCTCTAATTTGAAGACAGTTACATATGAACGAGGATAAATAAGCAGAAAGATTACATCTGAAGAAATGTGCCTCAAGTAAATTGCCAATCCATTACTAACTGCCTGGAACTTATAAAATTCGTTTCCTTAACTTTGGACTCGTGGCTGTGAGCGTTCAGGCTATCCGCACCATTTGCGTTGGCGGTTTGGGAAACTGATGCATCCGAGTCACATTGTAAGCTCTCGATAGCCGTTTTCAAGACTCTGTAACTCTCTT
>NC_051405.1:29500439-29500522 GCF_015228065.2 Penaeus monodon
ACATATATGTATAAATATATTCGTGTGTGGATCTTCCCAAGTATGCACAGAAGAGAGATGCCTTGGTGGTTGTTGCAAGACTG
>NC_051405.1:29500884-29500961 GCF_015228065.2 Penaeus monodon
GTCTGCAGTGAGGAGGGGGGAGGAGCCAGTGGACTGAGGTCCGTACGCAGTCTTTAAGGCATCATAAAAACGCTTGG
>NC_051405.1:29502048-29502245 GCF_015228065.2 Penaeus monodon
GAGTGCTTCCAAGGGAGGCGGGGGGGGGGGGGGTGAAACGAGAAGTTAAGACAAAGAAAAAAAGGAGGGAATGAGAGATAATATTTAGATAGAAAAAAAAAAAACAGGGAAACGACAGTAAATAATAGAGGGAGAAAGAGAGTAAGAGGAGAAATCGAGAAAAAGAGTTAACAGAGAAAAGGCAAGACGAAAGGAGC
>NC_051405.1:29502810-29503339 GCF_015228065.2 Penaeus monodon
GTTTACATATGTGCTTCTATTTAAGCACCACTGAATATGTAATTTAATTTTTATACGGTATCTGATCTCTTTCTTTCTCGAGACGAAAAGCACTTTTGACTGCCAGAATCTGCGACGATTCATTAACCTGCAGACGAGAACAAGAATCGGGCACCGCGGTTCAACAAGGCGATTGCGCTTTTTATCATGAGTGCTTCCGAGAGAGGCGGGGGTGGGGGGGGGGGTGAAACGAGAAGTTAAGAGAAAGAGAAAAGGAGGGAAAGAGAGATAGTATTTGAAGAGAAAAAGACAGGGAAACGACGGTAAATGACAGAGAGAGAAAGAGAGTATGAGGAGAAATCGAGAAAAAGAGTTAAGAGAGAAAAGGCATGACGAAAGGAGCAAAATAACAGAGAGCCAAAGAGAGATCGGATGGCAAAGAAAATAACTAAAGTGGAAAAATAATGCAAATTATGGTTGTAAAATTCCATCTTTCGCAATTACTAAGTGGTATGTTTTATTTTTTATGAGTAAAGAATAAGCAGTAGAA
>NC_051405.1:29503642-29504317 GCF_015228065.2 Penaeus monodon
AGATTCTGACAGGCGAACATCAGATCTCTCAATGTTCCGATAAACACAACAGCTGTCAGAATCCTTTCGACTTTAAAGAATGATTCTAGTTATTTATTTGGCTTGATATCCTGCTCTATTTGGTTATACTCCTGTCTAATGAACATAGACATTACGTTAAGCTTAAGGATCCATAAATATCTATGAAATTTTGTAATTTCCTTGATCTTGTGTACATTGAGAGGATCTTGAGTCAAGGCTGCATATATCAGTGTATGTAAATACTAAAACATCAAAGCATGCATTGCACATAATATTGGCAACCAGTTCGTCTCCCGATTTAACTTCCATTTAAATAGCCATACGCTCAAACGTGTGAATGTCCAGCTGGACTCATCATTTCACTATTTTCTTCATCTTTACTTACTCCGTTGATATCTTGAAGGATTTGTGAATTTGTTGCATATGAATTTACGCTATGCATCCGGTTGTAATATTGTATCTGTTGATATCGCATGTGAATATTATGCAATACAAGAACAGATTTGTTTTTCGTATCTATTTCATTAAGCTCCGACATGCTTAAAAAAAAACAAATATTTACACAGAGAGAGGGAGAAAAGAAAACACAAGCTTGAATGAATTCAATTGGTTTAAAACTATATTAATGAACCTCTATTCATAGTATCCGGAAAT
>NC_051405.1:29504568-29505034 GCF_015228065.2 Penaeus monodon
CTTACTGACATACAGCAAGCAATACCTATGAAATTCCATCTCGAGTGGTGCCGCCTTCGCAATTAGTAAGGGGCATTTTTTGCCGCTTTGTGTGCGTAGAGAATAGCCAATGCAAAAATTGAAGTTTCAATGAAATGGGGTATATTTGCGATACCAAAATCTGAATAAAAGTTTTCGGCCGCATTCAGCACATAGCTTTCCCCGAATTCAGTTATTTATTCACCAGTGATTAAGATTTTTTTAAAATTGTGAATTAATATCGCTGGCGACGATAGTTTTGATTGCGTTATAAGCCTCATAAATAGAACAGAAAATGAATGACAGTCAAGCATCAAGCTTTGGAAACGTAATCAATGGTTTGGTTAAATAATCTGCACTGTGCAGATAGATTCGTGTGCAATGTACAATGCAAATAAACGAATTACTTACAGTTTAATAGTTTCCAAGATCCTGTATATGTACATTC
>NC_051405.1:29505397-29505534 GCF_015228065.2 Penaeus monodon
ATGATCTTCTGAAAGATGAACTTCCTTCTCAAAGAGTCACGTGACCTCTGTAAAATGAGAAAGGATTTGAAAAGCTGAGAGGGATCGTTAGTTCGTTTGAATCGCAAGTTTCCGTTTAAATGTACACTGAAAAGTCA
>NC_051405.1:29505750-29505997 GCF_015228065.2 Penaeus monodon
ATATCATACTTAGTGAACTTAAACCAACTATTGTGAAACATGCATATCCTTACATCTGCGCAGGAATTCCACAGTTACACTCTATTTGCATGCATTTTTTCTGTATTTTAAAGAATTAATTGAATTAGAACAAAAATAAGTGAATAATAAAAACTGCTTTCGAGGAATTATGTCTCAAGGAATCTTTCACCCAGACTTCTTAATCTCGAGAATTTAAACTGTTTCTCTTAATCCATTTTTGTGTTGT
>NC_051405.1:29506135-29506407 GCF_015228065.2 Penaeus monodon
GTCAGTAACGCGACGCACGATTCATCAGCGTGAAGACGCGAACTCACATCGCTCTTACCCAGCGGGAGATTCGGTCTAAATACTTCGAAAATGGAGAGAAAAGCAACCGTAATAAAATGAAATACGATTCAGGAGTTTTCTTAAACCGTAATACCTTTTCCTTCGCGGTCCTTCAGCGCTTCAGAACCCCGTCAAGTGCTCGGCTCGCTTCGGTTTCATTCGACACTGATGGTTTAAAAAGCACGTTAATGGCCTTCTATTCATAGGATGAG
>NC_051405.1:29506639-29507727 GCF_015228065.2 Penaeus monodon
GTATACAAATAAGACACTGCATCTCGAGTGGCCTTGCAATTAGTGAGGGTTATTTTCTACTTCCGTGTATATGAAGAATAACTAACCATTGCAAAACTTCAGAGAAGTATTCATCCGCATTCAACGCATTACTTTCCTCAAATTCTTTTACTTATTTTCAGATGCTGTAATAAAGTCTGCATGTTTAAAAATATATATTATTAAGTAGGTTATAATCTGGCTGGTATAAAATCACATCTATTAATACTAACCCTTAATCTAGCATCATAATAAATGCCAAGGAATCCTCTTTCAGATTCTTCGTGTTTCCTACTGCAAGAGTGACGTGAGTTAAATTAAATGTTAGAGCCTCATTCTATTACATTCCGTTGTTCTTTAAATCATATTAAAGTGACTCTGTCTGATGCCATCTTTTACTTTTTTTATGCTAATTTATATATCGTTATTTTCTGTTTGCATGATTTTGAATATGTGTTTCATCTTATTTGTTTCGGACTCAATTTCTGTGGCAGCGAGACATTTCATAAGTGACGTCTTTCTAGTCTTCCTTTTCCAGTTATGTAATAATTAATAATTTAAATTTTTCATTGCAAACCCAGATGTCAATAAAACTCAGAATTGAATAACTGACGAAATCTATTACAAAGAGCATAGTGTTCGGGGGATGTGCAAATACATATAGAAGTTTAGATTGGCTTTACGGAAGTGTAATATTCTAGTGCAAGGAAGACAGCGTGTAATTCAATAAATGTTATTCTTCATGCTACTATTATAGAAAGAGAAAGGGTAATAAAAATAAAGAACTTAAAAAATAAAATCTTCTGTATCATCAAGTGTATTCATTTACTTAATTTACTCAAACCCACGAGACACGAACACGATTATCATTACAACAGTACCCTCCGGCAGCTAAACGTCCCATGCTGTATGTTTAAAGTCACTGATCAATTACACGAAAAATATGTTTTTAAAAACTAAAATGCAAACTAGTATAACCTCCTTTTTCTTTACAATAATGACTTATAATTACATAAATCTGCCAAAGATCTATCATTGTTTATACATCGAGTGCACTGTGTGTGTATGAA
>NC_051405.1:29507926-29508013 GCF_015228065.2 Penaeus monodon
ACGCCCATATATCAGCATATGCACACTGAAGAATGTGATGTTCTGTGTACTCCTGACGACAAGCAAACTTTCCGGTTTAATCAATCA
>NC_051405.1:29511906-29512210 GCF_015228065.2 Penaeus monodon
GTGTGTGCATTCGTGTACAAATCAAACCTAGAATACATGTGTGTGCATTCGTATGTGTGCGTTCGCTCACGTATAAAGGATGAATATGTCGATATTTCGATCACCACCCTGAATCTGATCCATTTAGAAGAGATAACGGTTTAGTCTCCATATTTAAGAGCACTAACATTTTCATGGACTGACGAATCTGGCCGGGACACATTGGTTAACGTGGAATTAAGCATGTATCCATCTGTAATGTTGTATATGTAGATGTCTCATACGTTTTGAGTATACAGTATATTTGTAGATTTGTTAATATTAC
>NC_051405.1:29512252-29512352 GCF_015228065.2 Penaeus monodon
CTCCGGACTTCACGAAATTCTATCATAGAATAATTAGGAAATTACGCCTTCATGAACATCGAAAATACAGGTCTCACTAAATGTCTAACTGCACTTTGTC
>NC_051405.1:29512453-29512662 GCF_015228065.2 Penaeus monodon
TATCTGCTTTTGAAAGATCTTTAACTTCCTTCTCAAAGGGAGAGTTTCGTGACCTTCAGAGTTAGGACTCAAAGCGCCGAGTTCGACCCTTCGTTGACATGCCAAACAACCCGCCTCGCCGTCTTTGACCCTCCAGCGTGAATCCAAGGCGAGGATTCAAATTCCTGCTCGGACATACGTTGAAATTACATACAAATAATTTTCAAAGT
>NC_051405.1:29512852-29512946 GCF_015228065.2 Penaeus monodon
GACTCTTGTCATGAATACTAGTGTTGGGTGTAATCGATTACTTGTAGTCGACGTAATCGATTACAAGTAATTGATTACATTGACAACAGCGTGT
>NC_051405.1:29513048-29513223 GCF_015228065.2 Penaeus monodon
CACAACTGACCAGGACACTTTTTTTCTCTATATGACGGCGCAATATATTTCTTGGTCGAATGCTTAGTTATGGAGTAATGATTCATTTCTATCTATTAAAAATTTGCAGGCGTATATTTACTCTCCACGCCCGTTAGCGCCCGGGTGGTGGTAAGGCAGGAGACACACTATGACC
>NC_051405.1:29513265-29513799 GCF_015228065.2 Penaeus monodon
AAGTAATCGAAAAGTGATCGACTACTGATAGCCAACATATTCATAACAATCAATTGCAAAAAATTAGTATCGCCCATCACTAATGAATACTGACTTGAAAGAACATCTGAGGTGTCCCCGACCTTGCTTGAGAGGAGAACTGGTGCGTGGATGAAAAGAAAACACGCAATCGGGCTGGTGATCTCCATTGGTATTGCTCCAAGTTAAAGGCAATTCCCGAGAAGTCAAACGTCTCCTTGAGTTCAACAAAGTTTCCTTTCCCGAAACTTTGTCGAATCTCATGTCGCCGCAAAGTGAAGGTTGCGAAGGGAAACGACCTGGTAGATGGCTCGCGCCTCGCTGTTCAAAGACGTGTGTAGAGAGGTGAAAAAAGTCAAATCTCTTCAGCAAGTATGAGGAAATACCGCCACGTACAGGGAAGGGAAGTCTGGTGGATCTCGCCGGAATAAATGGTCAAAGTACGGGATCCACTGACCGTGCACGCATCTGCATCTGGCAGTTTAACGGTTACTCTTTGGACTATAAATATATAAA
>NC_051405.1:29514102-29514610 GCF_015228065.2 Penaeus monodon
ATGCTGTTAAGTGTTTAGTATCCTGATGTACATAAGACTGACGTTCGATTGTGTCCAGTTATCCAACAATCAGTAATGGACTTCCTTTCGTTCCTCCGTGCGTTTCTTCCTCGCTCTGCTCCTTTTCTTCGTCGTGTAGGTTGAAATTCTATGTAGTTTCTACATGATGTGGGTAATTGTGCGGGAATCTGTCGGGTGTGTGTATGCATGTATATAATGTTTATATCCTAAATGATACACACCAAATAAAACTTAAAACACTAAATAACAAGAATCTGCTCCACTTCCCCCAAAACCCCAATCCCTACATCACTTCCATCCTCTCCTCCATGCTCTTCCTCGACCTCGACTCTCTCTTCTCGCGTCACTACGCGCATGCAAATACCTTCCCACATATTATGGGAAAATCTCCACGGGATCTGTGGGTGTTTGTGTATAGTTAAAGTGTTTATTCGATGTATATAGGTCTTCTCAAAATAACAAGTAAAACAATACAGAACAAAGGAAC
>NC_051405.1:29514687-29514877 GCF_015228065.2 Penaeus monodon
ACCAACACAGCTTGACAACACACACCCCTATTTACACCTACTCACGACTGTGGGCTTAACATTACGGATAAACGCATCATGTATATATCATAACACGCACACGCACACGCCACAACACAGCTGAACCAACCTCAGCCACATACGAGACAACGTAGCGACCACACGCACACGACATACAGTGATTTCCCCT
>NC_051405.1:29515065-29515393 GCF_015228065.2 Penaeus monodon
TTAAAAATAGTTGTCAACGCTAGTCAGTACCCCTGATTTTCACCCTAATATTGGGTATGTGTGGCTTATCACAAATTAGAAGACTATAAATTAGCATGTAATTTATTATATATAATAAGGTTTTGTCACTATTCGATTAGCTTTCTTATACATTTTTTAATGTTGAGACAAGTGTTAGGCATTGCCAGATGACTGAGATAACAGGTGCTACTCACACGCACACTGGTAATATATGCAAGTTTTATGTTTTGTATTTCCACCTCCTGCTGCCAAACCACAGTTAAGGTGCCGAGCCATAGACGCCACTAATTCGGCTGTCAGGAGACGG
>NC_051405.1:29515675-29516042 GCF_015228065.2 Penaeus monodon
TAGCTGCACCTCAGCCAGGGCCGTCATCCGTCAATTCTCCGACACCACTCTCATGCATCCACCCAAGCAACCCTGCGGTGATTCGGCCGCTCCTCCTGCTCGCGATCACATTCTCTGGCTCAAATCTGTTAAATGATAACACTGTATTAGATACACAAATATACACATATAAAAATGCTTTAGCGTTCAACTTTATTGAAACAATTTTTTCTTCAATATATCGAGTGAAGGGAAGTTGAAAATAGGAGGGGAGGGGTTGGTGTCGTTCCTTACCTGGTGTTTTGTCGATGCCATACATATTTCACAGTATTGGCGCCTTCAGAAGAAAAGGTTTCTCATCGCAGAAGATTACTTTCTCCCATATGGA
>NC_051405.1:29516319-29516469 GCF_015228065.2 Penaeus monodon
CGTTTCTCCAACATACTGACCCAAAACTCACCATATATCTCGACAATCGATAACAGTATAATGTCAGGTAGATGATGCTTCGACTCGTGTCTTATAATATCACACACAGAAAAAAATATTCTTCCCACAGTATCTGTTAAATGTAAAACA
>NC_051405.1:29516529-29517212 GCF_015228065.2 Penaeus monodon
CATTGTTCCAGGAACACTGAACAAAATAAGTCATTTTTACTGATTGTTTGTAAGAGACAGGGAGAGAAGGAGGAAGAGACAGTGCAGGCAAGTTTAATGAGTACTATGGAGTATGTTGTGTTGTTCTGATAAAGTGGCTAGTAATCAGAAACCGTGATAGAAAGAATTTATTTCTAATCACAATGATAAAATTCGGATATTACCGCAAATGTATACTCTGTTCAACAAGGCAACACAGCAAAGGAAACATGTCCTCTTACTGAAGACAACAGCCAAGATCACGATTTAAGTATTACATTTTTCACCTGACATTGTCAGGATAGGAAGGATTGTGAAGCTGTGAAATATCCTTTGTTCCCGTTCGCTGAAGGTCAGGCGTAGAAGCTTACAACAAAGAAATAAGTATATAAAACTGGAAATAATGTTCAATATTATTGCAAAGTATATGAAATAGCCATAGTCTATGAAGGCAAAAATTACATAATGTCTTACGACATGGCTATTAAGAGTTCCGCCGTTAGCACCTGACACAGCAATGGTAAGGTTTTTATTGACTTTAAAAACTTTGTTGAGCGAAAAGTTTACATTGCTAATCATTACCCCTTTCCCTGCCCAGCCTCAAGAAGCTGACTTCTTTCTAGATGTCTTGGATTTTCAAAATCAGAATAGTGCTTGCTGGGTCC
>NC_051405.1:29517369-29517778 GCF_015228065.2 Penaeus monodon
TGTTGGTCATTTGCATATGAGAATCTCTACCCTAACGCCTCTTCGTGACCCTCACAGCGCTGATCGGTTCAGGTGACCTGGACCCGGCATCGCCATCAGAATAAACAGATTTCGTGAAATTGCTAACAATTTCATGATATCTTTTTATTCCGCATAAAATTTGTCATGGCATTGTCGGTGGTCTCATTAGAGAGTAAACGGTGATCCCAACACTATACAAATCTTTTAAATTTCTTATGAATAATTATTGTTTTAGAGTACAATATGCTGTCATAAATTTACAATAAAAAAACTGAATGAAAATTGCCCCGATCACTATTTATACATAAATGCAAAGGTAAGATGGATTTAGATACACATATATGAACACACAATCTCACTCAAAAATAGTGTGTGTGTCTCTCTCTCT
>NC_051405.1:29517861-29518052 GCF_015228065.2 Penaeus monodon
TCTTCCTCTCCCTCTCAATCTCCCTATCGACATCCTCACCCCTCTCACTCACTCCCTCCTTCTTTACTTTCTGCCTCCCCTTCCTCTCTGTCTCTCTTTTCTTTTCGTTTTTTCTCTTTATATAATAGATATAACGATAAATTTCCTTTCTCGTCTCTTTTCTTCTCTCTCTGTCTCTCTCTCTCGTATGA
>NC_051405.1:29518460-29519141 GCF_015228065.2 Penaeus monodon
TCAAAGAACACATTGATCCCTCTGTCGATAGTTCATAGACTTCATGGGAACAGAATGTGTCATTCTGACAGACAGTTTTGATAATAAGGCAGATGTCCAGGAACCCGTGACTTGGTTAACCATACTGCATTAGTTGCACAACATTTTCAGAAACATTTAAAAAATGCGGAAGATAAGGAGCAGCACAAGTATCCCATATTTTTATTTCTAACACCATCCATGTCGCTGTGTCATTGTACGAAATACAGAGTATGCTGCAACGCCATAAAATGGCTGAACAATTTTTGTGGTTTTACTCGTACACCACACGGGCAGTTTACCGACAAAAAGGTTCTGTGTATACTGTATATACCACACGGACAGGCAGAGTATTAACACTAAACGCACTTGCTTTACCTCAAACTGTCATGTTATTCTTCACATAGTAAGAAGAATCACAGGCAAAATAATGGATGATAGCAGCCTCATGCAAGCGGAGACCTCGATTAGAGTAATGAAATGAGCCCACACATGCCTCTCTTTATGAAAGACGTCTATTCTATATGCAGGTTCTTCCCGTAACTCCGAGGAAAAAAATTATAAAGGAGTATTCTATAAAGATATCATCAATTCTAGTCTTTAAATATCAACTGAAATTGTGGTTTAGTCTCAAATTCTTGTTTATATATGTGTGTGTATTAA
>NC_051405.1:29520358-29520763 GCF_015228065.2 Penaeus monodon
TGGGTGGTGCGTGCAAGGCCATTAAAGCGATCACTGAGGGTGGCAGTGCCGGGCACGACGGGGTCGCCATGCTCGGCCTCCTCTTTCATGGGTGCTACAGACATTATTTAAAGTAATTATTGTTCCCCTGCTTCAGCAATTACAGACCAATCGCTCTCTCAACGGTGTGCTCGAAAGTGTTAGAATCAGTAATTCTTAGCTGATGTGCTGATTAGTTACTCATGATAATCACTTCGCCTATAAAGCAAATCACGGAAACGAAATGCCCATCGCCATTATAAAAATATGTTTCATTTGAATATTCAAAGCGATAATTCCTAGTCAAGCGATACGTATCGTTTTCGCTGGCAAATTTTTTGTTGCTCTTTTTGTTGAAAAAAATAAATTTTAATTGATAATCACTAC
>NC_051405.1:29521696-29521790 GCF_015228065.2 Penaeus monodon
ATGTGATCCTTTGTCACAACAGCCCCCTTCCCTGCATACTCTCCCTCCTCACATATTTCCTGAAACTGTTATCTAATCTCCTTTAAATCCCTTT
>NC_051405.1:29521863-29521937 GCF_015228065.2 Penaeus monodon
ACCCTTGTTAATCCCTACTTCTCCAAACTGCTATACGACTAAAGACCTGTAGCACATTTAATCATCAACGACAC
>NC_051405.1:29523908-29524206 GCF_015228065.2 Penaeus monodon
TTTAGCGATAATTGCACAGTGATGCTAATCACTGTTTTTATTTACGCAAAACGAAGGGCCACATAAAAGCTATCTGTGACACTGTGCAAATTACATGCAGTTCTAATTATGCCCGATATTGGAGGCTGAATGACATTAACATGAGCGAATGGACTGGACAGGCGCCGCTGTATGCTGCTTCATACGAGACGGCCAGTTATGCTGATTCTCATTCCGTTTTGTCATGTATATATATTGAATAAATGTCACTTGTTGTTCGGAAAGTGTGTTGCTATTTTACAATGTAGTTACTCGGGAC
>NC_051405.1:29526614-29527472 GCF_015228065.2 Penaeus monodon
AATTAATTGCGAATTTTAGCCTCTATGGTTTCCTTAATTTATTAATCAAATTAATTCCGAGTATTGGAAAAGCCACACTTATTTATCAAAGGAACACTTAGATAATAAAGTGACAGTAACTTAAACCACACCGGTAACAAGACAGCCGAAGGCGATGCTACAACTATTCAATCTGTAAGACCTTTGTTGTTAAACGAGACATGCATTGCTCTCCAGTCAATCTCTCTGCTCGCAAACTATGTGGGCCGAGCAAGCGATGTGACGCCATCACTACCGTTCACCGATCTCCTAGAATTCTGATATTTAATAAACGCTAAGGAACGAATTTTACAGACGAGGTTGCGCAGTGGACGCTCTTGGGAAGACACACAGGAGATGCATTTTAAAAAAAAATCATGGAATATTGATGCATATTGCGATGCATACAAACCGGCTGGAAGGTAACGGGGAATAAGAGTGCAGAAAGTGGAGAAATAGCATTTTCAAAGCCTGGAAAATAGACTCTATTGAAACTAATAAAATAGTTCCTCCAGCCAAGTAAAAAAGAAAATAAATGAGAGCGAGGGAGGGAGAAAAGAAGATAAGATAAAAACGCTAAGAATCACTCCAAACAAAGCAATTTAGCTCTGGAAATAATCAACCTTGGCTCATGTGACGCCTTTGACTGGGGATGATTGAAACCTGTTTTCATTATTCGAAAACTAAATTGCTCTTATTGGCAGATATTGGGGACACCAACCTGACTGTTGCCGAATTTAATCAAATTGTGCCTTCTCTTTGTTCGCGAAAGACAAGAGAACTGCATGCGTTATAAACATTCACGTTTCCATGAATATAAAGCAACACATGATGGACCCT
>NC_051405.1:29527562-29527698 GCF_015228065.2 Penaeus monodon
AACTTCAAACATATGATGGGGTGCACCAACTCCTGTAATACCTGTACATATGGCAAGGGAAGAGCAGAACAGAGGCCTATGGTTCTCAGAGAAATGGTTATTATATAGTGTATTGACTGGCTGGATTATTCAATGC
>NC_051405.1:29530758-29530911 GCF_015228065.2 Penaeus monodon
CTTTACGACAATGGAATGTATTCCGGATGAATTTTAAGTCAAATACGTTTTTCCTACTGTACGAATTAGAAGACAGAAATGAAAGAAATGAATGCCATAGCTGTTTAACAAAATGAGAAAGTAGATTTCAAAACTTCATCTCTTTTTCTTGAC
>NC_051405.1:29531217-29531384 GCF_015228065.2 Penaeus monodon
CAACACCTAACAAATAAGTATTTCAATTATTTCGTCGATCCTCCTCTTCCGTACAATCAGAACTTCGATTCGCTCCTAATGAAAAAAGAAACGTAAAAAAAAGGAAATAAAGATCAAATGATGATTGATCGCATTTCGTAAACATTAATTCAAGAAATTGAGATCGC
>NC_051405.1:29531440-29532190 GCF_015228065.2 Penaeus monodon
TCATGTTCACAGATTTTGGTGAAAGAGTGAAGAATCATTTGATGAAATGGAAACGAAAGTAGTTATTATTTTCAAAGTGTTGAACTGCAAAAGACTAAAAAATAAATCGAGTACAATATGAAGGAAGATATTAAAAATTTGGAGATTTTGACAAAGGAGTATAGAAATGCATAGACTGAATTATATTGGAAGAAACAAGAGTTGAATAGAGGCTAAACTATTGTTCTGAATCCTAATAAAACAAAATATGTTCATCAGAAAAATTGCCTGGTGGACATGTGTAATCCTTCTGTCATCGCAAAGGCTTCTCAGACTCACTCATTATTTTCATGCTAACTAACCAAAGACATTTCGAATTCATGTAGGCTTTTAACATTGTTACTTAGTACTTAATAAAATCAAGTAATGCAAGCAGACAAACCATTCCCTGGAGCACATTGATCAGCCTCTGTGACAACTGCAGTGTCCGATATCACCAATATTGCCGATGATAATAACAGAATATCAATTTCGGAATAATTCAGATCAACGATATGTATCTAAATTTTATCATGAATCGTTGGAAACTTTTTCTTTTTCATCTAGAAGATCATTAATATTCAATAACAGGATTTAACTTTTAATAAACAAGAGGATCTGATTGTAGAATACAATTCAGTGATGTGTGAAATGGCTTTAACCTCAGCAGATTTTTAGCTCAGCTCTAAGAGGCACGTCATATGGACCTCATATTTATATGCACATATACAC
>NC_051405.1:29532293-29532661 GCF_015228065.2 Penaeus monodon
TTGCATGTAAACACAAGGTCCATTATATGAAGCTAAATGAGAACAAACAGCCCGCATTGACACACGTTTCTTTGATATAGCAAATCAAGAGAAAAATAAGCATCAGCACGGGCACTGTCTTGATTTGAGGCTGTATTTGCTACTGGATTAAACATGGGGACAGATTTGCATGGACTTTTGCCCTTCCCATGGATTGTATTGCATGAGCAACAGCTTGTCTCTTGTATCACTCTCGCCCAAACCTACACCGTAGAGAGGACACTTTTGCAGAGCGACGACACAACACGAGAAACTCGTGGAATCATGACTAACTCTGGAATCATGACTTAGGGCTCAGATCCATGGCCACTCCAGACCACACCACAAAC
>NC_051405.1:29532897-29533220 GCF_015228065.2 Penaeus monodon
TTTCTTGCTGCCACTGGGTCAGCTGAATTGGTTAGATGTAGATACTAGGAATCATTACAAAGATAAGCGTGCTGTAATTATTCAACATCTAATATGCGAGCTAGAGATGTGTGATGTAATAAAAGTACAGCATCTGCAAAATAATTAAACAGAAAATGATTTATTTTGGCCTCTGTATTGCCGATACAATATGAAGTCCAGGTCATAAAAATTAACGAATAAAACGTTTTATTACACCGCTCTGCAAACACGGTCATATGAGAACCCCTGATGGTATTGGACACTGGCTGAAAATGTATTTATGAATACATGCTCACCTACAC
>NC_051405.1:29534301-29534701 GCF_015228065.2 Penaeus monodon
CATCCCCCTCCTTGCTCCCCTGCCTCCCTTTGATTCTCGCACTCTCCCTCCCCCTCCCATCTCCTCTTCCTCTCCTTCTCCCTCCCATCTCTTCCTCTCTCCCTCCCCCTCCATGCTCCCCTACCTCCCTCCCTTCTCCCCCTCTCCCTCCCCGTTCCTTCTCCCTGCCTCCCTTTTCCAAAAGCCCCTCTCGGATAAATAAATATGGAAAATCGATGGCCGCGCTATAAGATATCGTTCCATCCTCTTCCTTCAGCTCAACAGTTCGGAATCGTTTTTGGAAATAGCTGTGTGGAAGAAGAAGAAAAGGGAGAGGCAGCGCTTCTCTTGCCCAACGCTCTGGGCAATACTTTGTACTGAAACAGGAACGGCGAAGGTGGTTTCGGAGAACTATTTGTAT
>NC_051405.1:29534888-29535228 GCF_015228065.2 Penaeus monodon
TTATTTCGACAACTGTATGGCAATCAGTCTCTTGCCATTTCATTGCTACTTAAGCCCCTTTTATCTTACACATCTGTTATCCCGTATTTGCCTTCATCCCAACTTTTATCAGGATAAAGAGTTGAATCCTCAGACAACATACAATTTATGGCTTCTTGAGTAGGCGAAACTATAACCCTAAATCTCGTTCACGTGACGTATATGGCCACGCTAACCGCAGTCGAGAAATTAGAAAGCAGGATGTTTTATCTCAATAAAGGTATGGAAATGGATAATTCTGTTAGTGAACGAGGAAGGCAGGGAACATACTGAATGCAGGCCCGTCAGTAAGGCATCTTAT
>NC_051405.1:29536003-29536306 GCF_015228065.2 Penaeus monodon
GCCAGTGACGGCTTTGTACCATTGGCTGTAAGAATATGACGATCCCTATCGCAAGGGATATCACCGGTTTAGATTTTGTTTTCACTTTTTTTATGTCTCATCTCTTGTGTGGATCATTTTGTAATAACAAGATTAATACTAATAACTTCTTCAAGCTAAACCTAATGCAATATTCGTTTGCAGATCGAAAATGGATTTGTATAAGAAGAAAAACGACGTCGCAGATATGGCCTCCGTCACAGCGCAATTTGTTAGAATAAAGGTATGTAATGGCATCATTCATAAGAATGTTATTATTATGTA
>NC_051405.1:29536379-29536596 GCF_015228065.2 Penaeus monodon
CCGTTTACATCTTGCTCCGTCTCCGCTCAACCTGCTACGCCAGAACTTCGTCTTCTGCATAATATGCTAATATCGACTGTAAAACGGGAGAAAAAAAGAATATTGAGAACCAATGGCTGCAGTGACTTGGCAAATTTCATCTCACTCTCCCGACGGTTAGGGTTTCTTGAATCCTTTTCCGAATTTCAAAGAACGAATTTCCTGTCTCTAGGCTTTT
>NC_051405.1:29536845-29537154 GCF_015228065.2 Penaeus monodon
CACTTCGTTTCTGCAGTATGCATGTTTATTTACAATGATTTGCTTTCCTTTTTTATCATCATTGGTAGTTTCGAGAATGCAAATCTTGTAGTAACAGACTAACAAAAAATAAATCAAAGTAAATACAAATGGCTTGTCGCGACTCCAACGCCATTGATTTCTGACGCAGTTTCTCATTCCCTTGCTGAGCTTGGATGCAAAAGAAACGCACGCACCTCTATCTATCTCTCTATACACACACACATATATATATACAGTACTGACATGTTTAATGGGATAACCGGCGGTATCAGTCATTTTTGGTAGAAC
>NC_051405.1:29539002-29539332 GCF_015228065.2 Penaeus monodon
TAAGTCTACAGAAAAAAATACCCACTTTATTTCCTCCGGGACATTTATTACAGCAAAAATGTTTATGGCCTAGGCGGTGCGTCATTTAACATACGAACAAGTAACAGCCCATAAAAATACAGAAATAACTGCTAATTACATCGTTCTTCCAGCCGGATTTCCTCTCTGCCAGGAGACGGAGGACTTAAAGGCTAACGAATCTAATGCATAGATCTTCTTTTCTTGAATAGAGCATTGCATTATCATAATAAAGGTTGGTGCTCTTCGCCGCTGTTAACTGGCTAATTATGGCTGCTTCTGTTATCCTTAGAAAGATTACCCTGCATACTG
>NC_051405.1:29539979-29540756 GCF_015228065.2 Penaeus monodon
CGTCAATGAAGAGGCGCATCCGGGGATCCTAGAAATTTAAGCGGATTTGGACGGTTTGCTGGCATGGTATGCACACTCAATGTGGGGTGTTAAATGCCAAATTTCAGATGAAATACAAGTTGAAATACACCTTTGTATATTAGCTGACACCAATGAAAAATTAACAACTCGTATGCCCAATCGAATTTCCTGTTCTTTTTATTATTATCATTACTTTCTCTTCTTCCTTTTGTCTGTGGACGCCCGCAATGTCTCGATGACGTGCGCAAATGTTCAACATAACGCATACTCTGGACGTTTGTTCCTGATAACGTGCGCAAATGTTCAACATAACGCATACTCTGGACGTTTGTTCCTATCTCATTAGTGATCAAGTTACGCTGACCTTGACGACCCTCAGACAGAATCATAAAAATAATAATAAAAAACAACGCGAGATCACTACGACTTTCAAAAGTGGAAAAGGAAAGTGAAAAAAAAACAATAGCAAGAAAGAGAAGGCTCTCTCTGTGATGCTGGCTGGAGCATTTGTTTACTCGCGACTTTTTAAGATTCGCGC
Organism: Penaeus monodon; assembly: GCF_015228065.2. Classification (NCBI taxonomy): domain Eukaryota; kingdom Metazoa; phylum Arthropoda; class Malacostraca; order Decapoda; family Penaeidae; genus Penaeus; species Penaeus monodon. The sequence continues at coordinate 29,540,539 of NC_051405.1, forward strand.
GGAGTTTGCCTCGTCCGATTTTTACACGTGTGCGAGGGACTGAGCGTGGGTTGGGGGCGCCTCTCGCCATGCGGGTGACGGAGGCGGTGGCACGGCGCAGGGAGGGCTGAGACGTGCCGAGAGAGAGGATGCGAAGCTTATGCGTGATTTTTTATTTAATGTGGTTGCATTACATATATAAAATAAAAATCACACGCATAAACACACATTTACACACA
>NC_051405.1:29540969-29541150 GCF_015228065.2 Penaeus monodon
CAAATTTTGCTGAGATAATTGCAGGTTCATTCAAATTCCATTCCCGAACATTATTATAAACAGACCACAAATTTGAGAAAGAACTTTGTCTTCGAAAGACCAGAGATTCTTATCACCCCCCAGACTACTGAAGGCCTGTTGAGGTTCGTGACCCATGGATAAATCGACAATCATGATTGTA
>NC_051405.1:29541299-29541368 GCF_015228065.2 Penaeus monodon
TCCGATTTTCGTTGGTAGCGAAACTACTCATCCGCCTTTGCTATAACAGCAGGGATATGTGTGTGAAAA
>NC_051405.1:29541559-29543824 GCF_015228065.2 Penaeus monodon
TTAACCCTTTCCTACCTGAATTAAGAAATCCTGATTTTTTATTTTTTATTCAGAGATACATTGTTCCTAGGACCCCAATGAAACAATTTATGTTACAAATTTTGCATATTGTATTTTCAATATAAAAATACAGTAGTGGGTACTCAGAGTCCCGCCAGGCTTCTAGACACAAAAAGGAACCATTTTTTTTTTACAAAAAAGAAAACATAATAGTTAACTTCTGAGGAAGAATTTTAACAAAATAATACTAGATTGCACTCTTTATGAAACACTAGAATATAATATCATTATTCCATGGCATTATCACACTTCATAATAATCATTGGCACCTGTTACATATAAAACTGAACATATCGCATTTCATTCTTTTACATGAAAATAATACACTGTGATTGTAATAATGTACATAATATATATGAGCAAATAAATAAAAGTCTAAACTTTCTATTTCTTCTATTGCAACTCATTACAATGAAAGTAGAATTCAGTTGTGAAATTCAAAAAAAAACAATTCTTTGTAGCATTACAACATAGATGAATCCCACAATGACTGCATACTGATATTGGTCGTGACTCTATTCCTTTCTTGGAGCATACCTCACATCTTCCCTTTTTCTGAGTGAATTTTGGCCAATGTACCCCAGTATTGGTAAATCTAACTGACGTTGGTATACTGTACTCAGTTTTCCTTCGCTTGGGCGTTCCTCGAGCTTTACGATCTTTTGTATAAGTCAGAAGTCCTCTGGCAAGCTCTGTACGGAAGTTGAAAACTGAAAGAGATGGATGAGTTTCTTTGTAAACAGCATATGCATTCACAATACTCATATCAAGAAGACCAAAGAAAATTCTGTGCCACCATTTCATGCTCTTTCTGTTTGTGCCATACAGTTGCCGAAGCATATCGTGCTTATCTACTCCGCCCATGTTCTCGTTGTAGTCTTTTACTACTTGTGGGCATGGAATTATTATCTTGTTTCCATCTTTCTCTGTTCTTTTGACAGTTGTAGGAGATATACCATGATAGTTGGAAGCTAAATGAACTGCTTTATTATCCTTCCATTTGTAGGCAGTTATACCATTTGGTGTAGACCTGTAATCAAAGTCTCCTCTTTTTAGTTCTTTGTCACCTGCTAGACAAGGAAAATCTTTTCTTGTTGGTCTGATAGTGCCACATGCTTGAATCCGAAAACTTTGCAATACTTCTAGGAGAGCAAAAGATGTAAAAAAGTTGTCAAAGAAGACTTTGTGATTTTTGCCTCTGAGATGGTCGGTCAATTTCAGGACTACTTCTCCACCTAAACCATATTCTTTCCTCAAATTTAGCTCAGTGTCTCCCCCTTTGCCAGTATATATATCAAACTTGAAAATGTATCCTGCATTATCTGCAAGACACCACATTTTATAACCCCTTTTGATTGGTTTCATGGGATTATATTGTTTGAAACTACATCTCCCTTTGAAACGAATCATTGATTCATTAACACTTAGCTGTTCTCCGGGAGACCTTATGTCTAAAAAAATCCTATTTAGGCTTTCAATAAGTGGCCTTAGCTTATACAGCTTATCCTTATTATTTGGATTCATTTTGGAGTTGTCATTCAAGTGCAATTTACTAAGAATACTCATGAATCTATCACGTGCCATTGCTTCTCTAATAGGCCTAACACCCAGGTCTTCAGCTGTTGCCCAATAATGATGCAAACCTGGAAGTTTATGATAACCCATTACTATGTTGATACCTAAGAACACATAAAATTCATCTTTGCTCAAAGATATTGCTTTACCCTTTTGCACACTATAAAGATTTGTCTGATAAACAATATTACTGATTGTATCATCATCAAAAAATTGTAGAAAGGCATGGAGTGCAGACGAATATGAATTCTCATTCATTGAATTAGGTTGGAACTCTACATTCTGAGCAGCTTCCGGCTTCTTCCTCCAACGCCGTCTGTCGTGCTGACATTGATACCTAGTAGAGGGATGCCCCTCTTTGTCTGATGTAGGATGCTCCAGGCGAGTTGCAATAAGTTCATAATTTGCTGTGGCTTCTTCAGATTCTCTTTGAGCTTGTACTAAGGGATTAATTGATACAGTATTGTGGCTGACTTGGGTAAGGTAATCCTCAAACTCGGGGTCATCTATATCCTCTTCTACATCTGTATCGGAGTCATAATCCGATGGAAGGTCTTCTAAAAGTTTCAAGAAACTCTCTACATTTAGGTCTTTCCTTGCTGCCATGCTGGTATCTGAAGTAAAAAAACA
>NC_051405.1:29545865-29546048 GCF_015228065.2 Penaeus monodon
ATAATAACAATATATATTGGCAACACAATGTGCTATGGCAATAATGAATTGGCCTACCGCCACTAATTTTTCGTCCCGGAAAACTTTATCAGTCAATGCTGAAATTAATTTTCTGTAATCGTTTCTCAATACTTATTTTCTATTCAAAAGTATATGGATAACTGTAGTAAAATTTCATTACCG
>NC_051405.1:29546079-29546646 GCF_015228065.2 Penaeus monodon
GGGCTCTCCAACACTTTTATTCATCACTGGTAGTGGTAAATTATTTTTTTCAAATATAGTAAACGATGATAAACAATAAATGATGTGAATACACCTTTTCTATACATATAATCAACAATCTGAAAATATGACTAAATCCCTAATTGGTAACTATCTCCCTGTTGGGAACTTGAATACCCAGCCACATTTAGTTATATATCATAAAAGTGTTCACTGCTTTGTATACTTTTAATAACTCTGGGTGTTCTTGACTCACTAAAGAATAAACTGACAAAAAAACACAGCACAACTTACCGATATATGAAAGAAATTGGGTTGAAAATGTAGCATAAATTTCTGGTGGGATCTTCACTGAAAAAAAAATCCGTCTGCTTGATTGGTTTGTCACGCCGGCAGCAGATGTTGCCAGATTCACAATCTGGTTGATCCCTAGGAGGGTATTGAGGTTCCTGACAGTCTCTTCGCCTCTCCCATCATCAGTAGTATATAGCTATGGTACTAAATGTTAAGTGGGAACCTGACTTCCCACCAGGCGCGAAAGGGTACAGGGAAGAGGATGTTTCGCTA
>NC_051405.1:29547638-29547830 GCF_015228065.2 Penaeus monodon
GAGGTTTATCGAGCGTAACAACCAATTCAATTTGTCTTCCAAGAGAGAGAGATCGCCAGAGATGATGGGAAGAGTCGCTGGCCCGTAGACAGGAATTTCTCGATAAGCTGCGAAGGGAAGAGTCGCTGTCCCGTAGGCAAGAACTTCTCCAGAAGCTGCGAAGGGAAGAGTTGCTGGCCCGTAGACAGAAAC
>NC_051405.1:29547998-29548632 GCF_015228065.2 Penaeus monodon
ATTAAGCATCTGGCCCAGAGTGCTGAGGTATATTTTGCCGTGTGTGATGTCTTGTAGTGTCGGGGAGAGGTTGGGGAGGGCAGCAATCACGAAAGGATCTAATCTTACTTGTGGTTGTGGAAGGTGCAGTCCTTTGTAGGCTAAACTAATGAAATTGATTGTCAATTTGATGACTTTAATAGTAGAGCTATCATCAACTATGGATTGTAGGTTGCTATGAGAGTCGTCGTCTCTGTTAGGAATTACGACCATCATCCGGTTTGGCAATGATTATGTTGTCGCCACTTCTTAATGAGTCCAGAAGTGGAAGGCGTTTAAAGAGGCAGTGGCATTTTTTAAATGTATCACAAGCCTCAGAAGACATACTGACCGTGATATGAAAAACTGGGTATGACTAATCGATGCCTCAAGAAAGCATGTGAGATGAGCCGTGGCCATTCTTTCTTTGGGCCTTGATTACTGTACGCCACCACATCATTATCCGTGCCAGAATGAAATTGCCCGTTCAGGTGTTTTCCTTCAGGGATAAATATCGATATTTGTCACGTTGTTTATGGGAACATACTATTGTTACATTCCAAGACAAAGAAAATGGTGAAACATAGAGAGAGCCCATAAAAGAAGGAGAGGTAAG
>NC_051405.1:29548669-29549031 GCF_015228065.2 Penaeus monodon
TAAGTGGGATGGAGAATGATTGACAATAAATGTGATTTTTATTGTCTGTGTGTATGGGAAACCGGTTCGTTTGTTTATATTGACTAAATCGAAATTGTGTTTGGTTCAGAAACAAGATAAACTTTTTTAATAGGACTGAATTGTTTCCGTTTATTACTGTTGCACGGCATTAAAGCGATATTTTTCTAGTAATCCCTGTATTTTCTAAACCGTATTGCTACATTGCATTTTGCAGCAGATTCATCCATACCATGATATATTTTAAAAATATACCAGTCGAACGTAGCCATAATTATGTGTAGTTTCCAATACAGAATACAAATTATATATTATCTTCAACAACCTTTATCTTTACTCACTGA
>NC_051405.1:29549145-29549347 GCF_015228065.2 Penaeus monodon
GAGGAAAGTGAAAGCAGATATATGCAAAAGATATAAAAGCAATAAAACATGCTCATCAATCTACAAAACACAGAGTCAAGTAACCTTCTCAGGTTACTTGACTCTGGTGTAGATATAGGTATACATATGTACAGACGTAGACATAGAGATAGTTCTAATTACATCTGTAATAACAAAAACCTTTCATTGTCTTAATCAATAG
>NC_051405.1:29549377-29550040 GCF_015228065.2 Penaeus monodon
AAAATCATTAGCATCACCACGTTGTCACAGCATCACTGTACATTATGTACAGAGCAATCAAAGCAAATCATAGAATATTAAACATATATCAGTGACAATTATAACTGAATTAATGTTTAATGGTATGTAAGAAGTTCACTGACACATAATGACACTGTAGTATTTCATTTTAAAAATAAAGAGATTAAAAAAAATAAACTGACTCAAATCAGATTAACCTCTTATGAGAAAGAACAGCAGAAAAGATATCTGACTAGTATTTACTTTATACTAATCCTTTGAATTTAGATTATGTGTTCACATATGATGTAAAAACAGTACATTAATAATAATATGGTATTAGTCTTTTTCATACTTATTTATGCAGGAAACTTATCTATAATTCATTATGGCTACATGTCATATAAGCTGACTGAATAGAATTATTCTCTGTACCCTAATTCAAAAATATTTGCTAATAGACTAAATCACAAAGTAAGGCACACACGAATTAAGGAAAGCATCAATGAAATCATTACACAGCCTAGTCTCTGGTAGATGCTTAGTTTAATGTTTATAATAAACCATTCAAATTAAATGCTGAATTCTTCTTGCCTCCCTTTCACACAATATGAATATTATTTAAAATGTAATATTTGAGCAGAATCAATCAAATAAATGCTC
>NC_051405.1:29550128-29551239 GCF_015228065.2 Penaeus monodon
TGAGAAAAGGCACCGCTGTCCCCTCCCGGCGCCGCTGCCTCACCGAAGCGAACCTCAAAAGAAAACGAATCGAGAGCATTTTATCAGCCGAAGGAACAGGTGAAAAGTATTTCTTTTGCATGAATGGGCCTTGGTTTACTTTTACAAACATTTTGATGTAGAACTAGTATTTGTAATGAGAGACAATACCCTTTTCCGTAAGGTAACATTTCCGAACATCTGAAATTCTTATAAATTTATTAATCAAAAGTGATCGATAAAATTTTCATATGAATTCACAATTCATGTGAAATTCAATTCTTGACATTCCTTTGCGAAGCACGAGAAATATATATATAATTTTTCATCAATATTACGGACCAAAATCAGGAGAGCTCCTTCCGGGGTAAAATATAGCTGCATTTCTCAAGATTTATATAGAAATCAAGGCTTTCCTCTGTGCTAAAATATTATCTACTCACCTCCAAGCGCCAATGTTCCACGGTTAGGGGGGGAGGAAGGGAATAGTCTGGGGGAAACCATCTCGGGAGGGAACTCAGACAGGAAGGAAAGAGTCTGACATATAAAAAAGTTTGAGGAATAAAGTCTAAGGAGGAAATAGTTTCGCGAAAAAGTAGGGACAAATAGTAAATATGAGGGTATAGGGAAAACAGACAGGAGAGAAACCGGTCTAGGAAAAAAATAGGAGGGAACAGTCTGGAAGCAATAATTTCCTAGGGGAAAACTAGAAATATGATATTGATGAAGTTTTCGAAAAACCGCCAAATCTTTATGGAATGATTACTCTTACTTCACCCAGAAAGGAATTTCCTTTCAACCCTTACGGTAAGTATAGACGAGAAGCAGAGGCGAAAACAAGGGAGAAAAGCGACTGCAGGGAAAATATGAAGGGGAAGAGCCAGATAAGACCGAGAAAGCCTGAGCAGCAGACGCGCTGCGTGAAGTTACTGGGGTGAGATTCCTATCAGCAATATTTAGTTGGCAGGTGCTTTCGCGCCGAGGGTGAATATGCTCGAAAACAGCAAAATATTTTGGAGGAAAAACTATTTTTTCATGAATGATAATGGTAGTGATGGAGATCAGGATATTCTTGATGATAAGACATATGACG
>NC_051405.1:29552065-29552363 GCF_015228065.2 Penaeus monodon
CGAGCGTAGGCCAATGTAAACGGACGTTGGTTGAGCGAGAAAAAGAAACGAGACAGTCCTGGCCGGCGACGCAAGAGATGTATCAAGACCAAGGGCTGGGCGCTGCCGCCTCTCGCCTCCCGCTTCCTCTAATGAGCCCTCGAAGTGGCCGCCTGAAAGCCGGTCGCGCTCGATGCTCGCGCTGAGATACATGGGCCCAAGGTCTACATAGACCTTAGGCTGCTCTCTCCGCGGCGGCTTTCGTATACGGCGGCGGTGATTTACGTGTGACCGGCTGGGCTTACTAGAATGGAAATTA
>NC_051405.1:29552575-29552830 GCF_015228065.2 Penaeus monodon
CCATAAGCATAGAAACGCAGCGAGCGAGGCGCCGCCCGAGCTCGCTCCGCCCGCTCGCCCCCCACGGCCGCGAGAAACGACATCCAGCAATTCTTCTCGGACGTAATTCCCGGAGTAATATCGTCGCAGCGATTCCCGAGACATAAACACGCAGCGAGGAAGAAATACTGCGACACTTCAGTCCACTAAGACGCCGCTCTGACGAAATGCTCCCCCGCCTTGCACTCGCTTGGCCAAATGCAGAAAAAAGCAAAG
>NC_051405.1:29553053-29553235 GCF_015228065.2 Penaeus monodon
TTAGCTGAATTTTATTCCCGAGGCTTAGATGGGGAATCTGCATCCGGAGAGACTTGGCGATTGTGTTGTCTTTTTTGCTAAAATGTCCCTTTTATTCAAATGATGCGAAGGCGTTGTTGCGCTCGCGAAGGGACAAAAATAATGTCAGACATACATGGAGGGACAGAGATAGAGAGAGACAT
>NC_051405.1:29554143-29554763 GCF_015228065.2 Penaeus monodon
AATATATTACTTCACTAATCCCATTAACATCAGCAGGTTCTCCGGCCACAGTCGGCCCTGTGCGAAGAGCCGCGGTCCGGCCCGTCCGCGACCATTAATCCCGATGACAGCTGCAACAGAACGACCTAATACTTCATCATTCCGAGTCTCACTGGGACCAAGAGGGAAAAGTTCTGGAAAATGAATTAAATTACGACACATACTAAGGATACAAAATAGCAACTCACATACATGCACGCAATCATACGAACACAAACACAATTCACGCATGCATATATAATACACACCTATACATTAATACAACACACATACATAAAAGATATATTTCCAAATCATTCAGTAAGCAGTGTCTAACTTCGGAAATAACAATACACAGACACGTCTACACTGTATGTGTACATGAATGACGAAACACAACCGTGAAACGCAGTGCACACATTGGCTTTACTGGAGAAGTTTCGAGATCCTCAGGGATTTCACCTTCAGGTCTTTCAATAAATCCAGATTGTATATAGTTGTTGATTTTTTTTACTATATGTATTCTATATATCACCCACATGAATACACATGTCGGGGATATATAGAATTATAAGAAGGCCATTTTCAAGATATAATTTAGC
>NC_051405.1:29554808-29554994 GCF_015228065.2 Penaeus monodon
ATCAGGTAAATTGGTAAAGCGAAAGGTAAAAACGATAATAATAGTAATAACAGAATAAATGAGAAACACATAAGAGAAAGATTTGATGTGAACCATTTAGAGAAAAAAATGCGAAAACAATAAAAATAACAAAGAGAAATTTAAAGAAAATCAATGAGACACAGAACTGACAAAAGGGTAGAAACT
>NC_051405.1:29555058-29555239 GCF_015228065.2 Penaeus monodon
GACCGACAGACAGATATACAAGTGACAGTTGGCAACGAAAAAGATACTGAACACGTGAGAGGAAGCAGAAGCAAAGAGAACAATAAAGAAGAGAAATAGGGCGAATATATTTACTCAGAGACTTATAAATTCGTTTTATGGTGTCTGAAGATAAGACGGTGTGACTAAGAGATAACTCGCA
>NC_051405.1:29555282-29555417 GCF_015228065.2 Penaeus monodon
ACCTCATTTGCTTTCCTTTAGATTCCTTTGTGTGTGTGGCCGGGAAGGGACAAGGCTCGAGAAATCGAACTCAGGGTTGAACTCCAAGGGTCGTTCCGTTTTACTCACAGAAGAAAAAGAAACAAGGGATTTGGT
>NC_051405.1:29556089-29557483 GCF_015228065.2 Penaeus monodon
TCACAGGTACAAGTAGTTCTCTTTGAACTGATGGCTAACTGATTGCTAGACGGCTCCTGCGTAGTATGGGATCGGCTCTCCTCTTTCGATGTATGGTGATATTCTCAGCCACTAGTAGTTGTCGTTCTGCTACGGGTTGCCGTTCTATGCGCGCTCTATCAATTCTCTGTCCAGGATCCCACACTTTCCTTGCTGGTGTTTATTGGGTCCACCTTGTATTTGCTGTGGAGGTCTGCTATGTAGATTATCCTCCTCGTTTCTCCCTTGTTGCTGTTCGTATCACTGTTTTGGAGTTGCTGCATCTTGATTATGTTTGCTTTAAACGATATGCACAGGGGAATAGCTGGGTTTTCCATGATGGGTCTGAAAATGGTTTTGAAGAATAGTTGTATTTTTGAGTTCATTTTCCTAAATCGTTTTAGTTTTGTATACTGGCATTTGGTCATGGCTAATCTTCTCTTCATGTGCGTAGATACTCCCAAATTCCTTGCCAAGTATTGTTACCATGCTTTTAAAAGGTATTCTTTTGTGGTTGACAATTACGTCCTTCGGTTTTGTTGCCGAGATAGAAAGTAGTTGAAATTTGTTTTTGTTGGTTTAGATTTTCCATTTTTTTCGAATTCATTTATCCCTCCTATTTCATTTGCTGTCACTACTGCTAAAACGCCCTTAGAACTTGGTGAATATCTCATGAACTGGGTGTTGTCATCTGCAAAGCTTACGTCCGCACAGTTGTTTCTCGGCCTTTCAGTGTCCGCTGTGTAAAAGATGAATGAAGTTGGAATCAGCATTGATCCTTGAGGCACTCCGCTCAGCAGAAGGAACTTTGGTCGTATTCCATTTCTGATTCTTATCGTTACAGTGCGGTCTTCTACAGAGTTGCAAAGAACTTTCTCCATGAGGTCAGGGAGATTCATATGAAGGATTTTGAAGTTGAGTTCTGGCTTCCATAGCCTGACGAAAGCGTTCGTTATATCACGACATACTATATTGCACTGCTGTTTTTTCCTTTGTGAGGTTGCAATAGTTTCATATATAGACGTTATGGCTTGTTATATGCCTCTTCCTTTCCGGATTCCGTACTGATAGGGTTGAAGAGATCATTGTTTTCCAAGTATACTTTTATTCTGTTGTTGATAATTTTTTTTCGAGGATCTTGCTAGGTATTTCTAGGAGAGATATATGGTCCGTAGTTTTCAACTTTCCTGGAGTCCTTTCCTACCGTTGGGATTAATACCACTATAGCACTTTAAATTTTGGTTGGGAAATAACCTATTGAAAGCCCAGTTAAATATATTCTTTAATTTTGTGGTGGCAACATCCGGGAGATGCTGCGATCACTGTCTTTCGCATGTCGCTTTGGCCGGGGGATTTGTTCCTAAAATTGTTTATTG
>NC_051405.1:29559733-29559813 GCF_015228065.2 Penaeus monodon
CGCGAGCGTGTGTATTGTTAGGAGAAAAACCCGCCGTATAGCAGTGCTGCTTTTTTGTCTACTATTCGACCTGAACATAT
>NC_051405.1:29559933-29560369 GCF_015228065.2 Penaeus monodon
AGTAGTTCGCTTTTATGCGTCATTTTCTTGGCATGTTATGTTTTTGTAGAAGCCAATTTTTCAGTACTGCTGTTAGGCGTCTTTCCCAATAATACTATTAAATAGGTTGTTGGTGTATTTATATCTTACCAACAAGTTAATCCGCTTCCCTTGGCTACCTCTCTTTGATGCTGGACAAACTAACGTAAGATAAATGTCCCTCCTATAAAATTATCGTTTTCTATCAACAATAAAATGTTATGGTTTTCTTTGAATTGTTATATAAGGGTAGATTATCTTATATAACTGTAACATAGTTCTGAATCAGAAGCACTACTATAGATGCTACATAACAAACATAGAAAGACTTTATGGCTTCCGGGTTGATATTATAGGTATTGATAAGACTGTATTTAATATACTGACCTGATGGTGATTATGAAAATGATGCGCATTC
>NC_051405.1:29564393-29564790 GCF_015228065.2 Penaeus monodon
CATTTTCTTGGCATGTTATATTCTTGTAGAAGTTATGGGCCAATTTTTCAGTACTGCTGCTAGGCGTCTTTCCCAATAATACTATTAATTAGGTTGTTGGTGTATTTATATCTTACCAACAAGTTAATCCGCTTCCCTTGGCTACCTCTCTTTGATGCTGGACAAACTAACGTAAGATAAATGTCCCTCCTATAAAAGTATCGTTTTCTATCAACAATAAAATGTTATAGTTTTCTTTGAATTGTTATGTAAGGGTAGACTATCTTATATAACTAACATAAATCTGAATCAGAAGCACTACTATAGATGCTACATAACAAACATAGAAAGACTTTATGGCTTCCGGGTTGATATTATAGGTATTAATAAGACTGTATTTAATATACTGAGCTGATGA
>NC_051405.1:29565493-29566313 GCF_015228065.2 Penaeus monodon
GGAATATTCGCATGCGGGGCCTCTGCATGCGTGAATATTCTGCTGCGTGCGCTCTGCATGCGGATTTTGCATGCGTGCGCGTATTGCATACGTGGCGTCTACTGCATCGCACATGCTCCATTGCATGCGTCGCGTCTGCATGCGTTGCGCCTCTGTGCTATAGCATTGCGGTTCATGCAGTGCGCATTCTTGCATGCGTGTGCGCTTCTGCATGCGTGCGATTCTGTGCGTGCGCATTCTGCGATGCGCGTGACGATCGTCTGCATGCTGTGCGCATTCTGCATGCCGTTGCGCATTCGCTGCATGCGTGCGCTCATGCTGCATGCTGTGCGCCATTCTGCGTGGCTGCGCATTTCTGCATGCTGCGCATTTGCATGCGTGATTCTGCATGCGTGCGCTTCTGCATGCGTGACGTCGTTAGCGTGCTAGTATTCGTTTGATGCGTTCATGCATGCGTGCGCTTCATGATTGCTGCTGCGGCTCGCATGCGCGTTTTGATGCATGCGTCTGCATAGCGTAACTTCTGCATTGTGCGCTTCTGCATGCGTGCGCGTCGTGCTGCTGCCTGCGCTTCCTCACATGGTGCGCTTCTGCATGCGTACGCGTCTGCATGCGTGCACTTCGCGCGTGCGCATTCTGCATGCGTGCGATTGCTGGCGATTGCGTGCGCTTCTGCATGCATGCGTCGCATTCTGCAGTCGTGCATTTGCGTGCGTATTCTGCATAGTACTTCTGCATGCATGCGCATTCTGACCTGCAGTGAGTATTCTGTTTGCGTGCGCTTGCATGCGTGAGTTTCTGCGTGGTTGAGTGCGCGTTG
>NC_051405.1:29569310-29569531 GCF_015228065.2 Penaeus monodon
AAACACATTTCGTAAACCTACAAATTACAGTACTACAGTTGATATGAATTACTTGGTCTCTTTGAAAAAAAAAAATCTTAATAGTCTTCAAACTCCTATAATTTAAGTACCTCACATGGTGTGCTCCTTGAGTGTTCGCAGTGTATCTTGATCGCCAGAGCGCTTGATGCCAGTACAACTTCTATGTCAGGCACTAGAAAGAGAAGAAAATAAAAGTGTGC
>NC_051405.1:29570353-29570843 GCF_015228065.2 Penaeus monodon
AATCGTAACTGAGGCACTACTATTTATACCTTCAGCAAAATGACGTCAGCAAGGTTGTAGTAATGAATAAAACGCATGAGCTAGGGAAATATTCATACAGCAATAAATAAAATAACTTTCTAAGCATACGGCAATACAACTTGTAACTGGCACACTACTACTTACATGTTCATCACAACATATAGGTTGTTAGTAAGCACAAACACATCCGCCAAGCAAACACAAAAGGAACTTTCTAGATATACCACCATGCAATAAGACAGCAAAAGGAAACAGAAAGGTAAGAAGAGAACGTGCATGGTAAGTATGTGTTTCCCTGAACTCTCCCTAATGGCCCACAGATAGCTGCAATATCTCGCAGTCTGCAATTACTCCCATAATCGCGGGGGAAGGATATCCCCAAGGTGCCGTTATCCTTCCTGTCCATTCATTCACCTCTTCTATGAGAGGAAAGGCTCTGCAAATGAGGGAGATACACATAAACCGTGTG
>NC_051405.1:29570905-29571500 GCF_015228065.2 Penaeus monodon
GAAACGTTTTAGTTGAAGAATATCTCTACACATAATAACAGTACGACTTAACTACATTCGTGTCTATTTCAGTATGTTTTTGACTGCACGCATTGCCCTTGAGTTTTTATATTTCTTTTCCTAAGTACAACCTTTCATCTTTTCCTGTTCATGTTATTTATTAAGTTTTCACTACCCCATTGATGAAAACAGTATAGTCTGCTTTCAAAAGTGTGCTTATCCCCACTGTATTTTCTCTTTCCCTCGAATATGAAATAGTGATCACCCTGCCAAATATGTTTAATTTCGGGTTATATTGGTATCTGCCTTAATATTGTGATTCCATCTTTTGTGTATATGCTGTAGCAATATGTTACATACCTCAGTATAATTTTCTTTTCGGTTTTATTTCCTATTTTTTTGTTTATCTGGTTGTGGTCGGTGTAAATCCACTAGGAATGTGTGCCTGCTTGTATCCTTGGCAGATTTAAATCCAAATTGTCAAAAATTTTATTTGTAATGAGTTCGACGGACATCATTTCTTGAAAACTGGTAACTGGGATATACGTAGATGATTCTCATGATTCCGTTTCTCCCTTTTCACGAGTACATTCAC
>NC_051405.1:29571545-29572008 GCF_015228065.2 Penaeus monodon
TTTATTGCATTGCTGTAAGACTACTTCATTGTATTGACCATAATGTATTGCAATGAATCGATTTTATGGTATTGTTATAATGCTGTATAGTATTTTATAGAATTTATTGTGTTTTGCCATACTTTCGGACTGCTGTTTTCTTCAGTGGATTAGCGTATTTTATTACTATAATTCTCCTATATCTCTTACAACGTATATTCAGATTTTCTTTTCTTTCTTCCCCATTTCTTTTTTCCCTTTTTGCACTTTCATTCCCCCTAAAGATGCATAACGTTTATTTCTGCCTATGGTATTAACTGTCAAGTTTTCTATTAAATGACATACTTTCTATCATACACTACTTCACCATAGTTGTTTTTTCACACACAGAGAGAAAGAGAAAGCCAGATACAAATGCAGAGAGATATACAAAAGGAAATGTGATATAAACATAGTGGCATGTAAGAGTAAGAATTTAATTCAA
>NC_051405.1:29572415-29573058 GCF_015228065.2 Penaeus monodon
AACGGATATTGAAATACTGTAAAGCCCACTAGAACTGGATTTTTTTTCTTAAGATAAAAGTGTCACCTGCAAGAAATGCATCTCCACTGACTGCAAACTGATTCAAGTCAGTATCTGTCATCGGTCTTTAGCAAGAAAGCAAAAAAAAAAAAAATACTGACACATTCAGTTACACATTTAACAATTTGAGAAATTATTAGAACGAAAATCAAATGCAAGAACAAACAGCTTTTAGTCAGGGATACTCTACTGACCATCTTCTAAATAAGAAAACGGTAAATATTATAGCATAGACCAACTTTACCCCCTAACCCTTAAGAAATATTTATATTTTACATTTTTGTTCCATGTACAGAAAGGTAAATGAAAAGTAATAAACGTAGTGACTCGTAGAGAAAAAAAAATGAGAAAATTATGCTTAGCTTCGGGGAAACAATGCAGACACCAACAAAATTTGAAATTATTAAATTCGCGAAGAAAGCCACGGTAATTATTTTAAAAATAGATAGATTGTTCATAAACTGACATGCTACATACAACTACCTGAAAACGAAACATCCATTAGTTAGTGTTCTTCAACAAATGGCTTGGAAGTATTACCAGCGAAAAAAATTAAACCTCAATAATCCATTGGAAAACTATT
>NC_051405.1:29573850-29574115 GCF_015228065.2 Penaeus monodon
CATTAACTATTGTGTCTCAACGTAATCTTTCTTACGGTTAAGCTTATTCAGTAAAGTCATCTTTCATTATCTATTACCGATCATATTTCATGAATTACTATTAATCGTAAATTATTGTGAAGAGATTTCGAACCACGTAAACTCATTATTTACAATATATTTTCATTCATTTCCTTCACCAACATCAACACAAAACACACAAAGCACAAAAGAAAACCCGACCGTCATATATCGCCCTAATCCTAACAATTGGGATGCAATAAAA
>NC_051405.1:29575040-29575275 GCF_015228065.2 Penaeus monodon
GTTAGTTCGAGGTCTGAAAATTATTGTAATAATTATATCTGTTTTATAATATTATTCTCTTTAATCTTTTCATGTTTTGTTTTTACTAGCATTTACATTTATCAAATATGCGTTTACGTTTTACTTTCCCCATAAAAACATCAAATTTAAATAGTAAAGTGCCCCTTGAATGTCGCCGTCAGTTTAACATAGAAAATGTTCCTTGAAAGGTAACTGAAGATTTTTTTTTTTACTT
>NC_051405.1:29575400-29575549 GCF_015228065.2 Penaeus monodon
ATAATCTACCCTCAAAATTCCTGAGTGAATAATTATTACAATTGAAAGTCAAAGGCAAGAACTCAAGCACAGACATAGACAGAAACTCAAGCACGTATACACACGATCTTAGTCTGAATGAAATCAGAAAGTTTTTACTCAAACACCCA
>NC_051405.1:29576069-29576452 GCF_015228065.2 Penaeus monodon
AAGATACACAGTAGAAATAAACTGATTGTCAAAATTATAGTTCCAAAAACGATGTGGAAAAAACGTTAAACCTGTTTTCAAATCGATCAAAAATGTTCAAACAAAAACAGGCGTTACTCTTGTTTTACACAATAAGTTTGAGAATACAAATGAAATTATATATCAGTAATATAACGGATGAAAAGTGAATGATGATAAATGAGGGAAGCCCATCAAGGTACACAAGTTTGTTTTATTGATATTATCTACATGTTTTATCTACAAATAAATATACTATATGGTCCATACACATATTCAAACCTGATTATGAAAAACAACCACAAAGGTGTATCTTTGAGATATGCAGTATCATATCAGCAAATGCTAAATTTTCAATTAGGTCA
>NC_051405.1:29577327-29577510 GCF_015228065.2 Penaeus monodon
TTATATATAATATGCACATATGAAGGGCGTAGCCACAAAACAAGGATGAGTCTGAGAGCTTTCACTCTTGTGCTTCGCAAAGGTGATTCTTTTAGTCTTATGAACAATACAACTCATTGGTGAACATTAGATATGAAGTTCACAATTCAAAATCGGTGAGTCATCCACTTAGTTACATCTCTG
>NC_051405.1:29578305-29578468 GCF_015228065.2 Penaeus monodon
ATCACCCTTATCTTGGATGAGACTTGAACAGACCTTCCAAAGATGCGAACAACACGAGAAAAGTCTCATTCTCCACAGGAATGTAGGAAAGACTGCTTAAATTCATACAAATAAATAAACATATAAATATTTGAAAAGGAAAACAGCCAAAGTAAGAAATGAA
>NC_051405.1:29579758-29579874 GCF_015228065.2 Penaeus monodon
ATTACCATGCCAAATATATAATCTACATATAGTTTACAATCTATCACTCAAGAAACGTACGGAAGCAAAAAGAACTAAATAATCTAATGAATATATTACTAGAATATCTATTTATT
>NC_051405.1:29580004-29580557 GCF_015228065.2 Penaeus monodon
CCTAGAACAAGTGAATCAGGTCACTTTCGGAATTATTTTCACAAGAGTTAATTTCAGTATATCCATTTGAAATATCCTCAAGAAATATATTTTTTAAAATTATAACCAATTGACATATTGTATGTACACCATAGTGATATTACAAAATCATTCAAAATATTCAATATATAATATAATGTTACAAGCAAGAGAGTATGGTCTTCTCGACCTCCAATCAGCATATACAGGTACCGTATCAAAACCTTTCTTTCTTTTCCCTGTTGCTTCCACATAAGTGGTCATTAAGATAACAGTACCTAAAAGTTAACAACTATCATCTATTTGACGGTGTGTGCATGAAATCTGGAAAATAAATAATTTTATTATTAGTAATAGAAGCTGACTGTTTTAAGATGTGTGTGGTTGTAACGGCAGCCAATCGCCTTCTTTAGTGAGTTTGTGATTCAAATCATATGCCTTATTGCACAGCATTTTGGTGCTCAAAGGTCTGCATAATCTACACATGCATAGCTGGATGATTTGTCTTTTCAGTGATATGCAATACATTTTCGAA
>NC_051405.1:29580593-29581886 GCF_015228065.2 Penaeus monodon
GAATGAAACAAGATTGGGCAGACAGTCCCTCTTTTAATCGCTTTGTTTCTACTGTAACTCCATCTCGTATATACTAAATTTTTGTTGCGACTAAGAGCCACATGCCTATGTGACCGAAAGAATACAATAAATTATCAATACGATTATTATTATCGATGGTAAAACAAATAAAAGTAAGGTAACAAACACAAATTTTAACAGGCCTTCAACGAAAACGAGGGAGCGAGACAGCGCCGCTACTTTTCCGTCCGCGACTCCACGTAAGTAACCGCGGGGAGGATCCTTTCAGTATCACTCGCATCACCAGCACCAGGCAGATCACTTGTTTCTCCGTACTTTCTCCATTAGAAACTACCTGTACAATGGCCGACGCCGCCCCCAAGAAGGACGCCAAGAAGAAGGCTGCCAAGCCCTCACACCCAAAGTACAGTGACATGATCGGCGCTGCCATCAAGGCCTTGAAGGAACGCAATGGCTCTTCTCGCCAGGCAATCCAGAAGTACATCGCCGCTAACTACAAGGTTGGTGACAGTTCCGAGGTCCAGGTGAAGCTTGCCCTGAAGAGAGGTGTCGCCAGCGGAGCCCTGAAGCAGACCAAGGGAACTGGAGCCTCTGGTTCTTTCAGACTCGCCAAGGTTGAAGCCAAACCCGCTCCCAAGAAGAAGCCTGCCGCAAAGAAACCCGCCGCCAAGAAGCCAGCAGCTAAGAAGGCCGCCAAGAAGCCCGCAGCTAAGAAGACCACCAAGAAGCCAGCAGCGAAGAAGGCCGCTAAGAAACCCGCAGCTAAGAAGCCAGCAGCGAAGAAGGCCGCCAAGAAGCCAGCAGCTAAGAAGCCCGCCGCCAAGAAACCCGCAAAGAAGCCTGCAGCCAAGAAGCCCGCAGCTAAGAAGGCAAAGAAATAAGCTGTTCAGTGCAAGACTAGGTTAAGGGCATCCAGCGGTGCGATCATCATGTTTCTGTAAGAAACAATAATTTATACCATTTAAACCTGACGTTCTCATGTACAAGATTTTTTTTTGTGTGTAAATATGAGTAAATATATATATATTTCATATTATCTACGCTTCTTAATCTCCCTGCCCACATGATTAACACTGCCTTTTATGGGTGAAAACCAAATTACATTCAAGTGCCAGCCAATCTATAAGAAAATTTTACAATCTCATTCCTTGGCGAAAGCAAATAAATTCGATTTTAAGGAATTTCCCAAAACTGACCAAATACATAAAAATTGAAGAATGTTGTAAGATACCAATACCATAAATAATAAATGAGCTCGCACCGAAGACCAAA
>NC_051405.1:29582326-29582438 GCF_015228065.2 Penaeus monodon
TGCAAGTAATTAATGTGTGTCTGTATTACCTTAAAGCTATAAGCCCACACATACAGGCAGACCAAAATGTATGCAATATGAACTTAAGTTAGTACACACCTTTTTCACAAAA
>NC_051405.1:29582998-29583235 GCF_015228065.2 Penaeus monodon
TCAATCATACATAAAAGCATTTCTAACGTACGTATATACACACAAACTGTAACTATAAATCCAGTGCATGTATTGTATCAGTGCAGACATGTAAGGTACATTTCCCGCCACATTCTTCGCCTCGAGGCATGAAGAGCCACGCCATCCGCCCCCCCCCTCTTCCAACTTCTCTCCCGCGCTCAATTTGATTTTCGCGCGCGCGGGAGGTGGCTAATGCCCTCCGCGACGAGCCGGGCT
>NC_051405.1:29583618-29583801 GCF_015228065.2 Penaeus monodon
GACATAGTCTAGAGACCTGTCAACGAAAAGAACTGTGATTACATTAGTTGTATCTAGTTATTAGTTACATCTAATTATCATTACTTACATCACCTTCGTTATATGAATAAAATTTATCTGATAAGAAAATAACGGACCTTTGCTTCAGTAAGGACGTAACGAGTTTCTGACACAATGATTTCC
>NC_051405.1:29585403-29585512 GCF_015228065.2 Penaeus monodon
CAAAAACGCAGCGGATGTGGCACTTCCTGGGTGGGATAGGTCTACAGGAAGAGGGAGCATGGAGAGAACGGCAATAAAGGCGGGAAAAATAGAAGAGAAGAAGCCCCAG
>NC_051405.1:29585592-29586706 GCF_015228065.2 Penaeus monodon
ATTCCTAACCCCCTGCTACAGCACCACCACCCTCCCCTCCCCTCCCCAATTCCTATTCCCACTATACCACATTCCTGTCCCCATCCCTGTTCCCACTACACCGCCCTCCTCTCCCCTACCCTATCCTGTCCTTCAATTTCCCGGTCCTCCCTCTTTTCTAGTTTCCCGTCTTTTATTATATTTCTTTTAGGCTTTCCCTCCCTTTCTACTTTGATTTCAATTTTTGGTTTCCCTGTGTATTCCTACGGTGACATTCTTTCTACGTACTGTATCTATCGTTTAAAAAGTCAATTTGCTTGATACTGTATATATGTATGAGTATCCGAGGACAATCGTATATAATCGTGTATGTGTGCTTGATTGCGTGTACGTCTACGGCTGTGTGAGTGGGTTTTGAAATACGCTCGCACTAAGCAAAAAGACAGACCAAAGCTATCGTATCCTCTTAAACACATTAGTGATTAAACAGGTCAAGAAAACCAGTTAATGGTAATGCTAACGTTGGGTGTTAATCCCCATTTCTCATTACCGTGGGCAGTTTCTTGGGGCTCTGTCATTGGCTGGTTGGAGTCACGTGATAAATATTTGAAACAAAATATTGTTTGGGTGCATGTCTTCCATTTGATCTATATTTCTAATACTTCCTTTATTCTGCGTTCTTGCATCGTCACCTACGACTCAACAACCTCTATTGACCAAGGGACAGTAATCGTGAAGACATATGTTGACAAAAGACAACAGCTGTTACAGCGCGGACCTCTTACCTCTACAACAGAATAAAGGATTGACTAATACCGTTATTTCATGAATTCTTATAATACTTACTTAATGATAGTGGTTAAAAATAAACTTAATGAACGTGATCAAATACTAAACACAACATATTTCATCCCAAAGTAGAAAAAATCATATCAGATATGAATCAACAGAACTCCTTCCCGCCAAGAATATAAATGAACGCGTGGTCACGTGACGACACCGCAGCCAATCACAGAAGACATAGGCCCTCGACTCCTCCACAGCCACCCCTATCCCCTACTTCACCCACTCTTTCTCCCGCCTTGTTTACGTCAGATGATGCCATTTCAAATTAGTTACTTTCTAGCAACAACAA
>NC_051405.1:29588750-29590303 GCF_015228065.2 Penaeus monodon
CTGCAAATGGATATAGAAACAGACGGATGCTTTGATATATTTTAAGCATGAGCATAGAGGCACATAATTGGAATACATTAAAGATAGTATCCACTGCTATGAATCTATGAATACATCAGTATTCATATATTCCAATTAATTAATTTAATCGCATTAATCTTTCCTTTACGATTTGCTCCTACAAAAATCCTAATGCGAACTGAATACTGAATGAATGCAACTTATTTGCACAGAAAGCTTCACTCTTCATAAATGAATATGGGTGTGTACATAAATAAACACACCCTTGGTAGCGGATGTGACTGGAGCCAGACTATACATGCAACTGTTTTGAGTTTCTTCAAGTTGTTCTTATGTTCACTGTGCAGTAAAAGTTGATTTTTAGAAAAATGTTTGGGTTTTACTGAAAAGACCTATAATCAGTGCTACACTGTGTTGAAACGAATCTTTAAAGTCGACATTTTAAAGTGAAAAAGGGCTATAAAAAAGAATATAATGAATGAGAAGGCGCAATCATCCTTATAATTGACAATTTTTACTGTTAGGGTATAATACGGTACCCTGCATAATGTATCACATGCAAGAGATAGATCTCAACTTTTGAATAATCGATTCAAAGAAAATAATATCAATGACGGTTGGTTTAAATGAGGCATAAAATAAAACATACAAACACAAAATATTTCTAACCCCAAACCATATAGAAAACGAGAACTGCTCGCTACGTTTCCGTCCGACATAACGCGTAAATAACGCGGGAGCTAAAATTTTGACATCATACGCACCCTAGACTTCAGCTCTACCATTCAAACAACTACCCAACTAATCCATATCAAAATGGCCGAAGCTGTGAAGAAGGCTCCTGCCAAGAAGCCCACCCACCCCCAGTACGCCGTCATGATTGCCGCTGCCATCAAGGCCCTGAAGGAGCGCACCGGTTCATCTCGCCAGGCCATCCTCAAGTACATCGTCGCCAACTACAAGGTCGGTGATGAGAAGAAGGCTGGCGTCCGCCTCAAGCTGGCCCTCAGGAAGGGAGTTACCAAGGGAACCCTGAAGCAGATGAAGGGAACTGGCGCCGCTGGTTCATTCAGACTGGCCAAGGACGAGGCTAAGCCTGCCAAGAAGCCAGCAGCTAAGAAGCTCGCTGCCAAGAAGCCAGCAGCTAAGAAGCCCGCTGCCAAGAAGCCTGCAGCAAAGAAGGTCGCAAAGAAGCCTGCTGCTAAGAAGCCAGCCAAGAAATAGATTTTCGGTGCCAAACAACCATAGTTCTTAAGGAAAAGAATATATATTTTATAGTATCAATTTTCTATTTATGTCAATGTATATATGTCAAAATAAATGTCTATTTTCTCTCTATACAACGTATATCAATTCCCATTTACAAACGATTTCCTAAATCTGAGTACTAAGACAAAAGAAATATAAGCATATTTATTGCTGAACTGTCCCTTTGACATGGATTTCAAGTTACACCTGAAAGAACCTGTCTGGTCATTACATTTACAACACTTTTACAAGAATATGCTCACACGAACTTCCATATATATGAC
>NC_051405.1:29590373-29590765 GCF_015228065.2 Penaeus monodon
GGAATATATGGCAACGCTTGGTTCAAAGTCCTCTTAACAGGCATCCTTTGTCTGGCAACGGTGTCTAGCGGCATCATAATCGTTCGTAATGCTTCCTCTTAACAACAAATAGTTTATCATATTCAACAAACCGAAAGAAAAAAAATTATCGCTAAACGCATATATAATCATAAGATTCACAGTTATCCGTAACTATCCTTTTCTCAGTCCCATAATCAAGCCATTTCAAAAATGCCAAACTGGGGGTGTGGGAGGGACGAAAGGCGGGTGGGAGTGGCGGGGAATTTGGCGCGTCGTTCGGTTCAGACTCCCGCGCGTTCCTTGCTCCCACAATAAAGCCTTTCGAACAGTTCTTCGTAATCGGCCAATACATTTACGGCCCGGGGAATTCT
>NC_051405.1:29591215-29591501 GCF_015228065.2 Penaeus monodon
AGAGCTATGATTTCATATACGTAGGTATAACTATATTTACACGAATTAATAAAATTCTAATTGCAAATGACTATCGCTTTTCATGTCATTGGAGGTTCTTTTGATGTAGGGATGCAGTTATCCTTATATATGTCCTTCAAAACTCAAAACAATTGTACTATTTTACTTGTGAAAAAAAACATGTTAGTAGCAGCAGTAGGTACTTCGTTTGTTCTGCTCCATTTATATGCTTCTATCTTATATTCTAGTTGAATATCCTATTTCAGTGCACCAATTGGAGTAAGTC
>NC_051405.1:29591936-29592353 GCF_015228065.2 Penaeus monodon
CTTGACGTTGGGCTGGGAGAGGAATTTTGCGTTTGTTTACCTGTTTCTCGTGGCAAATATGCTGTTCATATTCTCTCTGGTATTACTTACATTACTTTTTCGCGAAGATACATCATTAATCTACATAATTTTATATCATTCACCACTGAATACGATCCAGTTTATATAATATAGCAGTATAAGTACAAATAATGAGAAAAAGAAACCACAACCTCTTTTTGTTTTTTCCTTTTAATAAAGTAAGATCTTTTATTTTGATCTAAATCATATATCAATATAAAGGCAAACATGTCAGCTTTCTAAAGAGTAAGTCAAAGAAATGGGACTGTACTATATTTGGGTGAAAATCTTGGATTAAATAAAACATACAAACACAGATTACTACTAACTTTAACGCAGATAGAAAACGAGCACCAA
>NC_051405.1:29594022-29594578 GCF_015228065.2 Penaeus monodon
CAGTGGAATATAAGCGTAAAATCTAAATGATAGTCGCCCTGAAAATGGGTGTGAGCCTGGAGATGTAATGAGAGGAAATGTTTGTTTCTTTTCATTTTTTCGACGGCAAATGTGCAGTATTTTTTATCCCTCATGTTGATCTTATACCTTTATCCTGAAGCCAAATTGTTATACTTCAAACTCATAGAGGATAAAACATAGTATTTTACTTTATTATATAGATATGTTACTTTAAATACGAATTATGTGTTGAGCATAGCAGGACCTCATTGCAAATATATGTTTTTAAGAGTTTAGGAACTTCTAACTAGATCTAAATAATATACCTACAAAAAGAGAAATATATCAGCTTGGTAAAACTCATATCGTAAAAATGGAATTGACCAAAAGATCGGCTAAATTTTTGGGTAAAGTAAAACATACAAACACAGTTTACTCCAAACTTTCACCCAAACAGAAAACGGGGGCCATTGTTGCACGCTACGTTTCCGTCCGCGAATGTTGGAAAGCCAACCAAGTATGGAGTTAACAACGTTCTAATTATAGTTGCATACAA
>NC_051405.1:29596577-29598069 GCF_015228065.2 Penaeus monodon
GGTAAACGTTCTGATAACAGGGGAGTGCGTGCGACGCGGCGATAAAACCTTTGAGTTTGTTTACACTCTTCTGTTGACAAATATGTAGTCCATGTTTTTTCTCTGATTATTTTTATCAGTTTTTTTGTAAAAACTGATAATCCTTTTACAAACTTAATGATGTTTAACAATTGTATATATCGCTGTTATGAAAATATATTGCTTTACATACGAATATTATGAACTTCGATCCCAAGACCTCATTCACTTTCATGTTTTTAAAAGTTGCAGGTTAGGTAACAAGACATAAATAATGTACCTCGATAAAGACCAACATATTAGCTTCTCAATATAGAAGTCGAAGAAAAGGTTTACATCATATTTAGTCTCTGAATTTCATAAACATAAAACATACAAACACAAATTCGGTCGACTGAAACCATATAGAAAACGAGAACCACTACCGCTCGCTACGATTCCGTCCGCGTCGGCGGGTAAGAACCGTGGGTCAGATTGGTTTTTCATCACTTACCTCTGAGAAGTCCTGAACTTACCACGCTAATCCTAGCAATTCTTACCAAATCACAATGGCTGAAACCGCTGCCGTGAAGAAGGCTCCTGCCAAGAAGCCCACCCACCCCCAGTACGCCGTCATGATTGCCGCTGCCATCAAGGCCCTGAAGGAGCGCACCGGTTCATCTCGCCAGGCCATCCTCAAGTACATCGTCGCCAACTACAAAGTCGGTGATGAGAAGAAGGCTGGCGTCCGCCTCAAGCTGGCCCTCAGGAAGGGAGTTACCAAGGGAACCCTGAAGCAGATGAAGGGAACTGGCGCCGCTGGTTCATTCAGACTGGCCAAGGACGAGGCTAAGCCTGCCAAGAAGCCAGCAGCTAAGAAGCCCGCTGCCAAGAAGCCAGCAGCTAAGAAGCCTGCAGCCAAGAAGGCCGTTAAGAAGCCTGCAGCCAAGAAGAGCCCAAAGAAGCCCGCTGCTAAGAAGGTTGCAAAGAAGCCCGCTGCCAAGAAGCCTGCAGCAAAGAAGCCCGCAGCCAAGAAGGTCACAAAGAAGCCTGCTGCCAAGAAGCCAGCAAAGAAGTAAACGGCTTCTAGTGCAAGACAATCTTAGTTTGTAAGGCAGAGTTATTTATTTTAATATAAGGACGTTCTCATTTACAAAATGTAGATATGTAAATAATAAATCTCTATTTTATCAAAAATGTATTTATATTATTCCGCAACTGCTCATCAATTATGAAAATTACATATCCACGTATATTCGATGATTCAAACTGAAAATATACATTGGTGTCAGCCTAAGCTACAAATGGTAAATTATACACGAAAAAGTCAAAATTCACATTACACCTACATCAACCGTGATAACGATTCATGACAGAAACATTAAAATATATCCGATTACTATTATGATTTATATTACTCCAAATAGTTCGTTCAGTAACTAGGTGGTGCGGCATCTATATCTGTGATGCTCTAATGTACTTAAATATATCCTTT
>NC_051405.1:29598411-29598509 GCF_015228065.2 Penaeus monodon
AAACATAAATGTACACCTATCGATCTACAGATTGACATATATAAACACAAGTGAATATGCACACATACGTACAAATAAAACGAAAGTGTTTAGATGAC
>NC_051405.1:29598651-29598869 GCF_015228065.2 Penaeus monodon
CACCCATAGTCCAGTTCCTGAGGATGCCAGCTGTAGGAGTATCTTCTCCATACATCTCCATATTGTTCCTCCTTCCGCAGGAAAAAAAAAGGTAAGAACCACGCTGAGAAAATATTAAATGCTATTTCTAGAACTATTTTCTTCCCACTTCCCCCCTAAGGTGTTGGCTCTGTTCAGTTCATCCATTCAGGCGAGACCCCGTAAATGCACCTTCCTTT
>NC_051405.1:29598893-29599189 GCF_015228065.2 Penaeus monodon
GTAGTTTTTACACACACCTATTCACGGGACTACGTTCTCTCCCAGGGTCTGGATGGTGATTATATATGCACAATAACGTCTCCTGTAGCTTCCTGATAACTTTGCAATCAAAGAAATGGAAGTTTGACATTCCATTTTATTGCGGGATTTCTAGAATACCTTTTTATTCAATGATTTCTTTATCTTTCAGGAAGGGAATAAAACAAAGAAAAACAAAATCTAAATAATTTGACCAAGACGTTTCCTGTCACAACCCCGCGGCACAAAAAAAAAATCTTGTACTCTTAAACAATACG
>NC_051405.1:29599366-29599498 GCF_015228065.2 Penaeus monodon
CTTTAATGTCTTCTTTATCATTCAAGTAGGCGATAAGGGAAAGGAAAACAATATCTAAAT
Organism: Penaeus monodon; assembly: GCF_015228065.2. Taxonomy (NCBI): domain Eukaryota; kingdom Metazoa; phylum Arthropoda; class Malacostraca; order Decapoda; family Penaeidae; genus Penaeus; species Penaeus monodon. Next base: position 29,599,427 of record NC_051405.1, read on the forward strand.
AATACGACCAAGATGTTTACGGTCATACACCAGCAACGTAAAGCAAGACAAAAAAATCTTGTACTCTTAAAA
>NC_051405.1:29600192-29600551 GCF_015228065.2 Penaeus monodon
TAATATAAATAAGGAACGACTTGCATGGTCCGCCAGTCACTCTCGACTCGCCATGAGCTAGAATTTCCGGTATAGGCGTACCAACTGCACTTGAGGTCGTTGGGTGTGTTGGTGGGCTCTGTATCCAACACAGGTTCTGAATGCATGCCTTACGAGGCAATAATTTTAATTACTAATGTCCAAATAAAGGCCATAATATTAAACTTTAGTTCATATATACCAAGCTTTATCATGTTTTTATTGCTCACGAAATGGTAAAACTTTTTTTTTCTTAATAAGAAAGTGAGAGCATTCATGCTTTCATTTACGTTTCCAGTCACAAAACATTATATAGAAATATCTAAAGCCTGTTTCAAAAT
>NC_051405.1:29600629-29600844 GCF_015228065.2 Penaeus monodon
AGGCGGGTTAATTGATGGGGGGAGGGTGGGCTACAGAGAAGTTGGCCGTGGGGGTAGGGGAGTAAAATTCCCGCGGTTTTGTCCATGCCCTTGCCTTTGACACTATTCGGTGGGTAAGTTACGCAAGGGAATTGCTTTTTTTATGAAGGCAGACATTCCAGAGAGGTAGGCATACACGGTGTGGAGAAGGATGCGGGTTATGGAGGGAAAGAGGG
>NC_051405.1:29600974-29601156 GCF_015228065.2 Penaeus monodon
TAAGAGGTGAAAGTCAGAGAGGGAGAGTAAGAGAGAGGCAGGGAGGGAGAAGGGTGAGTGAGTGAGAGGGGTGAATAACAGACAGACAGAGGGGGGTTAGGGAGGAAGGGAGAGGTGGACACAAACTGAAAGGGAGATAGATAAAGAGGTTAATAGACTGTGAGAGAAAGATAAGTAGATAG
>NC_051405.1:29601264-29601584 GCF_015228065.2 Penaeus monodon
GGAAGCAGAGGGATGTTTGTAAAGAGTTCGACAGTCGGTGGGTAGAGGGGATGGGGTACGAGAGTATGTGGAGGGGGGTGGGAGGAAGAAGAGCTGACGATGGGGGTGGGGAGGGGTTTACAGGACAGAGGCGGACTCTTGGCGCCAAATTCAAATTCTCGCGCTCCCGCCGCCCGCCGATAAACTCGGGTCGTTATCACTCTCATAGCCTTTGAATCGGTTCAGCGCTGAGTTGACGTGGCTGATCTCAACTTACCCACTTAATACGTTAGCAACAATATATGTACAAATTATGAGCAGTATCAACTATTGCACTATTT
>NC_051405.1:29602752-29602825 GCF_015228065.2 Penaeus monodon
AATCAGAAACAATTTCAAATCTTTGTACTCTCTTTGCATTGTTATATTTTCTTACTTTCTTTTTCTCTTCTTC
>NC_051405.1:29602863-29603447 GCF_015228065.2 Penaeus monodon
ACCCGGCATAAACATGCATAAGGGCGCCAATCCCATGAACGTGGGGGGAGGCCTGCATGAGACGGTGAGTAAGGGGGGTGAGGTAGAGGGAGTGGCGTGAGGTCGTATCACCCCCCCCCCTTTCCCTTCCCCTTCCCCCCTCTCATCCCAAACCAGACGACCGTACTGATGACTCATGCTCAGCCATGGTGTCTGAATGAATCAAGGAGTGAATTTTTTCTTCCTGTTTATGTGCATTTTTCGAAACCACTGCATATTTATCAAACTTGGACACTGGGTACACTCATGCTCAGAGGGATGGTGTGAGGGTGAGTGTGTGTGCTCCTATATAACTACATATCCGTCAGTTTTACCTATCAATACTACAGTTTGATTATGCAAATGCCCGTTTCATAATGGAGACATAAGTTTACTTTCTATAAGCATTATTTCCTGGATGTGAACCAGGAGGGAGGCTCGCCTTTGCATTCAAAATAATGTTATTTATAATCTATTCCCAAATTTTGTTTATAAAATAAGTATCTAAGAAGACATCGCAGTCTACCAATCTATCAGTCTACATATCTACACATGCACGCACGCAA
>NC_051405.1:29603648-29604186 GCF_015228065.2 Penaeus monodon
AGCGCGTTATATATATCAGTCAATTACGGTTGAATGTCTGTATCAATATTCTACAACTGAATATCTGTATATCTAAAGGTGAAACCAGCTAGAGGAGCCTCTTTCCCAATTTCCAAATATCTAGATCTCTGAACTACGTTTTTTTTCTTTCTTTCTTAATAAGTGAACTCAAAACACTCGGGGCTGAGTATGTTTACAACGTCAGGCGGGAAACTGATTTGAAGCCCGGGCTGCTCGCTGATTGGCTGCTCGATGTCACGTGACCAAGCGTTTGAAACATGTCGCGCGTGTATGCCAGAGCACAGAGCGAGTTTCAACCTATTACCCCATAATCGTTCTAACCAAATTATTATCATATGCATGCTGTCAATGAATTCCTGAGATGACGTTCATCAAAAGTGACATATCTATTAAAGTCACGATGTAATTGTAACGGTAATTCATATAGTAACGTATCATTGTCAACTCCCTTGTCTCTACTGTTACTTATTATCTAATAATCCGTTATGGCTTAATCTTGCTTCCTCTGGACTGAATA
>NC_051405.1:29605405-29607278 GCF_015228065.2 Penaeus monodon
GAAATGAGTGAAACAAATATCATAACAAAATAAACTGACTTATCAGTAAATCAAGTATAGCTAAAGGATCTAAAGCAAACTCATAACCCTTCATGTCCTAGGCCAAGGTAAGGTCAAATAACGGTGAGGTGTGAAAACCCGGCCATGATTACGATCAAATACTCCTTATCTGCTTTACTAAGTTATGTAAACAAACATATGATCACTCAATCAGTGACCTCGTATGGCTAAAAATAATAATTGGACGATTTCTTGACGATAGAAGCAAAAATACATATATTGCAAAATTGATAAGCGTAATGGGGGCATATCTTGATGCGTCTGAGTTTGTTCGCTTAATATACCCCGTTATGGAGCCACAAGTACAATGAATGGGATAAGTAATTTCTTGTATATTTTAAGTAGAAGAAGTATGCTTTCAAAGTACCACAATTAGAAAAATAAAGAATGATTACTAAATAAGATATTGTATATTTAATATAAAGGTGAAAAGCAGGGAATTACAGTCGTCCTGTTTTAGTAAATCATAGCTATAATGTCGCTGACTGTAATCGTATCATTCCTGTACAGGACTCGAGACAAATATATCTGCTATAAGGTTAAAGCAAATAAAATGCAATTAATGTAAAGTGGATATAAGTACAAGTAAAATAACAGAAAGAACAAACACAAAATGCCGCGGCCGCCTCAATGAAAACGAGGGAGTACCTGCGCAGCGCTACTATTCCGTCCGACTCTCTACGTTTGGCCCGCTGGAGCCAAACATTTTCATCATTCGCTCTCAGCGTTACAGGTAATCTTACGGTACTTTATCAGTCCAACCAACCGATAACCTTATTCGCAATGGCTGAAGCTGCTGCCGCTCCTGCTAAGACTGCCCCCAAGGCTGCAAAGGCCAAGAAGCCCGCTGCCAAGCCCACCCACCCCAAGTACAGCGTCATGATTGCTGCTGCTGTCAAGGCCCTGAAGGAACGCACTGGGTCATCTCGCCAAGCCATTCTCAAGTACATCCTCGCCAACTACAAGGTCGGAGATGAGAAGACCACTGGTGTTCGCCTCAAGCTGGCCCTCAGGAAGGGTGTTGCTGACGGTTCCCTGAAGCAGATGAAGGGAACTGGCGCCGCCGGTTCCTTCAGACTGGCCAAGGAGGAGGCTAAGCCAGCCAAGAAGGCCCCTGCAAAGAAGACCGTAGCCAAGAAGCCAGCAGCTAAGAAGACAACCGCTAAGAAGCCAGCAGCCAAGAAGGCCGCCAAAAAGCCAGCTGCTAAGAAGGCCGTCAAGAAGCCCGCTGCCAAGAAGCCTGCCGCTAAGAAGCCCGCTGCCAAGAAAGCCGCTAAGAAGCCAGCAGCAAAGAAGCCCGCTGCCAAGAAGTAAACTCCCCTAAGTTCAAATGTATTAATCCATATGGTCTCATGTCATATTACTCATAAGTAATGAAAAGTTCAATTTAGGTTTAAGGACACCTTATAAGGTGTGATGCAAATGTTTCTCTAAGAAACCAACTATATTTATGTATTGTCTTAGACGTTCTTATACACAAGATGTAGATATGTATATAAAATATATATTTTATCACAAATCAACATTGTTTATTCCAACCTCTTACAAATGTATAACGGGTAATGCTATTTACATTTGTAGTAAAAGTAATGCAAAAAAGGATATACTTCATTCATAAAACACTGTTGTTTAACAACATAAACTTTAATTAAAAGTCAATAATTCGATGGAAGTATTACTTATAGTACAAATATTACGATGATATTGATTAAGATTTACTTGTAATGAACATTCTTAATGCAATATACCACTTATCGACGCACACACACATATATGTTAATATTTACTATACGCACACATATATATACTCTCC
>NC_051405.1:29609710-29610139 GCF_015228065.2 Penaeus monodon
CGAAATCAGCTAGTTGAAAAGGGGCATCTCCGCTGTAGTGACGGCACCGATTCGGTAAAGAGCAGATGCCCGGATCCATACATTACCATGGGTATGGCCACCTGGCCCTTTGTACGGGTATGGGCACCAAATGAGAGAGGGAAAAGAGATTACGCTGTGATTGGTTGCTTGATCTCATGTGACCGCGAGCGTCCATTTTGGCGCGCATTTGACGTGCAGTTCTCAAACAATAACAACCGCAGCATTGTGCCCTGGGATGCATTGTTGCAGAGATCGAGGAAGGGAGCGGTGTCCTGGCGACTTTGCAATTTTAAAGATGAAATTTTTGCTAGATGGCTGGATGACCAACAGTCAAAGCAACTAAAAAAATAGGAATACAATTGTTTTCTAAGATGTATACTAGTGTACTGTAACGCTATGTATTTTCCC
>NC_051405.1:29610555-29611098 GCF_015228065.2 Penaeus monodon
CACAGTAATTCAACACAAATAATACTGGAAACATAGGACCGTAACAGGCGAAGCAGACGATGCTGGGAGAAGCTACAGTATATCAAATTTACGAACATAAATGGCAAACCATGTTAAATTAAAGTACTATAACACAATGGTATGGCAGCGAAAAATAATAACGATAATGATTATGAAGGTGACGATGATTATTACAAAAACAATTCAAAATATTTGGAATAAGAATAAGATATCACTTACTAGTAATAAAAATATTACTGGTAATAAGAAATATTACTAGTAATAAAAAATCTTAATACTAATAATCTGAAAATTATATTAATAGTGATATAAAATATAAAATCAAAAGTAAAAAAATATAAAATCAAAAGTAAAAAAATATAAAATCAAAAGTAAAAAAATATAAAATCAAAAGTAAAGAAAATATAAAATCAAAAGTAATAAAAATATATCAAAAGTAATAAAAAATATATCAAAAGTAAAAAATATAGATCAAAAGTAAAAAAAAATATATCAAAAGTAATAACAAATATACGACAAGTA
>NC_051405.1:29611177-29611688 GCF_015228065.2 Penaeus monodon
AAGTAATAAAAAAAAATTAAAAGTAATAAAAATATGAATGACAATTCCTATAAAAAATACAACCAAGAATTACCCCCTAAAAGACACTGTATTAACGCGAAATAAACCGCTTCAAGCGAGAGCCATAGAAGGGCGTCACTACGTAAACACTGTAGGAGGCAGCTCTCTGATTGGTCGTCGCAAGTCACGTGACCAAACACAAGCACAATTCGACGCGGGTTTGAAAGGCCAGAATGCGCGGGAAGTCGATTCTGTTGTTTTCGGAATTTGATGTTTGTCTGTTTTTTTTTTATCTGATTAGTTTCAGAATTTGAAATCCATATGTTTATTTTCCTGTTAGATCAAGTTTCTTTCCTTGTGTTAATGGCCACAAGTTACTTTTTCTATTATTTTAGATTAAACTTAGTTTCCTTATTTGAATGGTAGATTATTTGATATAAATAAAGGGGTAGGCTGAATTGTATCCCGAGGTTAATGATAATATGCGATTTTCCACATTTATTAAGCTTAA
>NC_051405.1:29612244-29615372 GCF_015228065.2 Penaeus monodon
GCAGTCAAAAAATACCGGAAACAGACCAGAAAGGGTAAACTTAAAATAAATATCAAAACCGGAAATTACCGATAATTCTTTAAACGTCTTGCATCCTTTAAATCATCAAATATACTTCCGATTAAACACGAAATAAATATATAACCAAATATGGTAATCATAAATTAGGCCGTTATATTTAAACTACTACCTGACTGATTAATAGCATGTATGTCGTCTGACCTTTTGAATACCTACACATTCTTGCATGTGACCTCAAGTAACCTTGAAACGAGGACTTAATTACATCTATAATTCTTTTTTTTTCTGAAAGCATCCCAAACACCCTTCTAACTTAATCTGGGAAATTCGAATGGAAACTGAAAAAAATAAATTATTCTGACAAAACGGGAAAATAAATTTGAATTGTTGATTACATTTAAGACTACCCTTCAGTCACGAGACAGATCCTTGAAAATTATCAGAAAATGGTAGGACGGATAACTAAGCTCTCTTCTCTGGATATAAATACTACAGACTTTAATAAAATTCATATATACATAATACTGAGAAGCAATTTTTAGTATAAATAATATTAACAATACTGCCAATACAACACTTCATAAGCTTCTTTACTACAGTTGCTATAACCATGTGAATATATTAACCAACAAACTATACATAATACTACTAAATAAATACGAAGAACAGTATTACAATGAGTATTATAATATAATAATGTTTAAACGTATAATATTATAACTTTTTAAACGTATAAGTTAACTTGTGTTATACCCATCGACAACGCCTATGCGTTTTCGTGTGAGTCTAGTTAACAGTGATAGTGGTGTTTGTTTACCTCCAATTGTATTTACTTGGACGTCGTTTTAATATCTGACTTACCCTGTTAAACATATTTATATATATTAACGTGCTTAAACAAATTCGTGGAAATTAATGCGCATTTGATGTATAGTTGAGTAATTTCTACATTTCTAAAATTACTGGACTTTTTCTTGATTATTATGAGTTTGTTTATGGTGATTGTCTGGCTTTTTCTTCTTCAAAATTAGTGTATATGTAATCATTACAGATCACAATACCTTCCTGATATATTTATCTATGTGTTGACTTTGACAAAATTTAAAAGTGACATTAAGAAAGGATATATTAGAACATAGAAGAATATAATGAAAGAATTATCACAATCATCTGTATTCACGTCCTTGTATCTTCACACTCAGGTATCGGAGCGACCTAAATTTTAGCTTAAAATAAAGCTCAAAATCTGGACTATTGAGAATACATCAAAAACCAAATGTACGCTTTCGCAATAAGACACAAGATTTGATGTAACTGACCGAACAAACACAAAATTACGCGAGGCATCAATGAAAACGAGGGTGCGCGTTGGGCCCGCTACAATTCCGTCCGCTCGCCTGCGTAAATATTCGTGGGTCGCTGGCCGCTGGCATCACTCGCATTTCGAGCTCAAGGCGTCAACAGCAATCCATTCACTCAACCAACCAATACTCTATCATGGCTGCTGAAGCTACCGCTAAGAAGGCAAAGAAGCCTACCCCAAAGCCCACCCATCCCAAGTACAGCGTCATGATCGCCGCTGCCCTTAACTCCCTGAAGGAGCGCAACGGTTCCTCCCGTCAGGCTATCCTGAAGTACATCCTCGCCAACTACAAGGTAGGAGAGACCACCACTGGCGTCCGCCTCAAGCTGGCCCTGAGGAAGGGTGTCGCCGAAGGCTCCCTCAAGCAGATCAAGGGAACTGGCGCCGCTGGATCCTTCAAGCTAGCCAAGGCCGAGCCTGCCGCTGCCACAGGAACCCCCAAGAAGCGCGGAAGGCCCGCCGGCAAGAAGTCCGCCGCCTCTGCCAAGAAACCAGGCAGGCCCGCCGGTAAGAAGCCCGCAGCCAAGAAGCCCTCTGGAAAGAAACCAGGCAGACCCGCAGGCAAGAAGAACGCCAAGAAGCCAGGCAGACCCGCCAAGAAGTAAACTTCGACATAATCTCAAACCCCTAGTGTAAGGACATCTGTATAGGTGTGAACAATGTGTTTCTTAAAGAAAATGCAATTATTTTATAACTTTGACGTTCTCATTTACAAAATGTAGATATGTATATACTAATAAATATCTATTTTCTCATTTTAATGCCAGTTTGTTGTATCCCTTATGATAATCCCTAATCAGTGTTACTACAATTATCTTTTTTCCTAAACACTTGAATACTTGTTAAATAGTAACAGTTTAATTTAATGATACATGATCTAATTGAAAATAAGCTGATAATACTAAAAGCACTTACGTTAAAGAATTCAGGTGTTCAATTCACATACCCTGTTTCACAAACTGTAACTGTAAGGAAAAAGAGCCAAGTCATTTAAACCTCTAGTACAGTTTCACATTGATTACGATATATCTAAAGGAAGTGCGCTCCCAGTTGAAAATGAGATACTCTACAATAATCCCTAACCAGTGCTACTACAATTAACTTTTTTATTCAATAATACTTGAAAACAATTTAAACTAACTAAATGTAACCCTTAATACTACAACAAATAAACTGATAATACTTAATTTAAAGAATTCAGGTGTTTATTACACATACCCTGTTTGACAAACTACTACAATGCAGTTTAAAGGCATTTAAACCTCTAGTACAGTTTTATTAAATTAACATCTCGGAGACATTTAAACACATTAATTGCCATGTTACTAAAGGAAGTGCGCTCCCAGTTATTCAAAAGTTAAAAAGCTGGAGAAGTGAACGCCAACAGGTATATCAAATCCCTGATTGGTGGATGGAAGTCACGTGACCACGCGCTTCAAATAGTACACCGATGCGGTTCGACCTCCCACTTGGGACGGATTGGAAACAGCCGTTGGTCCAAAACCCATAAATACAGCCTTATAAGTAAACCTTAATACTTAATATAATTTTTAAAATATTAACCTTCACAAAACTACAATTTAGTAATACGTGTACTGTTTAATCTCATACAAAACATTAAATTAACATATAAACATGTCCATTGCACACATTTATATATATTTTAAAACCTTACAAAGACCGAGCGCGCACACACAAAAATACATGTGCACACACAACGGTCCTGGATTTGGAGTTTCCCAAG
>NC_051405.1:29617518-29618144 GCF_015228065.2 Penaeus monodon
CAATCGTATAAACTAGCATCATCGCCCTTTCGGAAATGCCAAACAGGGTTTTAAGACAATTCTAACTAACCGGAAATCAGAATAGAACTCCGTGGTATCTTTTCCTCGCCATGAATTCAAGGTGGAGTGAGGTAACAAGATAACTTTTTTCTATAAGTTTAGCCATGAAAGATGTTATTATTAATTCTTACACCGCTTTTTTCAATCCAAATTCTAAAACCGAACTTTTCCCGTTAAGAGTGAATATATAAACAAAATAGAGTAATATTTTTGGCAAGTATGAAGGTTAAGAATGCACCAATAGCAGTACTAATTTACCTACAAGTATAAAAAAGACCGCCCCAGGTTAACTACAGTGGTGTCAAACACTCGCGCATAAATAAGAATAATAAATTTCAATTGACCAAAGCCGATAGTGATCCTGGAAATCTACAGAACACATGGAAACCAATATATACACTATATACGTTCCATGTGCTCGTGTATACAATGATGTGCTCCGTGCCTCATATTGTATATCAATTATGCTACGTGATTCTGTGATATGCTTATCGCCTCTCAACATAACACTTATCATCGCCTTACCATATGTTTTTGAGAGAGAGAGAAAAACGTTAATTTTTGTC
>NC_051405.1:29618225-29618733 GCF_015228065.2 Penaeus monodon
ATAAAATGCGCATCAGTCATTCTGTCAGTCACTCCCACCCTTCACTTCGTCGGTACATATTTTCATTCTGCATTTAGAAAAGAACATATTTGCTTGTGTAGAAAATTCTTTAGGTTCCCATCTTTCTTTGTTTTTTACTGACATTTAAAAATGAATAAACACTTGTGTCCTAAACTAAATGTTCCTCGGCCCAGATATCTTACTATGAACAAATTAAGGCGTTTCATATTGTTATCCTTAAAAGTTAATATTTCTTTATTCGAGTAGCATCATTGTGGTGAACCTCAACAACATTTTCCCCCATATTCTCATTTTCACGTGTTTCCCCCTAACCAGTTATGGCATTACCCACTTTCTATGACCCCTGTCAATACCCCGCGAACAAACCCGCTTTCTTTATTCCCTTTTCCTCTGTGTGAGAATAATATAAGCTTTCAAATTATTAGATTCCCCAAGTTCCATGTAATGACGTTACTGCTAGGCTCACAAAAGTAAGTGCAACTAATGT
>NC_051405.1:29619915-29620342 GCF_015228065.2 Penaeus monodon
ATTAACCGTAGCTGCGTTATGATCATTATTCGGCGAGCAGAATAATTATGAACCTTAACAGCATTTCCCTTGTTTCCTAATTCCCTGAGTTTCCCCAACATACTGTAAATAGCCCATTTTCTATGAACTGTAGCATGATCTCAAAGGATACGATTTTCCAAAATACATGTAATGACGTTTCTACTAAGAGGCTGACTCTCATAAAATATAAATGTTTAAATGTTCAGCAGCAGCAAACATTTATGAGTAAACAAAACGAATTAATATAAAAAAAATGATTAAATATTACAATAGAAATAAGGAATATAAGAGCTGAATTAAATAGTATTAAAATTGGTTTACAATAGAGTCTGGGTAAGACAACCTTCGGGTATGTAGTACAACAATAAAGTGCAACATGACAATGTTAATTGGAATCCATCCCTCC
>NC_051405.1:29620831-29620896 GCF_015228065.2 Penaeus monodon
AGATTAAATCATGTATGAATAAAAAATATAAAAAATAGTAAAATATAAAAAATAGGGAATAAATA
>NC_051405.1:29620959-29621242 GCF_015228065.2 Penaeus monodon
ATTAACCGTAGCTGTCGTTAATAGATCATTATTCGGCGAGCAGAATAATTATGAACCTTAACAGCATATCTCTTGTTTCCTAATTCCCCTGAGTTTCCCCAACATACTGTAAATAGCCCATTTTCTATTAATTGTGGCATGGTCTATAACGTAATATAAGCTTTCAAAGGATACGATTTTCCAAATTACATGTAATGACGTTTCTACTAAGAGGCTGACTCTCATAAAATATAAATGTTTAAATGTTCAGCAGCAGCAAAACTATTTATGGAGTAAACAAACG
>NC_051405.1:29621297-29622117 GCF_015228065.2 Penaeus monodon
GAGGCGTGAATTAAATAGTATTAAAATTGGTTCACAATAGAGTCTGGGTAAGACAACCTTCGGGTATGTAGTACAACAATGAAGTGCAACATGACAATGTTAACTGGAATCCATCAATCATAGAAAAACAATCAGAAAAATAATAGTTATAATAATTAACTTACCTTCAGAAGTTGCGGTTGATGAAATGAGTAAACACTAGTTTTTCTTTCCAAGTAAAAATAAATTCACCAGTCACAGTAAGAACAAAGAAGTGAAAAGAACAGCAGAAATGCACAACTAATCACAGTGAAAATTAAACTACTAATAACAAAATAATGTATCATCTTGGGTCATGAGCATCTGTTTACTCATGGCACCTCTTCGCTGATTGGCTGTGAGCGGCGAGGAGGGCGGGGCTAAGTACCTTCCGGAGTCTGTCGGTTATTTCTCCCAGTCTAATGATCGTTTTTTTTTTATTTCTCTAAATTCATGTATTTTTAGCATCTTTTATCATTTGTCATAATTAAATAACCCTTAAATACCCAGTGCTTAACTAAAATGAGTTCTGTAAGACATCAATATTTATACCTTTCTCTGAATATCAAAAGGTGCTGTTACAGTGCCTTGTTCCCACCCTCGCCTGGCGCCTGTTGTCCTAATGTAACCTTATCGCAGAGTAAACATCAGTACTTTTTACCTACGTGTGAAATCTTATCATACAGCTGAACTGATACTAAGAAATTGTGTTAGATTAAACTATATGTAATGTAATGCAGCTGAGGTCGATCGCAATAAGAGTTTCGTAAATGTAAAAGCAGGAACTTTCCTTTGGTGCCAT
>NC_051405.1:29622886-29623878 GCF_015228065.2 Penaeus monodon
AAGAATGATAAAATATAAGAAAATAAGAATAAATCTCGTCCGCTACCTCCACCCTCCCTTTCCATATGTTATCTTTCGCCCCCTTCTCCTCTCCCTCTCGCTATTGCTTTCTCGCCCCCCTATTACCCTCTCCCTTTCTCTGTCTATCTTTCTACTTCTCGCTCATTCCCCCCCTCTTACTCTCGTTTTCTCTCCCACTCCCTCTCTAGGCCATTGAATCTCTACTTACCATCAGAAGTGGCGGTTGACGGAATAGCATCATGAGTAAACACTTGTTTTTTCTTTTCAAATAAAAATAAAACCACCAGTCACAGTAAGAACAGAGAAGTGAACAGCACAGCAGAAATGCACAACCACAGTGAAAACTTAACTACTAATAACAAAATAATGTATTATCTTTGGTCATGAACACGTGTTTACTCATGGCACCTCGTCGCTGATTGGCTGTGAGCGGCGAGGAAGGCGGGGCTACGTACCTTCCGGAGAGTCTGTCGGGTATTTCTCTGTCTGATGATCGTTTTTTTTTCGAATTCTAAATTTTTGTATTCTGTATTTTTAGCATCTTATATCGCTTGTCATAATTAAATAACCCTTAAATACCCAGTCAACAGTGCTTAACTAAGATGAGTTCTGTAAGACATCAATACTTATACCTTTCTCTGAACATCAAAAAGGTGCTGTTACAGTGCCTTGTTCCCACCTTCGCCTGGCGACTGTTGTCCTAATGTGACCTTATCGAAAGAGTAAACATCAGTACTTTTTACCTATGTGTGAAATCTTCTTATCATACAGCTGGACGCAAGGAAATACCAAGAAATTAAGTTAGATTAAACTATATGTAATGTAATGCAGCTGAGATCGCTCGCAATAAGTTTCGTAAATGTAAAAGCAGAATCTACACATCGCAAATATGATGAATTAGGGTACGTACTTACCTTCATCAGTGACAGTTGACGGATTCGCATCATGAGTAAACACTTGTTTTACTTTCC
>NC_051405.1:29623910-29624017 GCF_015228065.2 Penaeus monodon
AATGAACAGCACAGCAGAAATGCACAACTAATCACAGTGCAAACTAAACTACTAATAACACAATGATGTATCACATTTGGTCATGAGCACTGTTTACGCATGGCACA
>NC_051405.1:29624189-29624330 GCF_015228065.2 Penaeus monodon
TACCTTTTTCTCAATCATACAAAAATAATTACACAAATGAAAGTTATAGTTAACCAAATATGAAGAATTAGGGTAGGTACTTACCTTCAGAAGTGACGGCTGACGGATTAGCATCATAAGTAAACACTTGATTTTCTTTCC
>NC_051405.1:29624369-29624527 GCF_015228065.2 Penaeus monodon
AGTGAACAGCACAGCAGAAATGCACAACTAATCACAGTGCAAACTAAACTACTAATAACACAATAATGTGTCAATCTTTGGTCATGAGCACGTGTTTGCTCATGGCACCTCGGATCATTTCTATTAGGATAATTTTTAAAATTTGGTTCACAACAGCG
>NC_051405.1:29624618-29625439 GCF_015228065.2 Penaeus monodon
ATAGAATTAAATAGAATATTTTTTTTTTAATTGGTTCACAAGAGAGTCTGGATAAGACAACTTTCGGGTATGTAGTCAAACAATGTAGTGCAACATGACAATGTTAAATGGAATCCATAATTCATACAAAAATAATCAGACAAATAAAAGTCATACTTAACCAAATATAATGAATTAGGGTAAGTACTTACCTTCACCTTCAGAAGTGGCGGTTGATAGAATAGCATCATGAGCAAACACTTATTTTTCTTTCCAAATATAAATAAAACCAGTCACAGTAAGAACAGAGAAGTGAACGGCACATCAGAAATGCACATCTAATCACAGTGAAAACCAAACTACTAATAACACAATAATGTATCATCTTGGGTCATGAGCACGTGTTTACTCATGGCACCTCGTCGCTGATTGGCTGTGAGCGACGAGGAGGGCGGAGCTAAGTACCTTAGTATTTCCCCTAGTCCGATGATCATTTTTTCGAATTCTCTAAATTCAAAGTGTATCATATCTTATTATTTGTCATAATTCAATAACAAATAAATACCCAGTCACCAGTGCTTAACTAAGATGAGTTCGGTAAGAACATCAAAAAGGTGCGGTTACAGTGTCTTGTTCCCACCCTCGCCTGGCGCCTGTTAGCCGAATGTGACCTTATCGGAGAGTAAACAGCTACACGCAAGAAAACTACGAAATTATATTAGATTAAATTTAAATTGTATGTAATGTCATCGATCACAGTATGAGTTTCGTAAATGTAAAAGCAGAATCAACACATCGCACCCTATTTGTACTCTTCTCTTAAGAACTTCCCTTCGATGCCA
>NC_051405.1:29626584-29626649 GCF_015228065.2 Penaeus monodon
AGAATAAAACATGGATGAGTGTATGTGTACAGCACCAGAAAAATAGATAAAATAATAAAATATAA
>NC_051405.1:29626959-29627030 GCF_015228065.2 Penaeus monodon
TCCCTAGTGTAAATATATAATGGATGAATGTATGTGTATAGCATCAGAAAAATGAAATAATAAAATATAAA
>NC_051405.1:29627226-29627290 GCF_015228065.2 Penaeus monodon
AATCCATTGAATCTCATTAAAGTAAGAGAAAATAATGTATGAATGTATGCGTACAGCAGCAGCA
>NC_051405.1:29627610-29627910 GCF_015228065.2 Penaeus monodon
CCCATACTATCGTATTCCGTTGCTATCGTTAATAGTTCATTATTCGACGAGCTGAATAATGATGAACCTTAGAAGCATTTCCCTTGTTTCCTAATTTCCCCGAGTTTCCCCTACATACTGTAGAATATCCCATTTTTTATTAACTGTGGCATGACCACGCGAACACGTTTTCTCTTTTCCCTCGTTTCCTCTGTGATAGAATTATATAAGCTTTCAACGGATACGATTTTCCAAATTACATGTAACGACGTTTCTACTAAGAGGCATGTGTTCAGCAGCAGCAAAAATCAATTTATGGAT
>NC_051405.1:29627950-29628017 GCF_015228065.2 Penaeus monodon
GGAAATTGGGAAAAGTAAGAGGCGTGAATTAAATAGGATAAAGCTTAAAAATTTATTCACAATAGCG
>NC_051405.1:29628342-29628624 GCF_015228065.2 Penaeus monodon
CCCATCCCCATATCTATAGGATAATTTTTAAAAATTTCTTCACAATAGAGTCTGGATAAGACAACTTTCGGGTATGTAGTCAAGCATTGAAGTGCAACATGCCAATGTTAACTGGAATGAAATATAATGAATTAGGGTAGGTACTTACCTTCAGAAGTGGCGGTTGACGGAATAGCATCATGAGTAAACACTTGTTTTTCTTTCCAAATGAAAATAAAATCACACTAGTCACAGAAAGAACAGAAAAGTGAACAGCACAGCAGAAATGCACAAATAATCACA
>NC_051405.1:29628685-29629700 GCF_015228065.2 Penaeus monodon
TAATAATCACAGTGAAAACTAAACAACTAATAACACATTAATGTATCATCTTTGCTAATGAGCACTTGTTTACTCATGGCACCACGTCGCTGATTAGCTGGGAGCGGCGAGGAGGGGCTACGTACCTTCCGGAGAGTCTGTCGGGTATTTCTCCCATTCTGTTTTTTTTTTCGAATTCTCTAAATTCAAAGTATATTATCATATTTTATTATATGTCATAATTGAATAACCCAATAAATACCCAGTCACCAGTGCTTAACTAAGATGGGTTCTGTATTTACACTACTTTCTCTGAACATCAAAAAGGTGCTGTTACAGTGTCTTGTTCCCTGCCTCGCCTGGCGCCTGTTGTCCTAATGTGACCTTATCGCAGAGTAAACATCAGTACTTTTTACCTACGTGTGAAATCTTATCATATAGCTGCACGCAAGAAAATTCCAAGATATGTTAGATTAAACTATATGCAATGTAATGCAGCTGAGATCGATCACAATATGAGTTTCGTAGATGTAAATACAGAATCAACACGTCGCACACTATTTTTCTCTCCTCTTAAGAACTTCCCTTTGGTGCCATTTACTCTTCTTGCGAGTATCATTTACCATTCTAGTGCCCAGAGTCTGAGCATGTGCCTAACACATAAGTTGACTGTCCGATTTAATTACATATTTTCACTGTATTTTGTTTCTGTTCCCTTTCCTTCCTTCTTGGGAAGTATACCAAAATATTTCTTAATGAAACCCTGACATGATTAAAAACTACAAATACTACTTCTAAAACTGTACATCACCTATTTACTTACAGTAGTACAGAGTACCCCAATCAACATGTCGCAACGTGAACAATATTACATTTCCCTCCTCAAAAAATCTTGTCAAATAAAAAAGAATACATACACAAATCCTTTATCAGCCCCACATTCAAAGATCCAATGTTGTTTCACCCCCCCCCCCCCACCGTATCCGTATGTACGGTGCTCCTTATCTGACCAACGTGACCGTGTGTACATATCACG
>NC_051405.1:29629769-29630834 GCF_015228065.2 Penaeus monodon
AAAAATAACGTGCGCTTTAACGTATGTGAAAACGTCTCATACTAGTCAAATCATACTATTGAAATCGGAGCAAAATTTCTAAAACATACTCGCAAAAATATAATCGGATTGTAAAGTTAATTTATTGCGGGAGTATTTCATTTTATCTCTGTGTACACGTTACAACATGTCTGTGTTATATACTAGCGCGCGTACAGGAACCATGTAAACTGTTCCTTAAACAAAAGTCAAATGCAGATCTTGTGTAAGTATTAAACAAATATACAAGAAATATCTTTGTTGATATATGATTCTTATTAATCATGTTGAACAAGTCCCAGCATACAGAGCTTCTATTATCAAGATTATACCGGACGAAAGTATCGAATCTCTTTATCCAGATTAAGGGATTTTAGTCTTTAAGGTCAAACCTCAGGTACATTATCTTGTAAACTGAAACGTTATTTGAACAAGTTCTTTTATTTATTTGTGAACAACGAAGACCTGTAGTGTATGATGGACTTAAAATCTATTATATAATATCCAGTTATAACACCTTACAAACGTTTTGGAGACAATCTGGTCGCACCTATAAAGGTTTTGTGAAGTACTTGTAATACGAACAATACTACTATTTAAATAATTACACAATTTTCTTTCTGGATATTTGTTCATGTGTGCAGTTACAGTAGCAAATACAAGGCATTATAACTATACCAAATTAACATGCATCTAAGCTCAGGTTATTCAGAATTAATCATAGCGTTTAAAATCAGTTACCTATTCAAGTACTTCGATTAAAACCACACAACGAAAGCATCATTATATAACTTCAAGAAATAGAGAAAATGTTATCTTTACTCGAATATCATGAGCCTCCCCCTCCCCCCCACCTCCCTTCCCGCCCTTATCCGCTCGCCAAACGTTTTCCTTATCTAACCTAACATGACATAGAATACAGCTTACCCGGCTCGTTATCTCTCTCTTCCTTACTCCTTGCTTTTCTTTCGGTCGAGCACCTCTATCGTCTCACTCATCTTATCTCTTCTCGACTTACACTTCTTTTTGTTTCTTCTAAGTTCATCT
>NC_051405.1:29631093-29631188 GCF_015228065.2 Penaeus monodon
ATAATCATGACTGCAGTTACAGTAACTCGCTGTGTGACCTGGCGTGACCTTGAGGAAGAGTAAACATCAGATACCGCTACTCCCTTTTATTTGCG
>NC_051405.1:29632422-29632770 GCF_015228065.2 Penaeus monodon
ACAGAAAAAAACCTTTTCCAAGTACTTTACCTTCAGTAACCCTCTCAGCGTTGGCTTCTGCGCCAACCGCGTTTGCGTCACATTCTCCAAAAATCCCGATATATACTTTGTAAATTTCACCTTCTTTGTCTAATTTACCAAGACCTCGTAAACCCAAAATCTCCCGCGAACCACAGTGCAGTACACTAATTCAATCTCTACCCCCTCCCCTCTTTCTCCTCTCCTTTCCTTCCCTCTTGCCAACGCTAATTTCAGAAACAGCCATCTACAGTATTATGAATTTCAAAGCAACACAGGAACTCTTCTATCTTTACTCACACAAAATTGCTGTTGATCATACTTGCCCTG
>NC_051405.1:29632990-29633304 GCF_015228065.2 Penaeus monodon
CATACACATATATGACAATTTCAGCAAAAAAAAAAACTATACAATGATCAAATAAAAGCCAAAGGAAAAGAGAATAAATGAGGTTAAACTACTTCACATAAAAAGTCCGTTATACTTTCCCCAAGAATTCCAAATATCAAACTATATACAGAAGAGAATAAATGAAACAGCCGAAGTTAAATATGATTTTTTTTAAATCAGCTTTCTCCCACATATTATTTTCAATGTCATTACCTTCATAGATTCGACATCTGGCTCTCGCATACAGCCACTTCTATCCAAACAGTATTCTAAAAGTAAAATAATTCAATAAC
>NC_051405.1:29633345-29633653 GCF_015228065.2 Penaeus monodon
ATAGTATCAACACTTTCCTACACCTGCTAATGTTACACTAAAATTTGATTTTTGATTCCTTCACTTTTATTAATAGCTCACTCATGGCTCCGCGTCTATGATTGGCTGAGAAGGAGTGATGGGCGGAGTCAACATTTTAACGGTGGACGTTAAAAAATGAAGAAAAATTCTAAATAAATATTGTCCATGATACAGCGATATGGTTACATTAAATTATTATAAATTGCATATGTAAGTAAACATGATCAGTTATCTAGCATATGTTATCAGTTTTGTGGTATTACGTGTTCCTGGATAGTGTTTCCAGC
>NC_051405.1:29633758-29633949 GCF_015228065.2 Penaeus monodon
CTATTCAATCTTTTATACTTGTGCCTACATAAACCATTCTCTACCTTTAAAATGATTAAGCTTACTTATCGGAAATGACGTTTTTTTATAAAGTACATTCTAGTACATTACCTCAATTACCTTCTGTCCCCGCTGATGCCTTTAGTACTTTTAGAGACACTTTTATGCTAGAGTGACTATGTTTGTTATTA
>NC_051405.1:29634241-29635086 GCF_015228065.2 Penaeus monodon
AGTATATGCGTGTTAATCATTTTAAAGTATTCTAATTCCCTTTACCTGATATATCTATCCGGAGGTAGGCCTATATCTCTTCACATTGCATCGTTCCATTCTAATAATTCTCTATAAATAGAAACGGACATTAGATTCTCAAAAGAGGATACTCACCCCCCCCCCATCCCCATTAAAATCACTATCTCTAGTAAATGAATTAGCCACAAACATTAAAACAATTGAAACAATTCAAAACAAAAACAATCAAGACTGATATGATAAAAATCTCGTTGATCATGCAGTCTTACACTCTAATTGATATTAATAATTCATAGCACTTTATCTTCTGCTCTTCACCCATCATTCAGTGACCCACCGTGACCTATGGCTCAGGAAAACCCTTGACCTGTGTGATATTTCTCTGGTTTAATTTTCGTCAACCTAACAGTGAAATTAGGTTTGTGATAAGCTTGTGATGAGGTTTATGATAAATATGCCATGCTATCACTCTATTATATGCATGTTTGTCTATTTTGCTATACCTATATAGTCACACTGACTCACACATACACTTCAAGCTTCTTCACAAAATCATGAATCCACACATATCCAATAAATGTGTTATGATTCAGCGGTGTAAGCAACTCAAATGACGCTTCCGAACATTAGTGACATTTTGTTGATTTTAACTTTTATTTATAACATAAACATGTCTTAACTTTCATACACTGCAATCATGAGATAATAGTGCATTTACGTGAATTGATCGAAGTCTAAGAAAAATAGGACCGGTTTCATTTTCCTCAACAAGCGTTCTGCGTATGGTTAATCGAGTGTTATCTGATACCTTCTCCCCCGTATTT
>NC_051405.1:29635164-29635307 GCF_015228065.2 Penaeus monodon
AGCCTACTTCCCGATTTTCTGTCTAATAAAAGTAATTAACATCAAGTAGCCATATATTTTTTAAAACGTAGGCCTGTATTGATACTTCATCCATATGTTATCAGCTTTGTCGTATTACGTGTTCCTGAATAGTGGTTTCCAGC
>NC_051405.1:29635324-29635558 GCF_015228065.2 Penaeus monodon
GCCAAAGTTGCCGAGAAAAGTGACAGTGATCAAGGCTATCCTCGGTATGATGCGGCCCTGACTTAACACCTTTCGCTAATTGCCCTGTAGTGACCTTCTGCTAAATAAAAAATCTAAAATGCTTTGTAACGAATTTGTTACTAATCGCTTGGTCCTATACATTGTCAAGAAAAAAGAGATCTGAGACACGAATTGCCGGGATAAGCTTTTTTTAGATACCAAATATCGAACAAT
>NC_051405.1:29635586-29635854 GCF_015228065.2 Penaeus monodon
TGGTTGATTCTAAGTTCTCGATAGCACACTGTACATTGAATTATTTTTTCTCTCATATAATTTTCAATTATACTCTGTGTGGGCCTACTTTTGTGAAATATTGAAGGGTTTAAGACCAGATCAGATCAGTTTATTTTCTTACCTTTTTCTTTTTTTGTTGCTAAAGATCAAAAGTTATCTCACAAACTGAGTCATACACGGCTTATTCTGCAAAATATTGAAACCGTAGATAATAGTCTTCCAATATACATGTGTATGTAAATAAATA
>NC_051405.1:29635985-29636080 GCF_015228065.2 Penaeus monodon
AGGTTAGATACTTCTCTCAAAAATATGCTTAATTAAACAATATCAAAATCCCACGTGGACGAATTATTTTACCGATATTTTATGATACAAAGCAA
>NC_051405.1:29636228-29636660 GCF_015228065.2 Penaeus monodon
TAAAGAAATGCCAAACTAACCTTATAGAGCCGCTTATTAGAAGAACATCTATGGGCACTTCAGCATTCGAGTATCGTCGTAACAGAGATAATTTTCAACCTGCAGCTTCTCCATAATAAACGTGAATAACAGACACGCAACATTTCTCAAACTGACGTGACTTTCCAAACCTCCCACTCAACAGTCACGGATAGAGAGGTCCTGATTGGTCATTCCAGGTCAGCGCCAATTACTCGAATCTGATTGGCTAAAGTCTCAGATTACCCATCATGCACCTGCGATTGTTTCACGCATGCGCAGTTCATTCGGTGCTTGTTGCTCTTAGGGAGAAGAAAAAGGAAAATGAGTATGCTTTAAAAAATCGGCATTTCATCTAATCAAACATCACGTTTTAACTTCTTGTTTTAAAGATCAAATTCATACAGTCGAATT
>NC_051405.1:29636848-29636961 GCF_015228065.2 Penaeus monodon
GGGGGGGGGGAAGACGGAGATAACGGGTAGTTCCTCAGCAGAGAGATCATGTTGAGTCAGATTAGGAGAAGCGCCTATAGTTAGATACGTAGGGGGGGGGGGGTAGTGTGCTC
>NC_051405.1:29637352-29638214 GCF_015228065.2 Penaeus monodon
ATGACCGAAACATAATACTTGATCACAAGCAACAGGCACTTACCAGACCAATATTTTCCTAAAGAATGCTTAATCTACAATCTGCAGAGTTCATTGTCTGCTTAGTATGAATGGAGATTCTTTATCAGTTAGATCGAAATTTATGCAGACCTTTCGGAATAGGAGCAGATTGAAAACGGAGTGAACAAGAGAATAAAGTGGTAAACAACAGTTATTAAATAATAATTTATGTGATAGGCAACAGTAAGCAATAACTATAAAAAAAAAACATTTCACGCCGTAGATATATCTATAGGTAAAATTAGTAACCATTAACCTTCGAATGATTAATCCTTGCCGTTAAAAGTATTAATGAAACTTCATGTCGTACCAAGGTAATTGATTAACTAACTACCGTAGCTGTTTGCTAATAACGGTGTTGTATATTCCAGAGGTGAAAAGAAAAATTAATTAAAAATAATCGCTTAAACGTTTTAATATTACGCCATGCGGTTTCTTCTGGTGTAAAAAGCAGGGCATGAGAGGGGATGTTTGCATGAAAATGAGTATCTGGTTTATACAATTTCTTAATATTACTGTAATTTTTCACGTATTACTGTTCTACTTACAAAGCAACACTTATCAAGAAAAAACATTAGTATTTAATTAATTATTTCAAACACGTATTTATGTTTTCTTTTAGTATATATATCTTTAATGAAATTTGAGATGATGAATAAGTAACCCCCTAAAAGAATACATAGAAAACTAAAATGTATTCGTTTTCTTTGAAAGCTATTACATGGTAAACTTCTTTATTTGTACGTGATGTTAATTTCTGTGGCTGAGTGATATAATTGCAATAGATAAGAAGGCTAGTTTA
>NC_051405.1:29638503-29638767 GCF_015228065.2 Penaeus monodon
GAAATTCCGGATAGAGAAATCCAACATCAACATCCACATCCACGAACTACAAAAACACAACAAACTTTATATCGCTTAAACACATTCCGCCATCCGTTTTCTTCCGGTGTAAACAGCAAGGCATAACAGGGGGTGCTCGGACAAAAAAAAATCTCTCCCTCTCTCCACACGGAATTCATTAGAAGCCTCTTGTTGGGGAACAGAACTTATTACATTGTGTTTTTCATATGTGAAGCCCTGTCATTACTCGCTTCTATTAGGGCT
>NC_051405.1:29639102-29639235 GCF_015228065.2 Penaeus monodon
ACAAATTAAATGTTTATCATATGTGCTGATTTTTTTTTTGTTATACACATAATGCTACAAACAATCCCACCTACTTGCTAATATAAGTGCAGCAAACAGAATAAACAAGCTAACACACAAACAAAAGCCAGAA
>NC_051405.1:29639376-29640728 GCF_015228065.2 Penaeus monodon
AACTACCCTCCCCCTCCTACAAACACTTACAATCAGACAAACAAATCTTGCAAACAAACACACAAACACTCATATAGAATCACAAAAAAATGTCCGAAAGAGAATCTGGTCCGCCCAGTCTTAGTCTCTCCTTGACAGGTGCTGATGGAACGGAATCAATACCTGTCAATGGGGAAAAAATGTGGTGAAAGGCGTGTGATAATAAGCCAGATGGTGATGATTGGATATCGTTATCTCTGCTTGTTATTCGAATGTTATTGAATGTGATGAGTGTTCACTATACGCAAAATAATGTACGGGCTATAGTGCTAGGAGGAGGAGGTTAATCTCTGGCGTACGCTTTGTCGAATATCATAAAAATGACGCTCCGGATGTAATAAAAACAATGGAGAATAATTTCTTTCCTTCGTATCGCGCTGCCAAAATCAAGACTGGATGATGTGCGGCAGATGAGATTTTTTTTCATTTCCAAAAAAGAGACACTTGAACACATTTATTTTTTAGAATTGATTTTATTCTCATGGATGAAAGCCCCATGGGCAAAGGCAGGATATCTTTCAATTACGAGAAGTCAGTGCAAGGTGTCTCAAAATAGTAACTTGAAGGAATCGATCCCCATCAATGCATTCCTATAGATCCTGGGGATCCTGTGGTTATCATTTTTATCTTTTTCGCTTTGCACTATATTTTTTATATCTGTTTTTACGTGTACTTTCATTAATTTTAACTTTTCCCTTTGTACACTTTGGAGGAGGGGGGGGGGGGTCTGGGAAAAGAGTACTTTATATACGCTTGTGGAAATGATAAAAAAATGGCTGACTCCTTACGTATATATGATGAAATAATGATTGTATAATTACGAACGGGTATTAATTTAGCGTTTACTGATAGGTGATAAATATAATAATCATGAATTCATAAGGCATTCATAAATATCATATGGCGCTGGTACTTATATATTCATGATGAAGAAAGAATGATTATGTGATTATGAACACGTAGTAACGAAAATCTATTGATTAGTGATGGCTATACCAGTCACGAATTAATAATGCTTTTCATAAAAGTGATATGTATTGAGTAATTAATATACCCATGCATATGTCATTTCTTAATTACCTATCTATAACGAAAATGTTATTGATATATCATAACAGCCAGTAATGATTCTCATAGTCAACGTAAATTAGTAAACGGATTTCAAACAGGCTTTTGGGATATATAAAAATGAAAACAAAGCCACATCAGAATAATCAAATTAATAAAAATAATTGATAATTAAACACACTACCATTTTTTTTTCAGTAATATTTTTGTCTTTTAAATTTATCCCAAAATAAATATTTGAAGAG
>NC_051405.1:29640820-29641006 GCF_015228065.2 Penaeus monodon
CAGGTGACTAGCTATGAGTTCAGATTTTTTTATCGTGTCTTATAATATCTAATAATTATCTAATTCATTATATCATAATATACAATGCTAGACCACACCAATTAGTATAAATATCAGAATAAAACATCAAACAACCTTAACGTTTATGCAAAAAAAGGGGAAAAAATCATCAACTCACCACAGCCT
>NC_051405.1:29641062-29641177 GCF_015228065.2 Penaeus monodon
GGCATATATAGGATTTCTCTCACTCGTCAAAGAAAGGACGAAATTACACAGAACAAGTGTCAGGATCCATTAAAGTGTTTACATCACCCTTTTCCTCTGTTGGTTTAAGGACTTT
>NC_051405.1:29641816-29642016 GCF_015228065.2 Penaeus monodon
TTTAATACAACAGTGCAGCTTGATGTTGCAAAGCCATCTCATTATTCAGTGCTCAATGATAAATGCAACTGTTCTCTTGTGTTGCATGATAAGGCGCAACGTGCAACTTGCAATAATTTTCAATATTATGCAATGTGAACATACATATGCATGGGTAGATATGCATAGAAACATACGTAACAGACATGCATATAGACTTC
>NC_051405.1:29642616-29642803 GCF_015228065.2 Penaeus monodon
ATTTTCATTAGTATCTACCAATATCATTAATACTATTGTCATTAATTTTCTCTTGGGTGAAAAAAAAGCTCCTTCGACGACTTAATCTAACTAATTTACCTTAAGCAGAAAAAAAATAGTGAGTCCTCTTTGAAAATCAGATTTTTTTTTTGTTAATTATGATAAGATGTGTTAATGAAGAAAGCTC
>NC_051405.1:29642858-29642983 GCF_015228065.2 Penaeus monodon
GGGGAGGTATCAAAATTAGGTGACTTTTACCACATATTCTGCGTTATTTTGTAAATTACATTGCTAATCTTTACGTTATGTATTTTGTTACGCAAATTTAATGACACTTTTATCTGTTCCCAGTA